>NC_060195.1:6689575-7002075 GCF_021184085.1 Oncorhynchus gorbuscha | reverse complement strand
GTGCTGAGCCAGGTGCTCTGTGTGGTTTACATGGCCCATAAAGCCTCGTAGAGACCCCTCCTTCTCTCTATTCTCTACTTCCCAAATCTAAATGCATTGGATTGGTGCAGGAGCCATGGACCAGAGGGAGTTGTCACAGGCCGGCTCATAGCCTGTGGCAATAATGAGGGAACGCGAACAACAGGTATAGGCCAATTAAAAAATAAAGAAAAATTAACCTAAGAAAAATGAATGAGGTGTGGAAGGGAGAAAGAGAAAGAGAAAGAGAGAGAGAGAGAGAGGTGATTAGTGACAGTTTAAATACTTAGAGCCCAGGTGACTCCAATCACTAACGATCCTCGTCTGTCTGCAGGAGAAACCGCCCCTGCACTGCAGAGGAGGAGCCGTGACAGAGTTTAAACCATATGTCATTGGATTAGATTAGATGTGCTAGAGATAGTTTACACCATATTTCATTAGATTAGATGTGCTAGAGATAGTTTACACCATATTTCATTAGATTAGATGTGCTAGAGATAGTTTACACCATATTTCATTAGATTAGATTAGATGTGCTAGAGATAGTTTACACCATATTTCATTGGATTGGATTAGATGTGCTAGAGATAGTTTAAACCATATTTCATTAGATTAGATGTGCTAGAGATAGTTTAAACCATATTTCATTGGATTGGATTAGATGTGCTAGAGATAGTTTACACCATATTTCATTAGATTAGATTAGATGTGCTAGAGATAGTTTACACCATATTTCATTAGATTAGATGTGCTAGAGATAGTTTACACCATATTTCATTGGATTGGATTAGATGTGCTAGAGATAGTTTACACCATATTTCATTGGATTGGATTAGATGTGCTAGAGATAGTTTACACCATATTTCATTAGATTAGATGTGCTAGAGATAGTTTACACCATATTTCATTAGATTAGATGTGCTAGAGATAGTTTACACCATATTTCATTGGATTAGATGTGCTAGAGATAGTTTACACCATATTTCATTGGATTGGATTAGATGTGCTAGAGATAGTTTACACCATATTTCATTAGATTAGATGTGCTAGAGATAGTTTACACCATATTTCATTAGATTAGATGTGCTAGAGATAGTTTACACCATATTTCATTGGATTAGATGTGCTAGAGATAGTTTACACCATATTTCAGTAGATTAGATGTGCTAGAGATAGTTTACACCATATTTCATTAGATTAGATGTGCTAGAGATAGTTTACACCATATTTCATTGGATTAGATGTGCTAGAGATAGTTTACACCATATTTCATTGGATTGGATTAGATGTGCTAGAGATAGTTTACACCATATTTCATTAGATTAGATGTGCTAGAGATAGTTTACACCATATTTCATTGGATTAGATGTGCTAGAGATAGTTTACACCATATTTCAGTAGATTAGATGTGCTAGAGATAGTTTACACCATATTTCATTAGATTAGATGTGCTAGAGATAGTTTACACCATATTTCATTAGATTAGATGTGCTAGAGATAGTTTACACCATATTTCATTAGATTAGATGTGCTAGAGATAGTTTACACCATATTTCATTAGATTAGATGTGCTAGAGATAGTTTACACCATATTTCATTGGATTAGATGTGCTAGAGATAGTTTAAACCATATTTCATTAGATTAGATGTGCTAGAGATAGTTTACACCATATTTCATTGGATTAGATGTGCTAGAGATAGTTTAAACCATATTTCATTAGATTAGATGTGCTAGAGATAGTTTACACCATATTTCAGTAGATTAGATGTGCTAGAGATAGTTTACACCATATTTCATTAGATTAGATGTGCTAGAGATAGTTTACACCATATTTCATTGGATTAGATGTGCTAGAGATAGTTTACACCATATTTCATTGGATTGGTTTAGATGTGCTAGAGATAGTTTACACCATATTTCATTAGATTAGATGTGCTAGAGATAGTTTACACCATATTTCATTAGATTAGATGTGCTAGAGATAGTTTACACCATATTTCATTGGATTGGATTAGATGTGCTAGAGATAGTTTACACCATATTTCATTGGATTGGATTAGATGTGCTAGAGATAGTTTACACCATATTTCATTGGATTGGATTAGATGTGCTAGAGATAGTTTACACCATATTTCATTAGATTAGATGTGCTAGAGATAGTTTACACCATATTTCATTAGATTAGATGTGCTAGAGATAGTTTACACCATATTTCATTGGATTAGATGTGCTAGAGATAGTTTACACCATATTTCATTGGATTGGATTAGATGTGCTAGAGATAGTTTACACCATATTTCATTAGATTAGATGTGCTAGAGATAGTTTACACCATATTTCATTAGATTAGATGTGCTAGAGATAGTTTACACCATATTTCATTGGATTAGATGTGCTAGAGATAGTTTACACCATATTTCAGTAGATTAGATGTGCTAGAGATAGTTTACACCATATTTCATTAGATTAGATGTGCTAGAGATAGTTTACACCATATTTCATTGGATTAGATGTGCTAGAGATAGTTTACACCATATTTCATTGGATTGGATTAGATGTGCTAGAGATAGTTTACACCATATTTCATTAGATTAGATGTGCTAGAGATAGTTTACACCATATTTCATTGGATTAGATGTGCTAGAGATAGTTTACACCATATTTCAGTAGATTAGATGTGCTAGAGATAGTTTACACCATATTTCATTAGATTAGATGTGCTAGAGATAGTTTACACCATATTTCATTAGATTAGATGTGCTAGAGATAGTTTACACCATATTTCATTAGATTAGATGTGCTAGAGATAGTTTACACCATATTTCATTGGATTAGATGTGCTAGAGATAGTTTAAACCATATTTCATTAGATTAGATGTGCTAGAGATAGTTTACACCATATTTCATTGGATTAGATGTGCTAGAGATAGTTTAAACCATATTTCATTAGATTAGATGTGCTAGAGATAGTTTACACCATATTTCAGTAGATTAGATGTGCTAGAGATAGTTTACACCATATTTCATTAGATTAGATGTGCTAGAGATAGTTTACACCATATTTCATTGGATTAGATGTGCTAGAGATAGTTTACACCATATTTCATTGGATTGGTTTAGATGTGCTAGAGATAGTTTACACCATATTTCATTAGATTAGATGTGCTAGAGATAGTTTACACCATATTTCATTAGATTAGATGTGCTAGAGATAGTTTACACCATATTTCATTGGATTGGATTAGATGTGCTAGAGATAGTTTACACCATATTTCATTGGATTGGATTAGATGTGCTAGAGATAGTTTACACCATATTTCATTGGATTAATAATATATGCCATTTAGCAGACGCTTTTATCCAAAGCGGCTTACAGTCATGTGTGCATACATTCTACGTATGGGTGGTCCCGGGAATCGAACCCACTACCCTGGCGTTATAAGCGCCATGCTCTACTAGAGATAGTTTACACCATATTTCATTGGATTGGATTAGATGTGCTAGAGATAGTTTACACCATATTTACTATATTTCAGTGGCGAGAAGTAAGCAAGTTCACACTTTGGGAGTTAGGAAAGATAAATGGGACATAGCCAGGATAAATAAAGAATGATGGGTCTCTAGCTACTCATAGGAAGAGTGGGGTTAGTTGAGCTAACGGGGTAAAATTGAGATTGGGGTAAATTGAGCCAAAGTGGTAAGTTGAGCCAAGGGGTAAATTGAGTCAAAGGGGTAAATTGAGCCAAAGATGTAAGTTGAGCCAAGGGGTAAATTGAGTCAAAGGGGTAAATTGAGCCAAAGGTGTAAGTTGAGCCAATTAGGTAAGTTGAGCCAAAGGGGTAAGTTGAGCCAAAGGGGTAAGTTGAGCCAATTAGGTAAGTTGAGCCAAAGGGGTCAATTGAGCCAAAGGGGTCAATTGAGCCAAAGGGGTCAGTTGAGCCAAAGGGGTAAGTTGAGACACCCTTGGTTCTATGAACAAAATTTGTAATTTGTCCAAATATTTAGTAAGAGATCATAATTTCATCAAGTCTGTGAAGGAACAAACCACATGGAAAAAGTGGTAAGCAACTTAAGTCAAATTAATTTATTGTGTTAGAGGTTTCATGATGCTTGTATCTAAACCAATGTAGATAATGTTAAGATTCCTCTAAATATCAGTTGGGTTCTTTTTTAGCTTTAACATGATGTCCTAAATGTCCTGAAAGTGCATCCTTGTAAATATGTGGTCTAATATATTCAAAATGTCTGCCTATTGTTAAGTTGAGCCAATGTCATTGGGTAAGTTGTGCCAATAGCCTTGGGGTAAATTGAGCGAATGGCCTTGAGGTAAATTGAGCCAATATTTTTTGGGTATGTTGAGCCAATATTCTTTGGGTATGTTGAGCCAATGGCCTTGGGGTAAGTTGAACCATTGGCCTTGGGGTAAGTTTAACCAATGGCCTTGGGGTGAGTTGGACCATTGGCCTTGGGGTAAGTTTAACCAATGGCCTTGGGGTAAGTTTAACCAATGGCCTTGGGGTAAGTTTAACCAATGGCCTTGGGGTGAGTTGAGCCAATTGCCTTGGGTTAATTTGAGCTAATGGCCTTGGGGTAAATTGAGCCAATTGGCTTTCGGGTAAATTGAGCCAATGGCCTTGGGGTAAGTTGAGCAAAGTACATTTGAAGAGACCACCATGTATTGGACAAGCTATGTTTTCAAAAGTGCAATGTTTCCATGAAATCTGATTATTTCCAGGGATACACAACATCCTGAAATATATGTTGATACACAGTATCAGACCAAAGTTTGGACACACCAACTCAATTAAGTTCTTATTATGAGTTTTACTATTTTGTAGAATAATAGTGAAGACATCAAAACGATGAAATAACACATATGGAATCATCTAGTAACTAAGAAAGTGTTAAATTTATATTTTAGATTCTTTAAAGTTGCCACCCTTTGCCTTGATGGCAGCTTTGCACACTCTTGGCATTCTCTCAACCAGCTTCATGAGGAAGGAGTTCCCACATATGCTGAGCACTTGTTGGCTGCTTTTCCTTCACTCCGTGGTCCAACTCATCCCAAACCATCTCAATTGGGTTGAGGTCAAGTGATTGTGGAGGACAGGTCATCTGATGCAGCATTCATCACAAAAAATCTCAAATTTGGACTCATTAGACCAAAGGACAGATTTCCACTTTCAATTTACCCCACACTCCCCTACAGTCACGGCAACTGGATCTGTAGCACTGACAGAAGCCTGCAAACACCCATTAAGACCAGTACTCCCTGATAAAAACACAGTGAGCCATATAACCAAGCAAATCAGCATTTGTTTGACCTTGGGCTAATAACTATCTGAAGATTATAACCCAACCAACTAATATGTGACTGATGGACTGACAGGAAGGAGCTCATTTTATTGGGGGAGGGGAACAACTTGATGTGAACACAGGACTTGACAACAGCAGAGCTCCTTTGTTTGTATTTGTTTCAAGGGAGCCTGTTGTTGGAAGTCAGATTTCAATTTTCTATTTTAGTTGAAACAAGATACCCTAGTTGACGCAAGATACTCTAGTTGAAGCAAGATACCCTTGTTGACGCAGCATACTCTAGTTGAAGCAAGATACCCTAGTTGACTCAAGATACTCTAGCTGAAGCAAGATACCCTAGTTGTGAAAATCCATGTGTGCTGCGTTTGATATCTTGACCAGTGACATATGAGTTAGAGCAACCTTCGGGGAGTAGCCCATCCCTTTCTTTAAGTCACCGTTGGTGGTTAAATTACACATCGACTCATGCAGGTGCCTAACATCTCTTACAATATCAAGATCTTTGACATTTGATTTATGGATATTTAAGTTATTATAGAGAGGCACATACACCCTACAAGGAAACCATTTGTAACCTTGCTTATTAGTTGGTTCGATTCATTTGATTTGTTTGGTGGTTTGAAATGCTGTTTTTGTCTTTTTTCTCTTTAAGCTTCCCATGACGTTAATATTTGAAATGCTGTTATTGACTGACGCTGCTTGCAAGGCAACACAGTAAAGATACTGTAAATTCTCCCCAGCTAGCTAGCTAGCTAGGCTACATGTTGCTGAACTGTACACGACTGAAATATTCATCAGACAGACATCCATTGTCTTTTGAAAGTGAGATTGACCACGATGCCAAATTCTCACAAGGGTACCCGAGATAATAGGCAAGCATTCGGATTCTGCTGAGGCATTGTTGTGAACAAACAGAACAGACAGCTAGTCCTTCATCTTTCCAAATGCCAGCCAGCCAACTGGTGCCACAGTGAGGACAGGGCAACATATAGAATTATAGGACAATAATACAGATTGTTTGGTAACAAGGTTAAACACTGATAGGATTTAGAGAGAACCTTGTGCTGCATTTTGTGAAGGAGGGTGACTACAGTATCAACCTTTGGTTTAGGAATAATGGCTTCCCTTTCAGGAGGATGTGAAATTGGATTGCTCATACAAAGTGCTTGCTGTGGATAAACCTGTGTTATCCAATTACGGAGCAAAACTACATTAAAAAAGCTGGAGGAGGGGAGAGTCCAGGCAACCTTGTTACACCGAGTGAAAACACATTCACAGACTTAAACTGTTTTGGGGGAAATTAAAGTTTATATGGTTGTTTGCATATACATTCCGATTCTTTGTTTGTTTTTCTCTTGAGGTATAATTTTACGACTTGTTCATGTGAGATGCTGTTGACACGAGCAGCATGACTGATACATATCATCAAAAGCTTTTCAAAAGCTTTTCACCAAATACCAATGTAGATAGATCTTCTCTCCAATAGAGGGCAATAGTTTATTACGTACCATAGTGAATCTCTAACTCCGGGACGTATTTGGAAGTTAATGACTACCTTTACGTTTGTAATATCTTTGATTTTATGGACATATATAGATATTTTTATCTGATGTTCCTTTTTTAAATCCCTTTTTACTGATTATGCATCTGAAAAATCATTTCCTTTCTGAGTATGTTTTTTTGATAGAATTCATTGCAGCCAGTAAAAGCCTATTTCAGACACATTTTAAATGTGTCAGATGCTGGTATATGAAACACATGAAGAGAACCACCGTCCTGAGTGCATTTACAATATACAGAGATATAAAACGCATGAAGAGAACCACCGTCCTGAGTTCATTTACGATATACAGAGATATAAAACGCATGAAGAGAACCACCGTCCTGAGTGCATTTACGATATACAGAGATATAAAACGCAGGAAGAGAACCACCGTCCTGAGTGCATTTACGATACACAGAGATATAAAACACATGAAGAGAACCACCGTCCTGAGTGAATTTACACTATACAGAGATATAAAACGCATGAAGAGAACCACCGTCCTGAGTGCATTTACGATACACAGAGATATAAAACGCAGGAAGAGAACCACCGTCCTGAGTGCATTTACGATACACAGAGATATAAAACGCATGAAGAGAACCACCGTCCTGAGTGCATTTACGATACACAGAGATATAAAACGCAGGAAGAGAACCACCGTCCTGAGTGCATTTACGATACACAGAGATATAAAACGCATGAAGAGAACCACCGTCCTGAGTGCATTTACGATACACAGAGATATAAAACGCAGGAAGAGAACCACCGTCCTGAGTGCATTTACGATACACAGAGATATAAAACGCATGAAGAGAACCACCGTCCTGAGTGCATTTACGATACAGAAACCAGGAAAACAAGGCCCCTAAAATGCTTATGGATGAACAGTGGTGTTAAATTATTGACACCCTCGATAAAGACATACAGTCGGGTTTGAATTATTGACACCATCTATAAAGACATACAGTCGGGTTTGAATTATTGACACCATCTATAAAGACATACAGTCGGGTTTGAATTATTGACACCATCTATAAAGACATACAGTCGGGTTTGAATTATTGACACCATCGATAAAGACATACAGTCGGGTTTGAATTATTGACACCATCGATAAAGACCTACAGTCGGGTTTGAATTATTGACACCATCTATAAAGACATACAGTCGGGTTTGAATTATTGACACCATCTATAAAGACATACAGTCGGGTTTGAATTATTGACACCATCTATAAAGACATACAGTCGGGTTTGAATTATTGACACCATCTATAAAGACATACAGTCGGGTTTGAATTATTGACACCCTCGATAAAGACACAGTGGGTTTAAATTATTGACACCCTTGATAAAGACAAACAGTGGGTTTAAATTGTTGACACCCTCAATAAAGACACAGTGGGTTTAAATTGTTGACACCCCCAATAAAGACACAGTGGGTTTAAATTGTTGACACCCTCAATAAAGACACAGTGGGTTGAAATTATTGACACCCTCAATAATGACACTGTGGTTTTAAATTATTGACACCCTCAATAATGACACTGTGGTTTTAAATTATTGACACCCTTGATAAAGATGAGCAATAATGACTGTATACAATAAATACATGAAATACTGAGCTAAATAATTAGGGAATTATACTAATTATACTAATACATTTGCTTAGAGAAATACAGTAATATATGTTTTCTCCTCAAAAATGTAAGGGGTCATAATTACTGACACCCCTAAAGATTCTTATAAATAAACTAGTCAAAAGTGTAGTATTTGGTCTCATATTCCGAGCACACAATGATTACATCAAGTTTGGTAATAGTGAGAGGTTGGCATGTCTTGAGGATATGATCTTTGACCCTCTGTAACTTTCTCGCTCATCCTTATTCGGAATTATCCTTAATCATGGTAGCATCCACAATGAATTTTATATGTGTTTTGAAATATATTATACTGAACAAAAATATAAACACAACATGCAACAATTTGAAAGATTTTACTCCAGTACATATAAGGAAATCCTTCATTTGAAATAAATAAGTTAGGCCCTAATCTATGGATTTCACATGACTGGTGCTGCCATGGGTGGGCCTGGGAGGGCAAAGGCCCATCCACTTGGGAGCCAGGCCTACCAATTGGGGAGCCAGGCCCTGCTAATCATAATGAGTTTTTTCCACAAAAGGACTTTATTACAGACATAAATACTCCTCAGGTGATCGAACAGGTGAAGAAGCTGGATGTGGAGGTCCTGGGTTGATGTGGTTGCCCGCAGTTAGATGTACTGCCAAATTCTCTAAAATGACGTTGGTATCAGGATAAGGTAAGACCCAGATGCAGACTGTGTCGAAGTAAAAATGTTTACTACAGCAACAGGGGCAAAGGTACAGGACGGCGGGCAGGCTCAGGGGCAGGCAGAGTGGTCAGGCGTGTGGGCTCAGGATCAGAGTCAGGCAGGCTCAGGGTCAGGGGCAGGCAGAGTGGTCAGGCGTGCGGGCTCAGGATCAGGTTCAGGCAGGCTCAGAGCCGGGGCAGGCAGAGTGGTCAGGGGCAAGCAGGCTCAGGGTCAGGCAGGGTCAGGCAGGGTCAGGGGCAGGCAGGCTCAGGGTCAGGCAGGCTCAGGGTCAGGGGCAGGCAGAGTGGTCAGGCGTGCGGGCTCAGGGTCAGGGGCAGGCAGAGTGGTCAGGCATGCGGGCTCAGGGTCTGGGGCAAGCAGAGTGGTCAGGCAGGCAGGCTCAGAGTCAGGGGCAGGCAGAGTGGTCAGGCGTGCGGGCTCAGGGTCCGGGGCAGGCAGAGTGGTCAGGCGTGCGGGCTCAGGGTCCGGGGCAGGTAGACTGGTCAGGCGTAACAGGCTCTGGGTCAGGGTCCGGGACAGGCAGAGTGGTCAGACGTGCGGGCTCAGGGTCAGGACAAGCAAGGGTCAAAAACCAGGAGGATGAGAAAAGAGAGACTGGGGGAAAAGCAGGAGCTGAATACAAAACATGCTAGTTGACTTGACAAAGAAGATGAACTGGCAACAGACAAACAGAGAACACTAGTATAAATACACAGGGGATAATGGGGAAGATAGGGGACACCTGGATGGGGGGTGGAGACAATCACAAAGACAGTTGAAATAGATCAGTATGTGACAGTTGGAGGCAGCCTATGGCAGAGAAATGAACATTCAATTATCTGACAACAACTCTGGTGGACATTCCTGCCGTCGGCATGCCAAATGTATGCTCCCTCAAAACTTGAGACATCGGTGGCATTGTGTTGTGTGACAAAATTGCACATTGTAAAGTGGGCTTTTATTGTCCCCAGCACAAGCTGCACCTGTGTAATCATCGTGCCTTTTAATCAGCTTCTTGATATGACACACCTGTCAGGTGGATGGATTATCTTGGCAAAGGAGAAAGGCTCACTAACAGGAATGAAATCAGATTTGAGAGAAATAAGCCTTTTGTGTGTATGGAACATTTCTGGCATTGTTTTTTTCAGCTCATGAAACATGGGACCAATACTTTACATGTTGTGTTAATAAGAATCAGCCATTTAGAGACACGTACCGTAGATCCGTTAACTTGTTAACAACTTGTTTTCTGTTTTTTGAGTGTACATACAGACCTGTATCACTCACACACATCTGCATGTCAAGTGGGAGATCCTTTATATAGATGGTAAACAGAAGAGGACCTAAAATTGACCCTTGTGGGACACCAATATTATAGTATTGAGAGTCCAACTGAGTGTTCCCCAGACTTCTGTTTGTCAGATAGGAATACATCCAACTAATGACTTCTAGTGGACACATTAGAGGAGGATAGTTTGACTAGGAGCACCAAAAGATTCACAGTATCAAAGGCCTTATTAAATCCAAAAAGACTATGCCGACATCACCACCTATGTCCAGTTCAGATTTAATGTACTCCACAAAATAGCAATTTGACGATTTGGATGAATGGTTACTTCTGAATCCAAATTGCATTTGATGTATGGAGTTGCCCTGGTTGAGGTGATCAGTCAGCGGATCATCCACTCATCTCTAAGCTACTTTTGATAGCACTGAAAGCTCATAGGTCAGTAATTTTCCACTAGTGTCACCAGATTTTTAAAAAAATTCAAAAAAATCGAACACTGCAGCAGACTTCCAAGCATTGACGAAGAATCCATATTTGATGGACAGATTAACCAGATGTACAATAGGGGCTATTAGAGAATATTTGTGTCTCTTCAGGAATACAGTCTAGACCAAATACATATTGTAGAGCTCCTGAAGAAGCTGATGATACTGTGCGCAGCTGACGCTGAGATTTCAGGAATTCTGAATATTGGTTTATTATTATATATATATTATATATATTATATATTATTATTATTATTCATAAGGGTGAAGAAATAAAATCGTATGTAATTTGGTCAGCCGCTTGATTAAGTTCTGGGTCCATATGAATTAGAAATTGGGAGTTCTAGTTTGCGAAGTCTCCACCCTCACAAAGGGAAACACTCAGCGACAGCCACCCCCCCTTCTACTAATTACACCACATGTGCAAAGCAGTCAAATTTTAAGCACTGACTTTGCCCAATCCTGGCACATCCAAATAATCAGCAACCAATCCTGGTACATCCAAATATTCAGTGACCAATCCTGGTCCATCCAAATATTCAGTGACCAATCCTGGTACATCCAATTATTCAGTGATCAATCCTGGTACATCCAAATATTCAGTGATCAATCCTGGTACATCCAAATATTCAGTGATCAATCCTGGTACATCCAATTATTCAGTGATCAATCCTGGTACATCCAAATATTCAGTGATCAATCCTGGTACATCCAATTATTCAGTGATCAATCCTGGTACATCCAATTATTCAGTGATCAATCCTGGTACATCCAAATATTCAGTGATCAATCCTGGTACATCCAAATATTCAGTGATCAATCCTGGTACATCCAAATATTCAGTGATCAATCCTGGTACATCCAAATATTCAGTGATCAATCCTGGTACATCCAATTATTCAGTGATCAATCCTGGTACATCCAATTATTCAGTGATCAATCCTGGTACATCCAAATATTCAGTGACCAATCCTGGTACATCCAATTATTCAGTGATCAATCCTGGTACATCCAATTATTCAGTGATCAATCCTGGTACATCCAAAAAAACAGTGACCAATCCTGG
Organism: Oncorhynchus gorbuscha; assembly: GCF_021184085.1. Classification (NCBI taxonomy): domain Eukaryota; kingdom Metazoa; phylum Chordata; class Actinopteri; order Salmoniformes; family Salmonidae; genus Oncorhynchus; species Oncorhynchus gorbuscha. The sequence continues at coordinate 6,990,024 of NC_060195.1, read as the reverse complement.
TACATCCATAAATCTGTGACAAAAAAAACAAAACAATTGAACTAGAACTGCTGGTTGTACTATGCATTACATCCCATCATGACAGATTCCAGTTTATGTGCAGAATCTGTCCAAGAGAGATTTAGACAGACACCTTATGAGGAAACAATGATCTGAATACATCACTGATCTATTAAAGTTTAAGAGTTACTACCTTTAAAGCCGCAATATGGTACTGCCAAAAAAAGCTATGAAAATAGTCTGCGGTTAAAAGACTGGAAGCATTTAAAGGTTATACATATAACATGTCTAGCTGCAAATCATACATGTACTTTTTTTTTTACCTGCAAATCATAAATACACTAACATACAAACGTTTGGGGTCACTTAGAAATGTTCTTGTTTTTGAAAGAAAAAAAAAAATGTCTATTGAAACAACAGAAAATTGATCAGAAATACGGTCTAGACATTGTTGGAAATGGCTATTGTAGCTGGTAACAGGAGAATTTTTTATGGAAAATCGACATAGGCTTGCAGAGGCCCATTTTCAGCAACCATCACTCACCATCACTCCTGTGTTCCAATGACACATGGTGTTAGCTAATCCAAGTTTATAATTTTAAAAGGCTAATTTATCATTAGAAAACCATTATGTATTATACTTCAAGAGGTCTTGGAAATCACAATAAAATACCTTAACCTCTTGAGTGTAGGAGGCAGTATTTTGATGTTTGGATGAAAAACGTACTCAAATGAAATTGCCTATTTATCTGGCCCAGAATCTAGAATATGCATATAATTATCATATTAGGATAGAGAACACTCTAAAGTTTCCAAAACTGTCAAAATATTGTCTGTGAGAAAACAGAACTGATATTGCAGGCGAAAACCTGAGGAAAATCCAACCAGGAAGTGCTGTTTTTCCTGAAAACTCTGTTCCATTGCATGCATTCCCTCCATTTAAAGGGATATCAACCAGATTCCTTTCCACTATGGCTTCCACATGGTGTGAACAGTCTTTAGACATAGTTTCAGCCTTTTATTCTGAAAAAACTGAGCGAGAAAGATCACATCGCGTCAGTGGATGGCTGGGTGCCAGCAGAGTTTTGCGAGCAGCTTGGAGCAGAGATTTTCTCTCTCACTCCTATTGAAAAAGCTACAGTCCAGTTGAAATATTATTGATAATTTATTGTAAAAACAATCCTAGGATTGATTATAAAAAACGTTTGACATGTTTCTACAAACTTTACGGATACTATTTGGAATTTTCGTCTGCCCCGTCGTAACCTCTCTAGCCTGTGGATTTCTGATCATAACGCGCCATCAAAATGGAGGTTTTTGGATTAAAAAATAATCTTTATGGAACAAACAGAACATTTATTGTGTAACTGGGAGTCTCATGAGTGCAAACATCCGAAGATTAGCAAAGGTAAGCGATTAATTTTATTTATTTTTTGACTTTCGTGACCAATCTAATTTGCTGCTAGCTGTTTGGAATTTTTTGCCTGCTGAGAGAGATAACATAAACACTTGGATAGCTTTCGCCGAAATGCTTTTTTGAAATCCCCGCTAAGCTTAGACAGGTCTGAGACTATCATGGGTTAAGAAGTAACACGTTGCCTTGTAACGGTTTTCTAGGTGTGGTGAAGGAGAGTCAGACCAAACGAAAACCGAAACAGCCTAAACTTGTCAACTAAATACAGCGACAGGAACAAAGACACTAAGGACAATCACCCACACCAAACTCAAAGAATATGGCTGCCTAAATATGGTTCCCAATCAGAGACAACGATAAACACCTGCCTCTGATTGAGAACCACTCCAGATAGCCATAGACTTTGCTAGATCACCCCACTAGCTACAATCCCAATATATACACACCAAAAAACCCCACACCCTGGCCTGACCCAATACATAAAGCGTGACAGAACCCCCCCCAGGTCTGAGACTATCATGGGTTAAGAAGTAACACGTTGCCTTCTCTATTCCATCTCTGGCTGTCACCATCACATTGTCCCACACAGTTTTCTGAAGTTCCCCTTAACGTCTTACCCTACAACTACCAAAGTATTCCTTTCGGGCGTTACGTTGAGTTTAATATAGTTTGTGAATGTGTGAACTCTATTGATTGATGTGTGCATGTAGTTAGGTGTGCACCTCGCACTAGTCTGACTACATATTAGAGAGAATCCTTTCTGATGTGAAATGCAGTAGCTACTATTTTAAAAATAATCAGTCAGCACCCATGTATCAAAAGCCTTTGATTTGGTTTATATGTTATTGCCCGGAGTCCCCCAAAAATATTGCCCTCAGGTGCTTCATATTTTTTCTGCCCCGAGTTAGAATTTGTCATGTTTTGTCATTTATTATCTTGTCTTGTCCCTGTGCTTCCCATTCTATTCGTTTCCCTCTGCTGGTCTTATTAGGTTCTTTCCCTCTTTCTATCCCTCTCTCTCCCCCTCCCTCTCTCACTCTCTCGCTCTCTCTTCTCTCTATCGTTCCGTTCCTGCTCCCAGCTGTTCCTATTCCCCTAATCAATCATTTAGTCTTCCCACACCTGTTCCCGATCCTTTCCCCTGATTAGAGTCCCTATTTCTTCCTTTGTGTTCCGTTCCTGTCCTGTCGGTTCCTTGTCTAGAATTCACCGTGCTGTGTTTGTGTATCGCCCTGTCGTGTCGTGTTTTCCTCAGATGCTGCGTGGTGAGCAGGTGTCTGAGTCTGTCTGGTTCAAGTGCCTTCCCGAGGCAACCTGCTGTTCACCTGCTGTTCAAGATCGAGTCTCCAGTTTGTCCTCGTCATTTCGAGTGAAAGTTGTGTTTTTTGTTTGTATTTACTTTACTGGATTAAAGACTCTGTTTTCGCCAAGTCGCTTTTGGGTCCTCTTTCACCTGCATGACAGAAGGAACCGACCAAGGAATGGACCCAGCGACTTCAGACGCTCGTTACACTGCCGTCGAGATCCAAGGAGCCATGCTCGGCAGACACGAGCAGGAATTGTCTGCTGCTCGCCATGCCGTGGAGAACCTGGCCGCTCAGGTTTCCGACCTCTCTGGACAGTTCCAGAGTCTACGTCTCGTGCCACCTGTTACTTCCTGGCCTGCCGAGCCTCCAGAACCTAGGGTTAATAACCCACCTTGCTACTCCGGGCAGCCCACTGAGTGCCGCTCCTTTCTCACGCAGTGTGAGATTGTGTTCTCTCTCCAACCCAACACATACTCTAGAGAGAGAGCTCGGGTTGCTTACGTCATTTCACTCCTTACTGGCCGGGCTCGAGAATGGGGCACAGCTATCTGGGAGGCAAGGGCTGATTGCTCTAACAGGTTCCAGAACTTTAAAGAGGAGATGATTCGGGTTTTTGACCGTTCAGTTTTTGGTAGGGAGGCTTCTAGGGCCCTGGCTTCCTTATGCCAAGGTGAACGGTCCATAACGGATTATTCTATTGAGTTTCGCACTCTTGCTGCCTCTAGTGAGTGGAACGAGCCGGCGCTGCTCGCTCGTTTTCTGGAGGGACTCCACGCAGTGGTTAAGGATGAGATTCTCTCCCGGGAGGTTCCTTCAGATGTGGACTCTTTGATTGCTCTCGCCATCCGCATAGAACGACGGGTAGATCTTCGTCACCGGGCTCGTGGAAGAGAGCTCGCATCAACGGTGTTTCCCTGCTCCGCATCGCAACCATCTCCCTCCTCTGGCTCAGAGTCTGAGCCCATGCAGCTGGGAGGGATTCGCATCTCGACTAAGGAGAGGGAACGGAGGATCACCAACCGCCTGTGCCTCTATTGCGGAGTTGCTGGACATTTTGTTAATTCATGTCCAGTAAAAGCCAGAGCTCATCTGTAAGCGGAGGGCTACAGGTGAGCGCAACTACTCAAGTCTCTCCATCAAAATCCTGTACTACTTTGTCGGTCCATCTACGCTGGACCGGTTCGGGTGCTACATGTAGTGCCTTGATAGACTCTGGGGCTGAGGGTTGTTTCATGGACGAAGCATGGGTTCGGAAACATGACATTCCTTTCAGAGAGTTAGAGAAGCCTACGCCCATGTTCGCCTTAGATGGTAGTCATCTTCCCAGTATCAGATTTGAGACACTACCTTTAACCCTCACAGTATCTGGTAACCACAGTGAGACTATTTCTTTTTTGATTTTTCGTTCACCGTTTACACCTGTTGTTTTGGGTCATCCCTGGCTAGTATGTCATAATCCTTCTATTAATTGGTCTAGTAATTCTATCCTTTCCTGGAACGTTTCTTGTCATGTGAAGTGTTTAATGTCTGCCATCCCTCCCGTTTCTTCTGTCCCTACTTCTCAGGAGGAACCTGGCGATTTGACAGGAGTGCCGGAGGAATATCATGATCTGCGCACGGTCTTCAGTCGGTCCCGAGCCAACTCCCTTCCTCCTCACCGGTCGTATGATTGTAGTATTGATCTCCTTCCGGGGACCACTCCTCCTCGGGGTAGACTATACTCTCTGTCGGCTCCCGAACGTAAGGCTCTCGAGGATTATTTGTCTGTGTCTCTTGACGCCGGTACCATAGTGCCTTCTTCCTCTCCGGCCGGGGCGGGGTTCTTTTTGTTAAGAAGAAGGACGGTACTCTGCGCCCCTGCGTGGATTATCGAGGGCTGAATGACATAACGGTTAAGAATCGTTATCCGCTTCCCCTTATGTCATCAGCCTTCGAGATTCTGCAGGGAGCCAGGTGCTTTACTAAGTTGGACCTTCGTAACGCTTACCATCTCGTGCGCATCAGAGAGGGGGACGAGTGGAAAACGGCGTTTAACACTCCGTTAGGGCATTTTGAGTACCGGGTTCTGCCGTTTGGTCTCGCCAATGCGCCAGCTGTTTTTCAGGCATTAGTTAATGATGTTCTGAGAGACATGCTGAACATCTTTGTTTTTGTCTATCTTGACGATATCCTGATTTTTTCTCCGTCACTCGAGATTCATGTTCAGCACGTTCGACGTGTTCTACAGCGCCTTTTAGAGAATTGTCTCTATGTAAAGTCTGAGAAGTGCTCTTTTCATGTCTCCTCCGTTACTTTTCTCGGTTCCGTTATTTCCGCTGAAGGCATTCAGATGGATTCCGCTAAGGTCCAAGCTGTCAGTGATTGGCCCGTTCCAAGGTCACGTGTCGAGTTGCAGCGCTTTTTAGGTTTCGCTAATTTCTATCGGCGTTTCATTCGTAATTTCGGTCAAGTTGCTGCCCCTCTCACAGCTCTTACTTCTGTCAAGACGTGTTTTAAGTGGTCCGGTTCCGCCCAGGAGCTTTTGATCTTCTAAAAGAACGTTTTACGTCCGCTCCTATCCTCGTTACTCCTGACGTCACTAGACAATTCATTGTCAAGGTTGACGCTTCAGAGGTAGGCGTGGGAGCCATTCTATCCCAGCGCTTCCAGTCTGACGATAAGGTTCATCCTTGCGCTTATTTTTCTCATCGCCTGTCGCCATCTGAGCGCAACTATGATGTGGGTAACCGTGAACTGCTCGCCATCCGCTTAGCCCTAGGCGAATGGCGACAGTGGTTGGAGGGGGCGACCGTTCCTTTTGTCGTTTGGACAGACCATAAGAACCTTGAGTACATCCGTTCTGCCAAACGACTTAATGCCCGTCAAGCTCGTTGGGCGTTGTTTTTCGCTCGTTTCGAGTTTGTGATTTCTTACCGTCCGGGTAGCAAGAACACCAAGCCTGATGCCTTATCCCGTCTGTTTAGTTCTTCTGTGGCTTCTACTGATCCCGAGGGGATTCTTCCTTATGGGCGTGTTGTCGGGTTAACAGTCTGGGGAATTGAAAGACAGGTTAAGCAAGCACTCACGCACACTGCGTCGCCGCGCGCTTGTCCTAGTAACCTCCTTTTCGTTCCTGTTTCCACTCGTCTGGCTGTTCTTCAGTGGGCTCACTCTGCCAAGTTAGCTGGTCATCCCGGTGTTCGAGGCACTCTTGCGTCTATTCGCCAGCGCTTTTGGTGGCCGACTCAGGAGCGTGACACGCGCCGTTTCGTGGCTGCTTGTTCGGACTGCGCGCAGACTAAGTCGGGTAACTCTCCTCCTGCCGGTCGTCTCAGACCGCTCCCCATTCCTTCTCGACCATGGTCTCACATCGCCCTAGACTTCATTACCGGTCTGCCTTTGTCTGCGGGGAAGACTGTGATTCTTACGGTTGTCGATAGGTTCTCTAAGGCGGCACATTTCATTCCCCTCGCTAAACTTCCTTCCGCTAAGGAGACGGCACAAATCATTATCGAGAATGTATTCAGAATTCATGGCCTCCCGTTAGACGCCGTTTCAGACAGAGGCCCGCAATTCACGTCACAGTTTTGGAGGGAGTTCTGTCGTTTGATTGGTGCGTCCGTCAGTCTCTCTTCCGGGTTTCATCCCCAGTCTAACGGTCAAGCAGAGAGGGCCAATCAGACGATTGGTCGCATACTACGCAGCCTTTCTTTCAGAAACCCTGCGTCTTGGGCAGAACAGCTCCCCTGGGCAGAATACGCTCACAATTCGCTTCCTTCGTCTGCTACCGGGTTATCTCCGTTTCAGAGTAGTCTGGGTTACCAGCCTCCTCTGTTCTCATCCCAGCTTGCCGAGTCCAGCGTTCCCTCCGCTCAAGCGTTTGTCCAACGTTGTGAGCGCACCTGGAGGAGGGTGAGGTCTGCACTTTGCCGTTACAGGGCACAGACTGTGAGAGCCGCCAATAAACGCAGGATTAAGAGTCCAAGGTATTGTTGCGGCCAGAGAGTGTGGCTTTCCACTCGCAACCTTCCTCTTACGACAGCTTCTCGTAAGTTGACTCCGCGGTTCATTGGTCCGTTCCGTGTCTCCCAGGTCGTCAATCCTGTCGCTGTGCGACTGCTTCTTCCGCGACATCTTCGTCGCGTCCATCCTGTCTTCCATGTCTCCTGTGTCAAGCCCTTTCTTCGCACCCCGTTCGTCTTCCCTCCCCCTCCCGTCCTTGTCGAGAGCGCACCTATTTACAAGGTACATAAGATCATGGACATGCGTTCTCGGGGACGGGGTCACCAATACTTAGTGGATTGGGAGGGTTACGGTCCTGAGGAGAGGAGTTGGGTTCCGTCTCGGGACGTGCTGGACCGTTCACTCATTGATGATTTCCTCCGTTGCCGCCAGGATTCCTCCTCGAGTGCGCCAGGAGGCGCTCGGTGAGTGGGGGGTACTGTCATGTTTTGTCATTTATTATCTTGTCTTGTCCCTGTGCTTCCCATTCTATTCGTTTCCCTCTGCTGGTCTTATTAGGTTCTTTCCCTCTTTCTATCCCTCTCTCTCCCCCTCCCTCTCTCACTCTCTCGCTCTCTCTTCTCTCTATCGTTCCGTTCCTGCTCCCAGCTGTTCCTATTCCCCTAATCAATCATTTAGTCTTCCCACACCTGTTCCCGATCCTTTCCCCTGATTAGAGTCCCTATTTCTTCCTTTGTGTTCCGTTCCTGTCCTGTCGGTTCCTTGTCTAGAATTCACCGTGCTGTGTTTGTGTATCGCCCTGTCGTGTCGTGTTTTCCTCAGATGCTGCGTGGTGAGCAGGTGTCTGAGTCTGTCTGGTTCAAGTGCCTTCCCGAGGCAACCTGCTGTTCACCTGCTGTTCAAGATCGAGTCTCCAGTTTGTCCTCGTCATTTCGAGTGAAAGTTGTGTTTTTTGTTTGTATTTACTTTACTGGATTAAAGACTCTGTTTTCGCCAAGTCGCTTTTGGGTCCTCTTTCACCTGCATGACAGAATTGTCTCCGATGTTAGGAATTGTCGGAAAATAGCATATTATTCTATTGTAAGACAATGTATGCTTCTGGGTTAACTTCAGAGTACAGTACATATGCTGTTGCACTTCATCCATTAATGTGATCCCATATAAAGGCAAATCAAGAAAGTACAAGAAAGAAACTTTAAGACTAGGAAATGAGTTTCAAACCACTGGGTTCTGAAAAAGTGTAAGCCAAATAAATGAGTTATCAACTTTACAGTTTACGAACTGACTTCCTGTCTTCTCTGTCGAAATACACGGGATGAATAGGAAATGGCAGATACACTACTGCTGCCATCTTCAAGCCCTTTCCTCCCCTGAGATCTAGCCCTCCTCAGGCCATTACCTCCCCCGAGGTCTAGCCCTCCTCAGGCCATTACCTCCCCTGAGGTCTAGCCCTACACAGGCCATTACCTCCCCTGAGGTCTAGCCCTCCTCAGGCCATTACCTCCCCTGAGGTCTAGCCCTCCTCAGGCCATTACCTCCCCTGAGGTCTAGGCATCCTCAGGCCCCTACCTCCCCTGAGGTCTAGCCCTCCTCAGGCCGTTACCTCCCCTGAGGTCTAGCCATCCTCAAGCCTTTACCTCCCCTGAGGTCTAGCCCTCCTCAGGCCGTTACCTCCCCTGAGGTCTAGTCATACTCAAGCCTTTACCTCCCCTGAGGTCTAGCCCTCCTCAGGCCCTTACCTCCCCTGAGGTGTAAAGTGATGCTAAAAGTACACAGCGGGCTGAAGACCCTAGCTTGGTGCCAAGCGTCATCGAGGAAAGCCTAGAGAGGAGAGAGGATAGAGAAGATAGAGGCTAGAAAAGTGAGGCTAGAAAAGAGAGGCTAAAAAAGACCGAGGCTAGAGAAGAAAGAGACTAGAGAGGAGAAAGGCTAGAGAAGAGAGCGGCTAGAGAGGAGAGAGTCTAGAGAGGAGAGAGTCTAGAGAGGAGAAAGTCTAGAGAGGTGTTAGACTAAAGAGGAGAGAGGATATAAAGGTGAGAGGCTAGAGAGGAGAAATCTAGAGAGGAGAGGGGCTATTAAAGAACGAGGCTAGAGAGGAGAGAGGTTAGAGAGACACACAGCACTGTGAGGAGTCTCTTTGAAGCACTCTCCAGTAATGACCCGTCTTCTCTGTATGGCCTCTAGAGGAGGCAGACGGCTGCTGCGATGCTGCTCACAGATTAGGCCTGCGAGCATCAGGGGTTTCAGGGGGGGCATCACACACTCGAGGTCACTCCTGTCAACGTGGAGCACCATGACCACACTGACATTGAGGGACCCGTCAGGGCCTGCTGACTATGCCACCCAGCCACACAGGGCCTATAGCAGAGTGTGGCTTGTCTTCTTGGGTGGTCGTAGTGCGAGGCGCCTGCATAACAGAGCCAGTGCATTTCCCAGTCCGTGAGCCTGATCGCTCCTGGCAGTGAGCATTTTTTTGTTCACTCTCCCGTGCTTGTGTTAATTTGATGACACAGCTGGAGGGCTGGGCATGTGCTCCCATTTCATAAATAATACCATTTAGTTAAACCATAACATGGCACAAATGCAATGTGAGAAGAAAAGGATCACAAGAAAATCCACTAGGATATGGAAAGGTGATTTAAATTTAATGCCTTGCTGTCAGGATTCTTACTCTGTTGCTTTCTCCCTAGTGGGGAAAAAGACAATGATCCACAAGTTACTGGGTTCAGAAAGTGACCAACCATGAGGTACGCTCTGAAGAATCTTCACTATAGCCTTGAATAAACACTGCATTTCAAAGATGTATTTGATTTCTTACATTCAATGTTATACTTTATTTGTGAAATGTGAATGTTGCCTCATATTGTATTTCAACACTACTAACATTTTATGCAACTGAGTTATTGAATTTAGCAGTTATTTAGTTATCTTTATATAATAACCAGTAAACGTTGCAATGACAAAACTGCTGTTATATGTCAAATTAATTGGCAACTTGCGAACTTCCAGAAATCCAGAAATATTTAGCTAAACAAGACAGGATGAAAGTGAATCATGAAAAGGAGATTGAAATGGAGAAAGGAGAATTATCTATGTCTACTATGAGTTATTCCGATTGTTGAATTGAAATTAATTTTGATCATTGTAGAGCGATTCGTGATTACAGAGAACCTTGAAGATCTCTCAGAATGTTGAAAGAAGGAAGGCATCATCGCTGTAGTTAGTCAGCCAATCGTAATGTAGAGGATCGTCATAGGATTCATTTTCCACACTTCCAATTAGCATCTGGAGGTTCTACTGCCCACACTGATGTGACAGTGACATCAGCTCATAATGGAGCTGCTAGGCGACCAGGTCTGCTTCCCAAATGGAACCCTCTTCCCCTTATGGTGAAATCATAGGGCTCTGTTTAAAAGTAGTGCACTGTGTGGGGAATAGAGTGCCATTTGGGAAGCAAACCCAGGGCTAACAGCACAGCTCTCTCTCTCTCTCTCACTGGGTGTGAACAAAGAACATTTCTTGATGTTGATGTTTTCTCATATGCCCACCAACTATCCACTGTAAAGCTTGTTTCTGTACAGACAGACAGACAGACAGACAGACAGACAGACAGACAGACAGACAGACAGACAGACAGACAGACAGACAGACAGACAGACAGACAGACAGACAGACAGACAGGCAGGCAGGCAGGCAGGCAGGCAGGCAGGCAGGCAGGCAGGCAGGCAGACAGACAGACAGACAGACAGACAGACAGACAGACAGACAGACAGACAGACAGACAGACAGACAGACAGACAGACAGACAGACAGACAGACAGACAGACAGACAGACAGACAGACAGACAGACAGACAGACAGACAGACAGACAGACAGACAGACAGACAGTGTCCCTATAAAGGCTGAGTTGTGTCTGTGAACATTGTAAAGGCAGAACAAAGAGATGTCGACGCCATGTCTTTTCAGCCATTGATTTCAGAATTGCAGATGTTGCTCTGAATGGTCAAATAAAAGACAGGTGCATTACATACAGTAGCAGACTTTACACAACATTCTTAGAAGGTAAAGAGGTACAGAGTTACAGAGTACAGAATACAGAGTTACAGAGTACAGAGTACAGAGTACAGAATACAGAGTTACAGAGTACAGAGTGCAGAGTACAGAGTTACAGAGTACAGAATACAGAGTTACAGAGTACAGAGTACAGAATTACATAGTTACATCGTTACAGAGTTACAGAGTTACATAGTTACATAGTTACATAGTTACAGAGTACAGAGTTACACAATTACATAGTTACATAGTTACAGACTACAGAGGTACAGAGTTAAAGAGTTACAGAATTACATAGTTACATAGTTACAGAGTTACAGACTACAGAGGTACAGAGTTAAAGAGTTACAGAATTACATAGTTACATCGTTACAGAGTTACAGAGTTACATAGTTACATAGTTACAGAGTACAGAGTTACACAATTGCATAGTTACAGAGTTACAATGGTACAGAGTTACAGAGTCAGAGTTACAGACTACAGAGTTACAGAGTTACAGAGTTTCAGAATTACATAGTTACAGAGTTACAGACTACAGAGTTACAGAGTTACAGAGTTTCAGAATTACATAGTTACAGAGTTACATAGTTACAGAGTTACAGAGTTACAGACTACAGAGGTACAGAGTTACACAGTTACAGACTACAGAGTTACAGAGTTACAGAGTTTCAGAATTACATAGTTACAGAGTTACATAGTTACAGAGTTACAGAGTTACAGACTACAGAATACAGAGTTACAGAGTACAGAGTACAGAATACAGAGTTACAGAGTACAGAGTACAGAGTACAGAGTACAGGGTACAGAGTTACAGAGTTACAGAGTTACAGAGTTACAGAGTTACAGAGTTACAGAGTACAGAGGTACAGAGTTACACAGTTACAGACTACAGAGTTACAGAGTTACAGAGTTACAGAGTTACATAGTTACAGAGTTACAATGGTACAGAGTTACAGAGTCAGAGTTCCAGACTACAGAGTTACAGAGTTACAGAGTTTCAGAATTACATAGTTACAGAGTTACAGACTACAGAGTTACAGAGTTTCAGAATTACATAGTTACAGAGTTACATAGTTACAGAGTTACAGAGTTACAGAGTTACAGACTACAGAGGTACAGAGTTACACAGTTACAGACTACAGAGTTACAGAGTTACAGAGTTTCAGAATTACATAGTTACAGAGTTACATAGTTACAGAGTTACAGAGTTACAGACTACAGAGTTACAGAGTTACAGAGTTTCAGAATTACATAGTTACAGAATTACATAGTTACAGAGTACAGAATTACATAGTTACATCGTTACAGAGTTACAGAGTTACAGAGTTACATAGTTACATAGTTACATAGTTACAGAGTACAGAGTTACACAATTACATAGTTACATAGTTACAGACTACAGAGGTACAGAGTTAAAGAGTTACAGAATTACATAGTTACATAGTTACAGAGTTACAGACTACAGAGTTACAGAGTTACAGAGTTTCAGACTACAGAGGTACAGAGTTAAAGAGTTACAGAATTACATAGTTACATCGTTACAGAGTTACATAGTTACATAGTTACAGAGTACAGAGTTACACAATTGCATAGTTACATAGTTACAGACTACAGAGGTACAGAGTTAAAGAGTTACAGAATTACATAGTTACAGAGTTACAGAGTACAGAGTTACACAATTACATAGTTACATAGTTACAGACTACAGAGGTACAGAGTTAAAGAGTTACAGAATTACATAGTTACAGAGTACAGAATTACATAGTTACATAGTTACAGACTACAGAGTTACAGTGGTACAGAGATACAGACTACAGAGTTACAGAGTTACATAGTTACAGACTACAGAGGTACAGAGTTAAAGAGTTACAGAATTACATAGTTACAGAGTACAGAATTACATAGTTACATCGTTACAGAGTTACAGAGTTACATAGTTACATAGTTACAGAGTACAGAGTTACACAATTACATAGTTACATAGTTACAGACTACAGAGGTACAGAGTTAAAGAGTTACAGAGTTTCAGAATTACATAGTTACAGAATTACATAGTTACAGAGTTACAGAGTAAACAGAGTTACAGACTACAGAGGTACAGAGTTACACAGTTACAGACTACAGAGTTACAGAGTTTCAGAATTACATAGTTACAGAGTTACATAGTTACAGAGTTACAGAGTTACAGAGTTACAGACTACAGAGTTACAGAGTTACAGAGTTTCAGAATTACATAGTTACAGAGTACAGAATTACATAGTTACATCGTTACAGAGTTACAGAGTTACATAGTTACATAGTTACAGAGTACAGAGTTACACAATTACATAGTTACATAGTTACAGACTACAGAGGTACAGAGGTAAAGAGTTACAGAATTACATAGTTACATCGTTACAGAGTTACAGAGTTACATAGTTACATAGTTACAGAGTACAGAGTTACACAATTACATAGTTACATAGTTACAGACTACAGAGGTACAGAGGTAAAGAGTTACAGAATTACATAGTTACATAGTTACAGAGTTACAGACTACAGAGTTACAGAGTTACAGAGTTTCAGACTACAGAGGTACAGAGTTAAAGAGTTACAGAATTCCATAGTTACAGAGTACAGAATTACATAGATACATCGTTACAGAGTTACAGAGTTACATAGTTACATAGTTACAGAGTACAGAGTTACACAATTACATAGTTACATAGTTACAGACTACAGAGGTACAGAGTTAAAGAGTTACAGAATTACATAGTTACAGAGTTACAGAGTACAGAGTTACACAATTACATAGTTACATAGTTACAGACTACAGAGGTACAGTGTTAAAGAGTTACAGAATTACATAGTTACATCGTTACAGAGTTACATAGTTACATAGTTACAGAGTACAGAGTTACACAATTGCATAGTTACATAGTTACAGACTACAGAGGTACAGAGTTAAAGAGTTACAGAATTACATAGTTACAGAGTTACAGAGTACAGAGTTACACAATTACATAGTTACATAGTTACAGACTACAGAGGTACAGAGTTAAAGAGTTACAGAATTACATAGTTACAGAGTACAGAATTACATAGTTACATAGTTACAGACTACAGAGTTACAGTGGTACAGAGATACAGACTACAGAGTTACAGAGTTACATAGTTACAGACTACAGAGGTACAGAGTTAAAGAGTTACAGAATTACATAGTTACAGAGTACAGAATTACATAGTTACATCGTTACAGAGTTACAGAGTTACATAGTTACATAGTTACAGAGTACAGAGTTACACAATTACATAGTTACATAGTTACAGACTACAGAGGTACAGAGTTAAAGAGTTACAGAGTTTCAGAATTACATAGTTACAGAGTTACATAGTTACAGAGTTACAGAGTAAACAGAGTTACAGACTACAGAGGTACAGAGTTACACAGTTACAGACTACAGAGTTACAGAGTTTCAGAATTACATAGTTACAGAGTTACATAGTTACAGAGTTACAGAGTTACAGAGTTACAGACTACAGAGTTACAGAGTTACAGAGTTTCAGAATTACATAGTTACAGAGTACAGAATTACATAGTTACATCGTTACAGAGTTACAGAGTTACATAGTTACATAGTTACAGAGTACAGAGTTACACAATTACATAGTTACATAGTTACAGACTACAGAGGTACAGAGGTAAAGAGTTACAGAATTACATAGTTACATCGTTACAGAGTTACAGAGTTACATAGTTACATAGTTACAGAGTACAGAGTTACACAATTACATAGTTACATAGTTACAGACTACAGAGGTACAGAGGTAAAGAGTTACAGAATTACATAGTTACATAGTTACAGAGTTACAGACTACAGAGTTACAGAGTTACAGAGTTTCAGACTACAGAGGTACAGAGTTAAAGAGTTACAGAATTACATAGTTACAGAGTTACAGAGTACAGAGTTACACAATTACATAGTTACATAGTTACAGACTACAGAGGTACAGTGTTAAAGAGTTACAGAATTACATAGTTACAGAGTACAGAATTACATAGTTACATAGTTACAGACTACAGAGTTATAGTGGTACAGAGATACAGACTACAGAGTTACAGAGTTACATAGTTACAGACTACAGAGGTACAGAGTTAAAGAGTTACAGAATTACATAGTTACAGAGTACAGAATTACATAGTTACATCGTTACAGAGTTACAGAGTTACATAGTTACATAGTTACAGAGTACAGAGTTACACAATTACATAGTTACATAGTTACAGACTACAGAGGTACAGAGTTAAAGAGTTACAGAATTACATAGTTACATAGTTACAGAGTTACAGACTACAGAGTTACAGAGTTACAGAGTTTCAGACTACAGAGGTACAGAGTTAAAGAGTTACAGAATTACATAGTTACATCGTTACAGAGTTACATAGTTACATAGTTACAGAGTACAGAGTTACACAATTGCATAGTTACATAGTTACAGACTACAGAGGTACAGAGTTAAAGAGTTACAGAATTACATAGTTACAGAGTTACAGAGTACAGAGTTACACAATTACATAGTTACATAGTTACAGACTACAGAGGTACAGAGTTAAAGAGTTACAGAATTACATAGTTACAGAGTACAGAATTACATAGTTACATAGTTACAGACTACAGAGTTACAGTGGTACAGAGATACAGACTACAGAGTTACAGAGTTACATAGTTACAGACTACAGAGGTACAGAGTTAAAGAGTTACAGAATTACATAGTTACAGAGTACAGAATTACATAGTTACATCGTTACAGAGTTACAGAGTTACATAGTTACATAGTTACAGAGTACAGAGTTACACAATTACATAGTTACATAGTTACAGACTACAGAGGTACAGAGTTAAAGAGTTACAGAGTTTCAGAATTACATAGTTACAGAGTTACATAGTTACAGAGTTACAGAGTTACAGAGTTACAGACTACAGAGGTACAGAGTTACACAGTTACAGACTACAGAGTTACAGAGTTTCAGAATTACATAGTTACAGAGTTACATAGTTACAGAGTTACAGAGTTACAGAGTTACAGACTACAGAGTTACAGAGTTACAGAGTTTCAGAATTACATAGTTACAGAGTACAGAATTACATAGTTACATCGTTACAGAGTTACAGAGTTACATAGTTACATAGTTACAGAGTACAGAGTTACACAATTACATAGTTACATAGTTACAGAGTTACAGACTACAGAGTTACAGAGTTACAGAGTTTCAGACTACAGAGGTACAGAGTTAAAGAGTTACAGAATTCCATAGTTACAGAGTACAGAATTACATAGATACATCGTTACAGAGTTACAGAGTTACATAGTTACATAGTTACAGAGTACAGAGTTACACAATTACATAGTTACATAGTTACAGACTACAGAGGTACAGAGTTAAAGAGTTACAGAATTACATAGTTACAGAGTTACAGAGTACAGAGTTACACAATTACATAGTTACATAGTTACAGACTACAGAGGTACAGAGTTAAAGAGTTACAGAATTACATAGTTACAGAGTACAGAATTACATAGTTACATAGTTACAGACTACAGAGTTATAGTGGTACAGAGATACAGACTACAGAGTTACAGAGTTACATAGTTACAGACTACAGAGGTACAGAGTTAAAGAGTTACAGAATTACATAGTTACAGAGTACAGAATTACATAGTTACATCGTTACAGAGTTACAGAGTTACATAGTTACATAGTTACAGAGTACAGAGTTACACAATTACATAGTTACATAGTTACAGACTACAGAGGTACAGAGTTAAAGAGTTACAGAATTACATAGTTACAGAGTACAGAATTACATAGTTACATAGTTACAGACTACAGAGTTACAGTGGTACAGAGATACAGACTACAGAGTTACAGAATTACAGAGTTACAGAGTACAGAGTTACAGATTTACAGAGTACATAGTTACAGAGTACAGAGTACATAGTTACAGAGTACAGAGTACAGAATTACAGAGTTACAGAGTTACAGACTGCAGAGTTACAGAATTACAGAGTTACAGAGTTACAGAGTACAGAGTTACAGTTTTACAGAGTACATAGTTACAGAATTACAGAGTTACAGAGTTACAGAGTACAGAGTTACAGATTTACAGAGTATATAGTTACAGAGTACAGAGTACATAGTTACAGAGTACAGAGTACAGAGTTACAGAGTTACAGAGTACAGAGTACAGAGTTACAGATTTACAGAGTACATAGTTACAGAGTTACAGAGTTACAGAGTTACAGAGTACATAGTTACAGAGTACAGAGTACAGAGTTACAGATTTACAGAGTACATAGTTACAGAGTTACAGAGTTACAGAGTTACAGAGTTACAGAGTACAGACTACATAGTAAGAGACTACATAGTTACAGAGTACAGACTACATAGTTACAGAGTACATAGTTACATAGTTACAGACTACATATTTACACAGTTACAGACTACATAGTTACAGAGTACAGACTACATAGTTACAGAGTACAGACTACATAGTAAGAGACTACATAGTTACAGAGTACAGACTACATAGTTACAGAGTACATAGTTACAGAGTTACAGAGTACATAGTTACAGAGTACAGACTACATAGTTACAGACTACATATTTACACAGTTACAGAGTACATAGTTACATAGTTACATAGTTACAGAGTACATAGTTACAGAGTACATAGTTACATAGTTAAATAGTTACAGAGTACATAGTTACATAGTTACAGAGTACATAGTTACAGACTACATAGTTACAGACTACATATTTACACAGTTACAGAGTACATAGTTACATAGTTACATAGTTACAGAGTACATAGTTACAGAGTTACAGAGTACATATTTACAGAGTTACAGAGTACATAGTTACAGAGTACATTGTTACAGAGTTACAGAGTTACAGAGTACATAGTTACATAGTTACAGAGTACATTGTTACAGAGTTACAGAGTACATAGTTACAGAGTACAGACTACATAGTTACAGACTACATATTTACACAGTTACAGAGTACATAGTTACATAGTTACATAGTTACAGAGTACATAGTTACAGAGTACATAGTTACATAGTTAAATAGTTACAGAGTACATAGTTACATAGTTACAGAGTACATAGTTACAGACTACATAGTTACAGACTACATATTTACACAGTTACAGAGTACATAGTTACATAGTTACATAGTTACAGAGTACATAGTTACAGAGTTACAGAGTACATATTTACAGAGTTACAGAGTACATAGTTACAGAGTACATTGTTACAGAGTTACAGAGTTACAGAGTACATAGTTACATAGTTACAGAGTACATTGTTACAGAGTTACAGAGTTACAGAATACATAGTTACATAGTTACAGAGTACATTTACATTTTACATTTAAGTCATTTAGCAGACGCTCTTATCCAGAGCGACTTACAAATTGGTGCATTCACCTTATGACATCCAGTGGAACAACCACTTTACAATAGTGCATCTAAATATTTTAAGGGGGGGGAGGGGGGGTGAGAAGGATTACTTTATCCTATCCTAGGTATTCCTTAAAGAGGTGGGGTTTCAAGTGTCTCCGGAAGGTGGTGATTGACTCCGCTGTCCTGGCATACATAGTTACATAGTTACAGAGTTACAGAGTACATAGTTACAGAGTACATTGTTACATAGTTACAGAGTTACAGAGGTGAAGAGTAAAGGACAGTATATATCAAAGCTTGCTGTTTTTACAACTCTGATAGCATCTAAACATCAATATCTTGCTAATGAAAAAGTATCTAGTTCGTTTTTTAATCAAATACTCAAAAAGATCGGAGTGTCACGTCCTGACCATAGAAAGCTTTTATTTTCTATAATAGAGTAGGTCAGGGAGTGACTGGGGGGTTGTTCTAGCTTATATTTTCTATGTGGGGTTCTAGGTTTGATTTTCTATGTTGGTGATTTGTATGATTCCCAATTAGAGGCAGCTGGTTATCTTGTCTCTAATTGGGGATCATACTTAAGTAGCATGTTTTCTACCTGTGGGTTATGGGATATTGTTTATGTTTAGTTGCCTGTTGGCACTGCATTGTCGTCACGGTTTGTTTATTCTTTATTGTTTTGCTTTTTCTAAGTTTCACTTTCCTTAATAAATAATGAGAAACTCTAAGTACGCCGCGCCTTGGTCCGACCATTATTACGAACATCGTGACACGGAGATTATTTTTTTCCTTTTTATTTCAATTTTCGTCACTTTATTCACTTAATTTTAACTAGGTGCATTGCAAAACCATGACACACATAAATAGCCGTCAGCCTTGGAGAGCTATAAAGACACATTCAAACACATTTCAATGATTGGTTGGAAGTTAAATCATAAAAATATGATTAAACATTACCCGAGAGTGGCAAGGCTTTTTAGTCTATTGCTCTCATGTTGAACATAAATAAACAAATACATTGGAACCTGCATTCGGCTGTCTGGCTCAGTAAAAAGCCAGTGGTTGTGGCCTGTCTATGCCAGTTGATCTGAAGCAACATAAATATAATGAATGTAAAGCCAGCCCGACAGGAGCATTGTAAACTTACATGTCAATAACAGTTTGAAAGCACTTCCATCGTCTGTTGCTTAAAGATGTTTCTGCATACCAGGAACTACAGAGGTAATTATTGTAACGGCTCAACAAATACCTCAGCAATGATTGGACAAATTGACGCTTTGCAATACGGATGGAGTAACGTTTTCAACAACGTGACTTGGAAATTAATTAGAGAGAGGTCTGATTTTTTTTTTTTAAAGGGCAGATTGATGAAGCAGATCAACATGTTTTGAAAAGCCTAATATTACTTCTTATGTTAAAGTGGTCCAGGTTGTGTCCAGTATGTTTTATAATGGATTGATTGAAGGGAGAAATATAACACTACATCGTTACAGTAATGTGACTTTACAAGCTTTTGCTGTCTTCCCTTGTGCCAACAATAAACTTCTCAAAAAAAAACGGATGTGTAATCACCTACAGATCCAACGGAACAGTTTTCCATGTATTATCCATTTTTATCAAACATTCACGTATCCATAAGTCTATTCAAAGCTTAGATCTGAATAGAAAACTTTTTCTAAATCCTGCTAATGCTCTGACAGTCTGTGAGTTATCGTGTCTTCTTCTTTGAGGACTGCCTGTGACTCAAGTCGAGCATTCGGCTGGTAATGAATGCATGGGCATGCCTCAGTGAGTTTGCTAGATGTATAAAACATAGGTTGATACGCTTGGCAAATCTGTCTTTTAAACTCTGAATTATAATAGTGTGACTTGAACGGATAAGATGGATAAATGAGCCAAGTGATAACATGCTAACGGATCTACTGTCGTTCCATAGTATTTACATAGATCCAATCATATAAATAAAATCTGTTGTATTTTCTTGACATTCTAATTGTAAAGTTCCAATTCATTTTTGCCAGAGACAAACCAAGGTGGATCTACTGTCAGAGACAAACCAAGGTGGATCTACTGTCAGAGACAAACCAAGGTGGATCTACTGTCAGAGACAAACCAAGGTGGATCTACTGTCAGAGACAAACCAAGGTGGATCTACTGTCAGAGACAAACCAAGGTGGATCTACTGTCAGAGACAAACCAAGGTGGATCTACTGTCAGAGACAAACCAAGGTGGATCTACTGTCAGAGACAAACCAAGGTGGATCTACTGTCAGAGACAAACCAAGGTGGATCTACTGTCAGACACAAACCAAGGTGGATCTACTGTCAGAGACAAACCAAGGTGGATCTACTGTCAGAGACAAACCAAGGTGGATCTACTGTCAGAGACAAACCAAGGTGGATCTACTGTCAGAGACAAACCAAGGTGGATCTACTGTCAGACACAAACCAAGGTGGATCTACTGTCAGAGACAAACCAAGGTGGATCTACTGTCAGAGACAAACCAAGGTGGATCTACTGTCAGAGACAAACCAAGGTGGATCTACTGTCAGAGACAAACCAAGGTGGATCTACTGTCAGAGACAAACCAAGGTGGATCTACTATCAGAGACAAACCAAGGTGGTGTAAGGGATCTCTCCCCCCTCTTCTGAGGAGGAGTAGCGAGAAGGATCGGAGGACCAAATCGCGGCGTGGTAAGTGTCCATAATTTAAAGAAGCAAAATGAACACTGAACAAAACCAATAAACAACAAACAAACAGTCCCTAAAGGTGAATGACAAATACTAAACAGGGAATAAACACCCATGAAACTCAGGTGGAAAAAGGCTACCTAAGTATGATTCTCAATCAGAGACAACTAACCACACCTGCCTCTGATTGAGAACCATACCAGGCCAAACTCAAAAACCAACATAGAAAAACAAACATAGACTGCGCACCCCAACTCACGCCCTGACCATACTAAAACAAAGACCAAACAAAGGAACTAAGGTCAGAACGTGACAGTAACCCCCCCCCAGGGTCTGGGTGGGCGTGGACCCCACTTCACCATAGTTTTTCCCTGCCTCCTCAACCGCCCCCGTGGCCTCTTATGAGTGGCGACCCTCGCCGCTGACCTCGGACTGGGGACCCTCGCCACGGGTCCCGAATGGACGGAAGACTCCGACAGCGCTGGATTGAAGGGTGATTCCTTCATTGCCGGCGTGACAGGCAGCTCTGGCAGCTCCTGGTTGACTGACGGCTCTGGCAGCTCCTGGCTGACTGATGGCTCTGGCAGCTCCATGCTGACTGACGGCTCCTGGCTGACTGAAGGCTCTGGCAGCTCCTGGCTGACTGACGGCTCTGGCAGCGCCTGGCTGACTGACAGCTCAGGACAGACTGGCGGCTCTGGCAGCTCAGGACAGACTGGCGGCTCTGGCAGCTCAGGACAGACTGGCGGCTCTGGCAGCTCAGGACAGACGGTAGACTCTGGCAGCTCAGGACAGACGGGAGACTCTGGCAGCTCAGGACAGACGGGAGACTCTGGCAGCTCAGGACAGAGGGGAGACTCTGGCAGCGCTGGAGAGGAGGAAGGCTCTGGCAGCACTGGACTGGCGGGAGCACCTGTAGGTAGAAGACAGAGAGACAGCCTGGTGCAGGGGGCTGCCACCGGAGGGCTGGTGCGTGGAGGTGGCACTGGACAGACCGGACCGTGAAGGCGCACTGGAGCTCTTGAGCACCGAGCCTGCCAAACCTTACCTGGTTGAATGCTCCCCGTAGCCAGGCCAGTGCGGCAGGATGGAATAGCCTGCACTGGGCTGTGCTGGCGAACCGGGGACACCATGCGTAAGGCTGGTGCCATGTACACCGGCCCAAGGAGACACACTGGAGACCAGATGCGATGAGCCGGCTTCATGGCACCTAGCTCGATGCCCACTCTAGCCCGGCCGATACGAGGCGCTGGGATGTACCGCACCAGGCTATGCACACGCACCGGGGACACCGTGCGCCTCACGGCATAACACGGTGCCTGCCAGGTCCCTCTCTCTCTCCGGTAAGCACGGGAAGTTTGCGCAGGTCACGAAACCCAGGTGGAAAAAGGCTACCTAAGTATGATTCTCAATCAGAGACAACTAACGACACCTGCCTCTGATTGAGAAAGAGCGAAAGAGGTATTGTAGGTGTAGTAATTTTGTTTTCTAGCCGGGTGATGCGCCTGGCTCACGGCTAACTGGTGCTAGCTTTGGGGCAGGGGCGTTAGCCACTATAGCCACTCTGTAGCAGCAGTGATCCGGTGCCAAGGTCCAGAGCTTATGGCAAGGATCCGGTGGAGTAGTGTGTTCTAGCCGTGTTTGGGTGGAGTCTGGATGAACAACTGAGTAGGCCGGGAGGTGGGCCTCAGGGATAGCTTCGGTACTGGGTAACTCGGTGGGTGCTAGCTAGCTGTGAAGATCAGGAGTAATGGTCCAGGGATTACGGCAGGAATTCTGCGTTGTAGTGGAGAGACAGTCCATTACTGGTAGGCTGGCGAGTATTATCCAGGCTAAAAAAAAACTATTAAAAAAAGGGCTGGTACCTGTGCAGAAGGTAAAGGCTGCTAGCAGTGGCTAACAATGACTAAATAGCTTGTAGCTATTTAGCTGGTTAGCTTCTCATGGCTAGGTGGTTCTTGTTTTAAAAATTAAAAATAATAGCGGTTCCGTATCACATTGGGTGAGGCAGGTTACCGGAAGGTATAATTATATAACTAAAATATAACTAAAATGGAGAAGAGATTGAAAATAAAATTTTAATATATACAAAAGAGAAGAAAAAATACGAAAGTATACGAGAGGACGAACAAAACATGTCTACACTGCTACGCCATCTTGGAAACTTTATTTCCATAGAATTATTAAACATGGTATATTTCAAAAGGCAAGGCCTTCCATTCCCTCGTGTCCAGAGAGGCTTGGAACAACACCTTATTATTAAACAGCTGGCTTGTTTTATGTTTCCTCAACCAAATAACACCAAACTAATGGAAAAGGTATGAATAGATTTCTTAATTTCATATATCCTGCTTTTTATTACTCATAATGTATAATTGATCAATGCCTGTGCTTTGTTATCTCGTAGGAATCATTAAGGTGATTTTATAATAGGTACGACGAGGCTGTAAGTACGGTTCAAAATCACACAGGTGACAGTGTATCTTGTTGTGCTGTGGTTTTTGTCTTTGTAAAGTAGAGCTAAATATATAGTAGTACGAATATTAGCAACCGTGTAAAATATGTACGTGAGCAAGCATATCACCAGCAACAATAATAATCAGAGCAAAAATAAGGTGAAAGTGTCCATCTGTGTTGTGTTCATCATTTTATTGTGTGAATAACTAGACATTTACAGTAGGTGAATATTTAATTGAACAAATCCTCATTATTTATTCACACCTTAAATTAACACAAAACATCTAAAAAGCCATCAATCTACTGAGCTGCATTTTGCCCACAATGCATCATTCACAT
This sequence comes from Oncorhynchus gorbuscha, assembly GCF_021184085.1. Taxonomy (NCBI): domain Eukaryota; kingdom Metazoa; phylum Chordata; class Actinopteri; order Salmoniformes; family Salmonidae; genus Oncorhynchus; species Oncorhynchus gorbuscha. Next base: position 6,966,371 of record NC_060195.1, on the reverse strand, counting down.
ACTCTTACAGTCTGAACAGGCTGTTGCTCTCAATTGTCAATCAGTAATTAACACCATTAAGTGCTGCTGACTAATTTGTTAAAGCCACTCTAGTCCATTAAAACTACAACTTCATTTAGCGTCAGTAATTATCATTTGACATGTTGGTAGAGTAAGATCTGTCTCTATGCCGTTGGGAATATCATGACTACTCTACTGTGCGTCACTTCATTTGTTATTGTACCGTATCCACCAAAGAGAGGGGTCCTCTAGCATCCATCCTTCACATCACAGGAGCCAACATCTCCAAAGAAAGGTCTGAGGCAAGTACTTGTTTGAGCTCCTCCCGAGTGCTGCTCATGATTTTGTTCCATCCATGAAATCAAATGGAACTTTGAATGAGGGTGTCAATAAATGTTTTTTTTTTCATTTCTTTAAACCCAATAGGACTAGTAGTATGATGAAATGTAGAGAAATTATAGACATTGTTTATGTCTTGTAGGGGTCAGTTAGTGATGTGGTTTTCCTTGGGTATACCAGATAAAACAACATTGGTTGGAGCAGACAGTACGTACGTACTGTCTGATTTTATTTGAATCACACAGTACATACTGTCTGATTTTATATGAATCACACGGTACATACTGTCTGATTTTATATGAATCACACGGTACATCTGTCTGATTTTATATGAATCACACGCTATATATTGTCTGATTTTATATGAATCACACGGTACATACTGTCTGATTTTATATGAATCACACGGTACATACTGTCTGATTTAATATGAATCACACGCTATATACTGTCTGATTTTATATGAATCACACGGTACATACTGTCTGATTTAATATGAATCACACGCTATATACTGTCTGATTTTATATGAATCACACGGTACATACTGTCTGATTTTATATGAATCACACGCTATATACTGTCTGATTTTATATGAATCACACGGTACATACTGTCTGATTTTATATGAATCATGTGATTTCCACACAGTACTGTCTGATTTAATATGAATCATGTGATTTCCACACAGTACTGTCTGATTTAATATGAATCATGTGATTTCCACACAGTACTGTGTGATTTAATATGAATCATGTGATTTCCACACAGTACTGTGTGATTTAATATGAATCATGTGAGTTCCACACAGTACATACTGTATGATATAGAACATCTTACCACGTTGACTATATTTTCAAATCAAACCAATTGTTATATGATTAATTAACGTGGCATCTTGGCTAGCATGTTTATGCCTTAAGGTTGGCTAGCATGTTTATGCCTTAAGGTTGGCTAGCATGATTATGCCTTAAGGTTGGCTAGCATAACAACTTGCTTCGGTATAGTAGTTTTTTAACACTTGTTTACTGGACAGTTTAAAAATATATATTATATGACGTAGCTAGATTGCATGGGTTCAGCATTCTCTGCCTACATTCATTGTTTGAATTGGGAAATTAACTTAAAAATGACAAATTCTTTGAATGGATCATTTGGACAATGTAGCTTAATTGGTATGTAGAAAATTCATAGTTTCTACATACTCTGAGTACATAGTACTGTGTGTACTCTGTGAGTTGGCCTAAATGCGTAGAAAACCCTGCTACCCTGACTCATGTCCAACCAGCTCATCCAAGTGACTACATTCATGTCTCCCTGAAGAAATGACTCAAATGACGCTGTTAGGTTCTATTCCTTTTGTACGAGGTAGGAATAGCAGGCTTGTCAAACAGGGAGAGATCAACAAGGAAACAAGAGCATTCATGTTATGCCCCGGGGAGTTGAACTGCGAGCATTCGTGGCTTCTGCATTTGATTTGACAGTCAATTCCAATCCCAAACGGCACTGCTGTTGTGTTCAAATTGAAGGACAACTTCCCAAGTCTAATACCTGCAGGAGATTAGGACATTGTGTTCACTATATTTTGCAGGACGTTTAATACACTTAATGTAGACTGTATGTGTTCTGCTGTGCTTTCTTCTCAAAACACGACACATCATTCTGTGATTTGCATTAATTAAGACCATGGAATCGATTACGCAACAAACCACCATAAACCAATTTTGAAATAGAATTGTCCCCATTCAATGTTATCCAAGGATACTGTAATACTAGATACTGTGATACTGTGATACTGTGATACTATAGATACTGTGATACTGTAATACTATAGATACTGTAGGTACTGTAATACTGTAGATACTGTAATACTATAGATACTGTGATACTGATACTGTGATACTATACTGTAATGCTGTAGATACTGTATACTGTGATACTGTGATACTGTAGATACTGTAATACTATAGATAGATACTGTGATACTGTAGATACTGTAATGCTATATATACTGTGATACTGTGATACTATAGATACTGTAATACTGTAGATACTGTGATACTGTGATACTATAGATACTGTAGGTACTGTAATACTGTAGATACTGTAATACTATAGATACTGTAGATATACTGTAATGCTATAGATACTGTGATACAGTGATACTATAGACACTGTAATGCTATATATACTGTGATACTGTGATACTATAGATACTGTAGATACTGTAATACTGTAGATACTGTAATACTATAGATACTGTGATACTGTAGATACTGTGATACTGTAGATACTGTGATATTGTAGATACTGTGATACTGTAGATACTGTAATGCTATAGATACTGTGATACTATATATACTGTAATACTATAGATACTGTGATACTGTGATACTATAGATACTGTAGATACTGTAATACTGTAGATACTGTATTATTTACAGTATATACCAATAGATAGTGTAGATTGTGTAGATACTGTAATGCTGTAGATAGTGTAGATTCTGTAATACTGTAGATAGTGTAGATATCGTAATACTGTAGATACTGTAATACTGTAGATAGTGTAGATAAGGTGATACTGTAGATATTGTAGATACTGTAATACTGTAGTTACTGTAGATACTGTAATACTGTAATACTGTAATACTGTATATACTGTAATACTGTGATACTGTTGATTATGTAATACTGTAGATACTGTATATACTGTAATTCTGTAGATAGTGTACGTACACTAGATACTGTGATGCAGTAGATATTGTAGATACTGTAGATATTGTAGATACTGTAGATCATGTAATACTGTAGATACTGTAGATAGTGTATATATTGTAGACATTGTAATAATGTAGAAAGTGTAGATACTGTACTAATATAGATAGTGTAGATTGTGTAGATACTGTAATGCTGTAGATAGTGTAGATTCTGTAATACTGTAGATAGTGTAGATACTGTAATACTGTAGATAGTGGTGGTACCGTAATACTGTAGATAGTGTAGATTCTGTAATATTGTAGATCGTGTAGATAGTGTAGATACTGTAATACTGTGATACTGTAGATAGTGTAGATAAGGTGATACTGTAGATATTGTAGAGACTATAATACTGTAGATACTGTAGATACTGTAATACTGTAGATTCTGTAGATAGTGTAGATACTGTAATACTGTAGATAGTGTAATACTGTAATACTGTAGATAGTGTAGATAATGTTATACTGTAGATTCTGTAGATAGTGTAGATACTGTAATACTGTAGATAGTGTATTTTTTGTAGACACCGTAATAATGTCGAGAGTGTAGATTGTGTTTATACTGTAATACTATATATATATTGTAGATACTGTAATACTGTAAATAGTGTAGATACTGTAATACTGTAGATAGTGTAGATATTGTAGATAATGTAGTACTGTAGATAGTGTAGATAATGTAGATACTGTAATATTGTAGATACTGTAATATTGTAGATAGTGTATAGATTGTAGATACTGTAGATATTGTAGATACTGTAATACTGTAGATACTGTGATACTGTAGATAGTTTGGATACTGTAATAGTGTATCTAGTGTAGATAGTGTAGATACTGTAGATAGTGTAGATAAGGTGATACTGTAGATAGTGTAGATAATGTAGATACTGTAATATTGTTGATACTGTAATATTGTAGAATGTGTATAGATTGTAGATACTGTACTACTGTAGATACTGTGATATTGTAGATAGTTTAGATACTGTAATAGTGTATATAGTGTAGATAGTGAAGATACTGTGATACTGTAGATAGTGTAGATAAGGTGATACTGTAGAAATTGTAGATAATGTAATACTGTAGATATTGTAGACACTGTAATACTGTACATAGGGTAGATACTGTGATACTGTAATACTGTAGATAGTGTAGATACTGTAATACTGCAGACAGTTTAGATACTTTAATTCTGTAGATAGTGTAGATACTGTGATAATGTCGATATTGTAGATACTACAATACTGTATGTATTGTAGACACTGTAGTACTGTATATATTGTAGATACTGTAATACTGTGATAGTGTAGATACTGTGATACTGTAAAACTGTAGATACTGTTGACACTGTAATACTGCAGATAGTGTTGATACCTTAATACTGTAGATAGTGTAGATATTGTAATACTGTAGATACTGTAGTGACTGTAGATACTGTAATAATGTAGATAATGTAATACTGTAATACTATAGATAGTGTATATATTGTAGACACTGTAATATTGTAGATAGTGTAGATACTTTAATAATATAGATAGTGTAGATTCTGTAATACTGTAGATATTGTAGATACTGTAATACTGTAGATAGTGTAGATACTGTAATACTGTAGATAGTGTAGATACTGTAATACTGTAGATACTTTAGATACTGTAATACTGTAGATAGTGTAGATACTGTAATACTGTAGCTAATGTAGATACTGTAATACTGTAGATGCTTTAGATACTGTAATACTGTAGATAGTGTAGATACTGTAATACTGTAGCTAATGTAGATACTGTAATACTGTAGATAGTGTAGATACTGTAGCTAATGTAGATACTGTAATACTGTAGATAGTGTAGATACTGTAATACTGTAGAGAGTGTAGATAATGTAGCTAATGTAGATACTGTAATACTGTAGATAGTGTAGATACTGTAATACTGTAGCTAATGTAGATACTGTAATACTGTAGATACTGTAATACTGTAGCTAATGTAGATACTGTAATACTGTAGATACTTTAGATACTGTAATACTGTAGATACTTTAGATACTGTAATACTGTAGATAGTGTAGATACTGTAATACTGTAGCTAATGTAGATACTGTAATACTGTAGATAGTGTAGATACTGTAATACTGTAGCTAATGTAGATACTGTAATACTGTAGATAGTGTAGATACTGTAATACTGTAGCTAATGTAGATACTGTAATACTGTAGATAGTGTAGATGGTGTGAAACAATTTGGACTGTTAGCCTGTTTCATATTTTCTTTAGAAAATAGTCTTGATCTAATGGAACATCAATGGGGTCAAGTGTTCTTTAAGTAAAGCATTGCTTAATAACACCTATAATCATAGGTGCGGCTTGTGCCATGAAATGGAACCAGGGTCTGTGTCCCACACGGCACCCTATTCCATATGTAGTTCACTACTTTTTGACGAAAGGCCCACAGGGCTCTGATCAAAAGTAGTTCGCTAGACAGGTAATATATTGTCATTTGGGATACCGCCCAAAGAGTTGTTGTGGAGGAGACGAGACAGGCTAGCCTCCCCGGGGGATCAACAACCTCTACGGTTACCCTGGTGACAACCTCTACGGTTACCCCGGTGACAGATGAGACTGTGTTCCCACTGCAACATAAACATTATTTACTATTACAGCTGTTCAACTCTGAAACACCTCCCTTCATTCTACTTATTAGATGCTTATGCCCAGGGAGGCCTAGCATGTGCCTCGCAAATCTAACTCTCAGGGAATGTCCCAAATGGCGCCCTATATTTCCTATTTACTGTAGTGCACTACTTTGACCAGGACCCATAGGGCTTATTATAGGGCCTATATGGATGAAGGTGTCATTTGGGATGCAATCAAAGTCCTAGACTAGAATAAAACCACCAAAAATAATCTTTAGTACGCAGCAGATTCAAATTAATGGGGTTTTAATGTAAACTCCTTATTATAATTTAGTAGGTCACACCCCCTCTGCATTTAATCTTGGTCTGGGACGTAATTTAGTCTTCGTCTGAGACATACTTCCAAATCAGGGTGTATTTCATCTTGGTCTGGACATGATGCCATATAAGGGTTTGTTTAGTCTTCGTCTGAGACATACTTCCAAATCAGGGTGTATTTCATCTTGATCTGGACATGATGCCATATAAGGGTTTGTTTAGTCTTTGTCTGAGACATACTTCCAAATCAGGGTGTATTTCATCTTGGTCTGGACATGATGCCATATAAGGGTTTGTTTAGTCTTCGTCTGAGACATACTTCCAAATCAGGGTGTATTTCATCTTGGTCTGGACATGATGCCATATAAGGGTTTGTTTAGTCTTCGTCTGAGACATACTTCCAAATCAGGGTGTATTTCATCTTGGTCTGGACATGATGCCATATAAGGGTTTGTTTAGTCTTCGTCTGAGACATACTTCCAAATCAGGGTGTATTTCATCTTGGTCTGGACATGATGCCATATAAGGGTTTGTTTAGTCTTCGTCTGAGACATACTTCCAAATAAGGGTGTATTTCATCTTGGTCTGGGACATAATTCGAAATAATCGTGTATTTTTAGCTTGGTCGTTGCCTTTATACCATTTAAGGGTGTATTTAATATTGGTCTGGTACATCAACTCAAAAATCAAATCAAATATTATTTTTATTAGTCACATGTGCCGAATACAACAGGTGTAGACCTCAAAGTGAAATGTTTACTTTTAAGACCTTAGCCAACATTGCAGTTTTGTATTTACTAAAATAAACTGAATTCCCAAAAAAACACACAAAAAAAACAATAGAATACGAACAACAATTAAAGAACAGCAGTAAAATAACAAAAGCGAGGCTATATACAGGGGGGTACAGTGTCAATTTGCGGGGGCACCGGTTTGTCGAGGTAATTGAGGTAATATGTTCATGTAGGGTCACATATTTGATTAGCTGTCTTTCTTGGGGTTAAAAACAGCTTGCTGGAACAGTTAAAAGCTGTTAGCTGTATTCAAATAAGCATTTTTAGCAATGCAAATGGTCCAGGTAGCCTTTATACCAGGATTTATGGCTTGGGGTTAAAAGTGTATTTAATATTGGTCTGGTACATCAGCTGTAAAAATCAAATCAAATGGTATTATTTTGAGGATTAGTCACATGTGCAGCTGTAAACGTTTTACAACAGGTGTATGTTGCAGCTGTAGAAAAGTGAAATGTTTACTTTTAAGACCTTAGCCAACATTGCAGTTTTGAGGAAAATGTATTTACTAAACGTTTTAAACTGAATTCAGCTGTAGAACGTTTTGAAAAACATGGTGCACTGTAGAAAAAAACAATGGTAGAATGAAGATCTGAACATGGTGCAGCAATTAAAGAACAGCAGTAAAATAACTGAGGGAAATGGTGCGATGGTGCAGCTATATACGTTTTGAGGATCTGGGGTATGTGTCAATGGTGCGATGGGGCAGAACGTTTGTCTGAGGGATGTAATGGTGCAGCTGTAATATGTTGAGGGATGTAGGTGAGGAGATGGTATGGTGCAGCTGTAGAACGTTTTGAGGATCTGTGGGATGCTCTCAATGGTGGATGATAAACAGATCTGAGGGATGTTGCAGCAGCAGAACGTTTTGAAGGGGACAATGCAGGGATAGTCCAGGTAGCCATTTGATTGAGGAACTGAGGAGCTGTTCAGTTTTGAGTCTTATGGCTTCGATGGTGCAGCTGTAGGGTTAAAAGCTGTTAAGAATCCTTTTGGACATAGACTTGGCACTCTGAGGGTGCTCGCAATGGTGCAGCTGTAGAACGTTTTGAAGATCTGAGGGATGCTCTCGATGGTGCAGCTGTAGAACGTTTTGAGGATCTGAGGGATGCTCTCAATGGTGCGATGGTGCAGCTGTAGAACGTTTTGAGGATCTGAGGGATGCTCTCAATGGTGCAGCTGTAGAACGTTTTGAAGATCTGAGGGATGCTCTCGATGTGCAGCTGTAGAACGTTTTGAAGATCTGAGGGATGCTCTCGATGGTGCAGCTGTAGAACGTTTTGAGGAACTGAAGGATGCTTCGATGGTGCAGCTGTAACGTTTTGAACTGGGATGCTCTCGATGGTGCAGCTGTAGAACGTTTTGAGGAACTGAGGGATGCTCTCGATGGTGCAGCTGTAGAACGTTTTGAAGATCTGAGGGATTCTCTCGATGGTGCAGCTGTAGAACGTTTTGAGGAACTGAGGGATGCTCTCGATGGTGCAGCTGTAGAACGTTTTGAAGATCTGAGGGATTCTCTCGATGGTGCAGCTGTAGAACGTTTTGAGGAACTGAGGGATGCTCTCGATGGTGCAGCTGTAGAACGTTTTGAGGATCTGAGGGATGCTCTCAATGGTGCGATGGTGCAGCTGTAGAACGTTTTGAGGATCTGAGGGATGCTCTCAATGGTGCGATGGTGCAGCTGTAGAACGTTTTGAGGATCTGAGGGATGCTCTCAATGGTGCAGCTGTAGAACGTTTTGAAGATCTGAGGGATGCTCTCGATGGTGCAGCTGTAGAACGTTTTGAGGATCTGAGGGATGCTCTCAATGGTGCGATGGTGCAGCTGTAGAACGTTTTGAGGATCTGAGGGGATGCGTTTTCAATGGTGCGATGGTGCAGCTGTAGAACGTTTTGAGGATCTGAGGGATGCTCTCAATGGTGCAGCTGTAGAACGTTTTGAAGATCTGAGGGATGCTCTCGATGGTGCAGCTGTAGAAAGTTTTTTGAGGATCTGAGCTGGATGCTCTCGATGGTGCAGCTGTAGCAGCGATGTGCAGCTGTAGAACGTTTTGAAGATCTGAGGGATTCTCTCGATGGTGCAGCTGTAGAACGTTTTTTGAGGAACTGATGGGATGTTTTCTCGATGGTGCAGCTGTAGAACGTTTTGAAGATCTGAGGGATTGAGGGATGTTCTCGATGGTGCAGCTGTAGAACGTTTTGAGGATGGTGCAGCTGTAGAACGCTTTTGAGCTGAACTGAGGGATGCTCTCGATGGTGCAGCTGTAGAACGTTTTGAGGAACTGCAGCTGGATGCTCTCGATGGTGCAGCTGTTTTAGAACGTTTTGAGTAGAACTGAGGGATGCTCTCGATGGTGCAGCTGTAGAACGTTTTGAGGAACTGAGGGATGCTCTCGATGGTGCAGCTGTAGAACGTTTTGAGGATCTGAGGGATCTCTCGATGGTGCAGCTGTAGAACGTTTTGAGGAACTGAGGGATGCTCTCGATGGTGCAGCTGTAGAACGTTTTGAGGAACTGAGGGATGCTCTCGATGGTGCAGCTGTAGAACGTTTTGAAGATCTGAGGGATTCTCTCAATGGTGCAGCTGTAGAACGTTTTGAGGAACTGAGGGATGCTCTCGATGGTGCAGCTGTAGAACGTTTTGAGGAACTGAGGGATGCTCTCGATGGTGCAGCTGTAGAACGTTTTGAGGAACTGAGGGATGCTCTCAATGGTGCAGATGGTGCAGCTGTAGAACGTTTTAGGAGGATCTGAGGGATTCTCTCGATGGTGCAGCTGTAGAACGTTTTGAGGATCTGAGGGATTCTCTCGATGGTGCAGCTGTAGAACGTTTTGAGGATCTGAGGGATTCTCTCGATGGTGCAGCTGTAGAACGTTTTGAGGATCTGAGGCATGCTCTCGATGGTGCAGCTGTAGAACGTTTTGAGGATCTGAGGGATGCTCTCGATGGTGCAGCTGTAGAACGTTTTGAAGATCTGAGGGATGCTCTCGATGGTGCAGCTGTAGAACGTTTTTTGAGGATCTGCAGAGGCATGCTCTCGATGGTGCAGCTGTAGAACGTTTTGAGGATCTGAGGGATGCTCTCGATGGTGCAGCTGTAGAACGTTTTGAAGATCTGAGGATGCTCTCGATGGTGCAGCTGTAGAACGTTTTGAGGAATCTGAACTGGGATGCTCGATGGTCATGGTGCTGAGGATGCTCTCGATGGTGCAGCTGTAGAACGTTTTTTGAGGATCTGATGGTGCATGCTGAGGGATGCTCGATCAATGGTTTTGCGATGGTGCAGCTGTAGAACGTTTTGAGGATCTGAGGGATGCTCTCGATGGTGCAGCTGTAGAACGTTTTGAAGATCTGACGTTTTGGGATGCTCTCGATGGTGCAGCTGTAGAACGTTTTGAGGATCTGAGGGATGCTCTCGATGGTGCAGCTGTAGAACGTTTTGAAGATCTGAGGGATTCTCTCGATGGTGCAGCTGTAGAACGTTTTGAGGAACTGAGGGATGCTCTCGATGGTGCAGCTGTAGAACGTTTTGAGATCTGAACGATGGTGCAGCTGGATGATCTGAGGATCTCGATGGTGCAGCTGTAGAACGTTTTGAAGATCTGAGGGATTCTCTCGATGGTGCAGCTGTAGAACGTTTTGAGGAACTGAGGGATGCTCTCGATGGTGCAGCTGTAGAACGTTTTGAAGATCTGAGGGATTCTCTCGATGGTGCAGCTGTAGAACGTTTTGAGGAACTGAGGGATGCTCTCGATGGTGCAGCTGTAGAACGTTTTGAGGAACTGGCGGATGCTCTCGATGGTGCAGCTGTAGAACGTTTTGAGGAACTGAGGGATGCTCTCGATGGTGCAGCTGTAGAACGTTTTGAGGATCTGAGGGATTCTTTCGATGGTGCAGCTGTAGAATGTTTTGAGGATCTGAGGGATTCTCTCGATGGTGCAGCTGTAGAACGTTTTGAGGATCTGAGGCATGCTCTCGATGGTGCAGCTGTAGAACGTTTTGAGAATCTGAGGCATGCTCTCGATAGTGCAGCTGTAGAACGTTTTTTGAGGATCTGAGGCATGCATCTCGATGGTGCAGCTGTAGAACGTTTTGAGGAACTCGATGGTGCAGCTGTAGATGTTTTGATCTGAGGCATGCTCTCGATGGTGCAGCTGTAGAACGTTTTGAGGATCTGAGGGATTCTCTCGATGGTGCAGCTGTAGAACGTTTTGAGGAACTGAGGGATGCTCGATGGTCGATGGTGCAGCTGTAGAACGTTTTTGAGGATCTGACGTTTTTTGGGACTTCTCTCGATGGTGCAGCTGTAGAACGTTTTGAGGAACTGAGGGATGCTCTCGATGGTGCAGCTGTAGAACGTTTTGAGGAACTGAGGGATGCTCTCGATGGTGCAGCTGTAGAACGTTTTGAAGATCTGAGGGATTCTCTCAATGGTGCAGCTGTAGAACGTTTTGAGGAACTGAGGGATGCTCTCGATGGTGCAGCTGTAGAACGTTTTTTAGGAACTGAGGGATGCTCTCGATGGTGCAGCTGTAGAACGTTTTGAGGAACTGAGGGATGCTGTCGATGGTGCAGCTGTAGAACGTTTTAAGGATCTGAGGGATTCTCTCGATGGTGCAGCTGTAGAACGTTTTGAGGATCTGAGGGATTCTCTCGATGGTGCAGCTGTAGAACGTTTTGAGGATCTGAGGGATTCTCTCGATGGTGCAGCTGTAGAACGTTTTGAGGATCTGAGGCATGCTCTCGATGGTGCAGCTGTAGAACGTTTTGAGGATCTGAGGGATGCTCTCGATGGTGCAGCTGTAGAACGTTTTGAAGATCTGAGGCATGCTCTCGATGGTGCAGCTGTAGACCGTTTTGAGGATCTGAGGCATGCTCTCGATGGTGCAGCTGTAGAACGTTTTGAGGATCTGAGGGATGCTCTCAATGGTGCAGCTGTAGAACGTTTTGAAGATCTGAGGGATGCTCTCGATGGTGCAGCTGTAGAACGTTTTGAGGATCTGAGGGATGCTCTCAATGGTGCGATGGTGCAGCTGTAGAACGTTTTGAGGATCTGAGGTATGCTCTCAATGGTGCGATGGTGCAGCTGTAGAACGTTTTGAGGATCTGAGGGATGCTCTCAATGGTGCAGCTGTAGAACGTTTTGAAGATCTGAGGGATGCTCTCGATGTTGCAGCTGTAGAAAGTTTTGAGGATCTGAGGGATGCTCTCGATGGTGCAGCTGTAGAACGTTTTGAAGATCTGAGGGATTCTCTCGATGGTGCAGCTGTAGAACGTTTTGAGGAACTGAGGGATGCTCTCGATGGTGCAGCTGTAGAACGTTTTGAGGAACTGAGGGATGCTCTCGATGGTGCAGCTGTAGAACGTTTTGAGGAACTGAGGGATGCTCTCGATGGTGCAGCTGTAGAACGTTTTGAAGATCTGAGGGATTCTCTCGATGGTGCAGCTGTAGAACGTTTTGAGGAACTGAGGGATGCTCTCGATGGTGCAGCTGTAGATGGTGCAGCTGTAGAGAACGTTTTGAAAGGGATCTGATGGGATTCGTTTTGAGGAACTCGGATGGTGCAGCTGTAGAACGTTTTGAGGAACTGAGGGATGCTCTCGATGGTGCAGCTGTAGAACGTTTTGAGGATCTGAGGGATTCTCTCGATGGTGCAGCTGTAGAATGTTTTGAGGATCTGAGGGATTCTCTCGATGGTGCAGCTGTAGAACATTTTGAGGATCTGAGGCATGCTCTCGATGGTGCAGCTGTAGAACGTTTTGAGAATCTGAGGCATGCTCTCGATAGTGCAGCTGTAGAACGTTTTGAGGATCTGAGGCATGCTCTCGATGGTGCAGCTGTAGAACGTTTTGAGGATCTGAGGGATGCTCTCGATGGTGCAGCTGTAGAACATTTTGAGGATCTGAGGGATGCTCTCGGTGGTGCAGCTGTAGAACGTTTTGAGGATCTGAGGGATGCTCTCGGTGGTGTAGCTGTAAAAAAAATGGAGGATCTGAGGACCCATGCATGATGCCATATACTGTAACCGTGTATTTAATCTTGGTCTGCGACATGATGCCATGTGAGGGTGTATAATGTTTGTTTAGTTTCTGTACTCTCAGGCTATTACTTTGTGAGTGGCCCACGCGGCCATGTGTTTACTTTCCAGGTGAATCAGCACAGTTATCAGAGAGCAGGGATAATCACAGGGCTCCACACACACGTAGACACCCACACACGGAATGGATGGAAGCCTGTGAGTCTACACTAATACAACCAGCATGGTAGACACAGCAGGGGCAGACACACTGTAGACCCACACGGCACAGATGTGAGCTTCTCTGAGGTTCCGTGAGCTTCTCTCTGCCACAGTGGCCCCCTCTTGGTTAGCTTTGATTCTGAAGCATCAGACAGAGTGGAATGGACCTGTTTCATGTGCTCCTGTTGCCTCTTGTGATCAGAGATTGGTGACCCTCTCCCTGTAGGTCTTCTTCTTTTATATAACCATCACCTGACTGGACACAGGGTTACAGATGTTCATCTCACATATAGCCTACACATAGAAAGTGAATGATTGCAATACACTACATGATTTTATCTTTGACAGATAAATATATTCTGCAATTGATTTGAGGTGCTTTAGGAAACCATTTTGAAATACCCTTAGCAGTTGCGTTTTCTATTCGTTTTTTTCCATAGATATCGGACTATTTGAAAAACATGCACGTCTCACACTAGTGAAATCATACATACTGTATGATAGATGGAATATTGAGTGGAATGACTGAGTAAACACACAGTCTAGAGTCCAAAAGAACCACGTGGTTGGGAGCCAATCCCCCCCCCCTCCTCCCAAATGAGAATATTATCAAGCCAATCATTTGCATGCTGATGTATTTACATATTTAATTTCCATTGTAAGTAGGGACAATATAAGATTTAGCCCTCTGGCCAAACAGAGTCAACCTTGCAGGCTTTTAATGATAATGTCAACATGAGACGAGTCAGGAGGCATGCTTCAGGCATGAAAAACTCTCAAGGACTTGGATTGGCTTTGGAGTTTGTACTAAATGTTATTGTGCGGAAGACTTACAATCAAAACCGAAAGTGGGAAAGTGTCCTGAAATGTGTTATACGAAGAACAAAAAGTTGAGTGAAGAGACATCAATGTCTTTCTTCTGATCTCCATTAGCTGATGCCATGATGACAGCTAATCTTCCTGCGGTCCACACATCAACGAAAAAAACACATTGCGGAACATTGCTAGGAAAAGTGAAATCAAAATAATTGTTTTCTCACTAGACTGTGTAAATAAATGGCATCTCAACTCTTGCTTGCTGTTCTCTAATGACTAGACACACGGTTGAGTTCAATGACAAGACAAAGTTCAAAGCATGTCCGCATTTTGAATAGGGACATTTAGTTGAAAGAAATAAGTTTCTTTTTACATAACACCTACCTACCCTCATCAGTACCACTTTTCTTCTAGGTCAGGGATGGTGATGGAACTGCAGGGTGTGTTGGTCGGCTTTTGTTCCAGTCCAGCTCTAACAACCCTAGAACCACTTTAATAGGTCTTTTAAAAAAGCCCCATATCAACAGTATTAGGAACTATTGTTGAAAACGCAATCTGAACAACAGACAGCAATATATATATATATATATATATAAATAAATGAGTATATTTGCACAGATGTGTTTGAACTCCTCTTCTTTATTCCAGTCAGACAAATAAGAAACAGTGTGGATGTGTGTGACACTTCCTTCCAGGTACGTGTAAGAGGGTTTAGCAATGCAAATGAGAACTATGGAGTGAAACCAATTTGATTTTTGTTCCAGGGAAATGTTTAATTTTAAAAGTATAGGGGGAAGTCAGAAAGTCTTGCAAGCCCCCAGGCTAATGTTAATGCTGCATTTAGATTTTTACTTTACTCAGGGCTACATCCTTTTTGCCCGGAAGTGATAATCTTCTTGTATCACTTTATTAGACAAGAAACACAAAATACACTAAACCACCACAGCACATTCATTCCCTATGGGAGTTGTCGCATTAAAATGTAATGATTGTTAGATGGGTAAATCTGCAAGTAAGACAAAGGTTTATGATACAGAGTGGAAGGTATTAGATTTGGTCTGCTAGCTCCTACTCAAATTCATGAAGCTTCCAGCGTCATAGTGCAAAAGCCCTGCAGGATTTTGTACTTTTCTCAACATCAAAACATGCTTTCATAATAAGCTAGACTGCCAGCCAGGGTTGTTCCTGTTCATATGGCCGTCTGCTTTACCTCAGTGTTAAATTGTATTTTTAGAGTTCCATTCCACACAAAGAATCAATATGGCTGTAAACACGTTTTTCAAGTGTTATGACATTGATTCAATTTAAAGCTTTACTTCCTCTTTCTACCAGGAACTTTAGCTCAGCGATTGCTCCACTATGTCATTATAAAAGCATTAAAGGCGGTTATAAATGCCTGTTAAACATTGATTCATACTGATAGGGAGACAGACAAAAGTGCAACTCAAGTTAATGTCATGGAGATTGTTCTGCTAGTGACTAACCATAATTCTTTGCTGGAAATATATCTGGGGCACACATTCAATATCATAGTGTGTCGAAAACCTTTACTGTTGCCCATGAGTATTACCCAGAACCCTCTCTAAAACTCTCTATCTGTTCCTGGGACTTAGAGACAAACTTGGTGACTTCTAACAGCTGAGGTTATGTGTTATGGACCAGGTTGCCAGAGAACAGAGTCAGCTGACTCGGTCAGCCAATCAGTGGCCTTGACAGGGGTTGGAGACCCCAGTCTGCCCCGAAACTCTTTAGTTGTTTTCAGGAAGGCAGGTTGAAAGAACTTCTATAAATTCCTGTCCTCCACATCAACTCACATCAGGACCCTTTCCACATGGACAATCACTCTTCTGACAGTTGTGTTGTGACAAGGTAGGGGTGATATATATAGAAGATAGCCCTACTTGGTAAAAGACCAAATCCATATGATGGCAAGACCAGCTCAAATGAGCAAAGACAAAATACAGTCCATCATTACTTTAAGACAAGAAGGTCCTTTAAATCTGGAAAATTTTAAAGGACACAAAAACCATCAAGCACTATGATGAAACTGCTTCTCATGAGGACTACCACAGGAAAGAAAGACCCAGAGTTACAGTGTCTTGCGAAAGTATTCAGCCCCCTTGAACTTTGCGACCTTTTGCCACATTTCAGGCTTCAAACATAAAGATATAAAACTGTATTTTTTTTGTGAAGAATCAACAACAAATGGGACACAATCATGAAGTGGAACGACATTTATTGGATATTTTAAACTTTTTTAACAAATCAAAAACTGAAAAATTGGACGTGCAAAATTATTCAGCCCCTTTACTTTCAGTGCAGCAAACTCTCTCCAGAAGTTCAGTGAGGATCTCTGAATGATCCAATGTTGACCTAAATGACTAATGATGATAAATACAATCCACGTGTGTAATCAAGTCTCCGTATAAATGCACCTGCACTGTGATAGTCTCAGAGGTCCGTTAAAAGCGCAGAGAGCATCATGAAGAACAAGGAACACACCAGACAGGTCCGAGATACTGTTGTGAAGAAGTTTAAAGCCGGATTTGGATACAAAAAGATTTCCCAAGCTTTAAACATCCCAAGGAGCACTGTGCAAGCGATAATATTGAAATGGAAGGAGTATCAGACCACTGCAAATCTACCAAGACCTGGCCGTCCCTCTAAACTTTCAGCTCATACAAGGAGAAGACTGATCAGAGATGCAGCCAAGAGGCCCATGATCACTCTGGATGAACTGCAGAGATCTACAGCTGAGGTGGGAGACTCTGTCCATAGGACAACAATCAGTCGTATATTGCACAAATCTGGCCTTTATGGAAGAGTGGCAAGAAGAAAGACATTTCTTAAAGATATCCATAAAAAGTGTTGTTTAAAGTTTGCCACAAGCCACCTGGGAGACACACCAAACATGTGGAAGAAGGTGCTCTGGTCAGATGAAACCAAAATTGAACTTTTTGGCAACAATGCAAAACATTATGTTTGGCGTAAAAGCAACACAGCTCATCACCCTGAACATACCATCCCCACTGTCAAACATGGTGGTGGCAGCATCATGATTTGGGCCTGCTTTTCTTCAGCAGGGACAGGGAAGATGGTTCAAATTGATGGGAAGATGGATGGAGCCAAATACAGGACCATTCTGGAAGAAAACCTGATGGAGTCTGCAAAAGACCTGAGACTGGGACAGAGATTTCTCTTCCAACAAGACAATGATCCAAAACATAAAGCAAAATCTACAATGGAATGGTTCAATGGTTCATAAATAAACATATCCAGGTGTTAGAATGGCCAAGTCAAAGTCCAGACCTGAATCCAATCGAGAATCTGTGGAAAGAACTGAAAACTGCTGTTCACAAATGCTCTCCATCCAAACTCACTGAGCTCGAGCTGTTTTGCAAGGAGGAATGGGAAAAAAATTCAGTCTCTTGATGTGCAAAACTGATAGAGACATACCCCAAGCGACTTACAGCTGTCATCGCAGCAAAAGGTGGCGCTACAAAGTATTAACTTAAGGGGGCTGAATAATTTTGCACGCCCAATTTTTCAGTTTTTGATTTGTTAAAAAAGTTTGAAATATCCAATAAATGTCGTTCCACTTCATGATTGTGTTGTTGATTCTTCACAAAAAAATACAGTTTTATATCTTTATGTTTTGAAGCCTGAAATGTGGCAAAAGGTCGCAAAGTTCAAGGGGGCCGAATACTTTCGCAAGGCACTGTACCTCAGCTGTAGAGGATACGTTCATTAGAGTTACCAGCCTCAGAAATTGCAGCCAAAATACATTGTAGAATAAAAGTGAAGACATCAAAATGATGAAATAATACATATGGAATGAAATAATGTTGCGATTGTTTATGAGAATGCCAACAACTGTGTGGTTCCCGTGGGGGAAATATTATATTGGGGAAAGGTTCCCTTGGGGATTGCCATGGAAGCCAAGAAGGGGAGTGAGTGTGTGCGTGCGTGTGTAACATCATACTATTGTGTGTGTGTGTGTGTGTGTGTGTGTGTGTGTGTGCGTGCGTGCGTGCGTGCGTGCGTGCGTGCGTGCGTGCGCGCGCGTGTGTGTGTGTGTGTGCGTGCGTGTGTGTGTGCGTGCGTGTGTGTGTTCGTGTGTGTGTGTGTGTGTGTGTGCGCTCAACCACACGTGTGTGTGGGGGTCTTGGAGGGGAAGTGTGTCCATCTGATGAATGGGCATGTTCTGAACTCAATTTTAAACACTAATTGCAGTCTCACTCATTCATTTCTAATGACAGGTCATTTTTGACCGGGAACACCACAGCTGTACAAGAGTCAAATAAAACACCCCAAATTTTATGAAAATCATCCAAATGCATTTTGTGTGTTCAGATTAAATTAACTACATTTTTCAGTGAGAAAACTTGTAAATCGATCCAATTTGAAGTGAACACAGCAGAAGGGTTAAAAGTAAACGAATGGAATTAAGAAATATATAAAAATCAGGACGAGCAGTGTCAGAGTGGAATTGACACAAATACAGTAGAATGCAATACAGTATACACATATGAAATAAGTAAAGCAATATGTTAACATTATTAAAGTGACTAACTAGTGTTCCATAATTACTGTGACTAACTAGTGTTCCATTATTACTGTGACTAACTAGTGTTCCATTATTAAAGTGACTGACTAGTGTTCCATTATTAAAGTGACTAACTAGTGTTCCATTATTAAAGTGATGAACTAGTGTTCCATTATTAAAGTGACGGACTAGTGTTCCATTATAAAAGTGACTAACTAGTGTTCCATTATTAAAGTGACTAACCAGTGTTCCATTATTGCAGTGACTAACTAGTGTTCCATTATTAAAGTGACTAACTTGTGTTCCAGGAATTGACTTAGGGGGTGATGAGTGAAATATATCTGCTGGAGCTACGGGTTGGTGCTGCTATGGTGACCAGTGAGCTGAGATAAGGCGGGGCTTTACCTAGCAGAGACTTGTAGATGACCTGGAGCCAGTGTGTTTGGCGACAAGATGTAAGGTAGCAGCCTCTAAGGTGCAGGGTCGAGTAACTGGGTGGTAGCTGGCTAGTGATGGCTATTTAACATTCTAATGGACTTGAGATAGAAGCTGTTTTTCTGTCTCTCAGCCCCTGCATTGATGTACCTGTACTGACCTCGCCTTCAGAATGATAGAGGGGTGAATAGGCCGTGGCTTGAGTGGTTGTTGTCCTTAATGATCTTTTTGGCCTTCCTGTGACATCAGGTGCTGTAGGTGTCAGGCTCCTGAGGACTGGAATTGCCCAGGCCTGGTCTAGGGTGTCGGTGGAGGTGATATTATCCTTAACTAGCCTCCCAAAGAATGTCTTGATGAGATCTAGGTTGGTGATAGTCATTTAGTTCAGTTACCTTTGCTTTCTTGGGTACAGGAACAATGGTGGACATCTTGAAGCAAGTGGGGACAGCTGTCACAGCAGACTGTGAAAGCTCTCCTGCTGGTCATTATCAGTCCTCTAACAGACAGTGACTGTTCTCCTAATGGTCATTATCAGTCCTCTAACAGACTCTGGGACAGTTCTCCTGCTGGTCATTATCAGTCCTCTAACAGACAGTGACAGTTCTCCTGCTGGTCATTATCAGTCCTCTAACAGATAGTGACAGTTCTCCTGCTGGTCATTATCACAACAGTTCAGTTCTCCTGCTGGTCATTATCAGTCCTCTAACAGACTGTGACAGTTCTCCTGCTGGTCATTATCAGTCCTCTAACAGATAGTGACAGTTCTTCTGCTGGTCATTATCAGTCCTCTAACAGACTGTGACAGTTCTCCTGCTGGTCATTATCAGTCCTCCAACAGACTGTGACAGTTCTCCTGCTGGTCATTATCAGTCCTCTAACAGACTCTGGGACAGTTCTCCTGCAGGTCATTATCAGTCCTCTAACAGACTGGGACAGTTCTCCTGCAGGTCATTATCAGTCCTCTAACAGACAGTGACAGTTCTCCTGCTGGTCATTATCAGTCCTCCAACAGACTGTGACAGTTCTCCTGCTGGTCATTATCAGTCCTCTAACAGACTCTGGGACAGTTCTCCTGCTGGTCATTATCAGTCCTCCAACAGACTGTGACAGTTCTCCTGCTGGTCATTATCAGTCCTCTAACATACTGTGACAGTTGCAACTCTATTGGAGACCACCACATGTTTGCACTCTTTTTTTATGGCGCAATATTGTAAAAACACTGTTTTTAAGAACTAAAAATCTTTATTTCATTTAAAGTTGTCATGCCTTGGACTTAGTATTTTGTGTTTATTTTAATTATTTGTTCAGGCCAGGGTGTGACATGGGATTATTTGTATTGTCGTATTGGGGTTTTTGTAGGCATTGAGATTGTGGTTGATTAGGGGTGTGTCTAGTATGGGCTTGGCTGCCTGATGCGGTTCTCAATCAGAGTCAGGTGATTCTTGTTGTCTCTGATGGGGAACCGTATTTAGGTAGCCTGGGTTTCACTTTGTATTTCGTGGGTGATTGTTCCCGTCTCTGTGTAGTTTCACCAGATAGGCTGTAATTAGGTTTCACGTTCCGTTTGTTGTTTTGCATTTGTAATAGTTATTTCATGTATCGCTCTTCATTTATTAAAGTAATGAGTAACCAACACGCTGCATTTCGGTCCGACTCTCTTTCTACAAACGAAGAACGCCGTTACAAAAGGCTTCTTTTTTCAGGTGCAGATCTGCCATCAACCCGGAACAATGAGCAAAACTCACCAAGAAATATATATTTTTTAATCATTTTTTGACTACTAGAATTTGAATACTTATATACTGTAGTATATTGTGTATTTGGCTAAACCCTTGTGGATCCTACATGTTCTTACTCTAAGGTTTGCTGTGTGTGTGTGTGGTTGGTTTAACTAAAGCATAATATGGTCTCATGCATAAGATTCTTTTATCATCATTATTCATTTTTTGAGCCATCAGGTGCAGGTAATCTGCAATGCCAAAACAATCAGCTCCTAGTATGTGGTAGAAATTGCAGGCCTCTCTCTCTCTCTGTCCATTACAGTTAATGAAAGCGTTATTGCACACCTGTCTGTTGACTGAAGCCATGCTGCTGACAACACAGCATGTTATTAACACCCACCGAATACCTTGTCTTAATTAATCTAGGGGCTGCAAATTACATTTCTAGATTCTAGAACATGTTATTGGATTCTATAGCACGGAACACGGAATATAGGTTATATACATATGGACTAAGTGCGTAAATATGACAATACAATTACGAATAACTAACATGATCCATTCACCCAACAAAACAATGCAATGCCCATGTACGTTCATTTAAATTACTTAACTTTCTCTAAATAAATGACTCACAGGAATAATGGTGAGGGGGCACCTTGAATGCTGTGAAACAAAAGACCATCCCTTCGTGGTCTGTAGGGCTATTGAAGTCTGTTAAGCACCATGAACCTCCACCACTACAGCCTACGCAGTGAAAAATCCCTTTTTTTATGTTTGGTAAGCTGAGCTTGATTGAATTTTATTTGCGTATCAGCGAATGGATCAAGTAAAACAAACAAAAAGACAAGAGAAAAGATTTGTGCTTGTGATAAACTGTAGCCTCACTGATCAGGGATTTATACCAGAACACAACATCCACTTCTCTCTCCATTCTCTCGCTGTTTACCTGAAGGGTGATTAACATGTCCTTTTCATGCATAAGACAAAACACAGACATTTACAGCCCCTATACAGGTTATTGGAATAGAGGCACAAGTCAAACTCTAGTCACACAAATGAATGTCTCAAACATCTGAAAATAGAATAACATGATATCTACACTAATAATAGATGGTACATGAAGACCCTTTAACTATAAAAACATTTTTTATTTAAATTGTTGAGATTGTCCTCTAATTTCTGTACTTTCTTTCTATTCATCCCTGTACATCCGTATATAACCTGATAGAACAGTAACCTACCACTACACATCCATATATAACCTGATAGAACAGTAACCTACCACTACACATGAGTATATAACCTGATAGAATAGTAACCTAGCCCTGTACATCAGTATATAACCTGATAGAACAGTAACCTACCACTACACATCAGTATATAACCTGATAGAACAGTAACCTACCACTACACATCAGTATATAACCTGATAGAACAGTAACCTACTGATAGAACAATAACCTACCACTACACATCACTACACATCAGTATATAACCAGTGAGCCCTACACATCAGTATATAACCTGATAGAACAGTAACCTACCACTACACATCAGTATATAACCTGATAGAACAGTAACCTACCACTACACATCAGTATATAACCTGATAGAACAGTATATAACATGATAGAACAGTAACTGACCCTACACATCAGTATATAACCTGATAGAACAGTAACCTACCACTACACATCAGTATATAACCTGATAGAACAGTAACCTACCACTACACATCAGTATATAACCTGATAGAACAGTAACCTACCACTACACATCAGTATATAACATGATAGAACAGTAACCGACCACTACACATCAGTATATAACCTGATAGAACAGTAACCTACCACTACATCAGTATATAACCTGATAGAACAGTAACCGACCACTACACATCAGTATATAACCTGATAGAACAGTAACCTACCACTACACATCAGTATATAACCTGATAGAACAGTAACCTACCACTACACATCAGTATATAACCTGATAGAACAGTAACCTACCACTACACATCAGTATATAACATGATAGAACAGTAACTGAGCCCTGTACATCAGTATATAACCTGATAGAACAGTAACCTACCACTACACATCAGTATATAACCTGATAGAACAGTAACCTACCACTACACATCAGTATATAACCTGATAGAACAGTAACCGACCACTACACATCAGTATATAACCTGATAGAACAGTAACCGACCACTACACATCAGTATATAACCTGATAGAACAGTAACCGACCACTACACATCAGTATATAACCTGATAGAACAGTAACCGACCACTACACATCAGTATATAACCTGATAGTGTATTATACTGTTGTTGAGTTTGATCAAATCCATGAACATAGGTACTGTCAGGATTTGGCCAGGGTTGTTCCGGTTTTTGGTCACTAGATGCCCCCATTGTGCTTTTTGACCTTTTCTTTTCCCTTGATACCCATTATTATTTGCACCTGTGCCTCGTTTCCCCTGATTGTATTTAAACCCTTAGTTTTCCTCAGTTATTGGCTCTGTGTTTCTGTCAGAATTGAACTCCACTAAAAACTATCTTGTAAACCTTTGTCTTGCCCTGAAAAATAATGAATCTGAAGTAGAATGGACAGGCAACAAATCCCCCAAAAACAGGTCCATCAATAGGGTCTGACCCGAATAATGATCTGAACACTTAACCTTCTTCATATGGTTCTACCTTGGCATAACCAGTAGGGCAGTGACAGCGAAAATGTCTGACAGTTTCATTCTTTACGATTCCTGGGAAATTACAGCAAAAGAGATAGAACTACTGTAATTTGAAAGAACTCTGTTGATTTACAAGATGGTGTCGTAAATTTAGATCCGCATCAATACGGTGTATAGCCTTGATGCCAGTCTTTTCAGCCAGCAATCCACTTCTTGTACTCTGTATCATATGGCAGCATTCCACTTCTTGTACTCTGTATCATATGCCAGCATTCCACTTCTTGTACTCGGTATCATATGCCAGCATTCCACTTCTTGTACTCTGTATCATATGCCAGCATTCCACTTCTTGTACTCGGTATCATATGCCAGCATTCCACTTCTTGTACTCGGTATCATATGCCAGCATTCCACTTCTTGTACTCTGTGTCATATGCCAGCAATCCACTTCTTGTACTCTGTGTCATATGCCAGCAATCCAATTCTTGTACTCTGTGTCATATGCCAGCAATCCACTTCTTGTACTCTGTGTCATATGCCAGCAATCCACTTCTTGTACTCTGTGTCATATGCCAGCAATCCACTTCTTGTACTCTGTGTCATATGCCAGCAATCCACTTCTTGTACTCTGTGTCATATGCCAGCAATCCACTTCTTGTACTCTGTGTCATATGCCAGCAATCCACTTCTTGTACTCAGTGTCATATGCCAGCAATCCACTTCTTGTACTCTGTGTCATATGCCAGCAATCCACTTCTTGTACTCTGTGTCATATGCCAGCAATCCACTTCTTGTACTCGGTATCATATGCCAGCAATCCACTTGTACTCGGTGTCATATGCCAGCAATCCACTTCTTGTACTCTATTTCATATGCCAGCAATCCACTTCTTGTACTCGGTATCATATGCCAGCAATCCACTTCTTGTACTCGGTGTCATATTCCAGCATTCCACTTCTTGTATTTTGTGTCATTATGCCACAGCTTTGGCACAATGACATGGAGTACAAGGAGTGGAATGTTAGCTATAAAGACAGGCAACCAGGCTATACAATTTCCTTTATGGGTACTCATTTAGCAATCCTGACATTAAAGGTCCTGAAAAGACATATGGATATTCCAGAATAATTTCAACATGGAGGTAGACACCTGGTAATTGATGACACTAATGGAAGAGTGTCAGACATGGCTCTTGTAACACAAGGCAGGGCTATTCAGTGTAAAACATTTAATTTTGATATGAACTAAATTATAACATTCTCATGAATTTCTAGAGTACTAATCAGAGGCAAAGCACTTTCAAATAAATTAGCATAATTGTGTTATGTCCCCTGACAGCAGAATCGCAGTGATTTGAAAAACATGGCGTCCGTCGCGAACGTTACCCTGTTCCCTACGTAGTGCAGGGAATATGATGCTATTTTGGATGCTTTTCATGTCTTTCAACACTTGACCTTTGGCCTTGACTGTTTTTTGTTATTGCCGTTTAAGGGATAGATGAGGGGACACATATCATGTACTGATTCCTATTCATCCTCATCAATGGTCTGAACACACTGGTCCTTGTTGTCTAGACAGAGTGACGAAACGCTGAATAACTCTGAATATCTTAGCGTCTAGCCTATAATCAACTGAAAAACAATGAATATCTTAAGATGGGTAATCAACAAAGACACCATTTCAGATGACGACAGCTACTTATTATCTAGTCATACAATGTATTACTTATAAATAGCGTGCAATACATGTGAGGTTGTCTGTTTTGGAAATCAAAGTATCAAACCGTAACTAAAATTAAAATAAGGCACAGCCTAGATTTGGGAATGTCATTTTAGGCGAAAAAATATGCAGCTGTAGAAAACATTTCTTACTACCAGTCCAGCCAAGGATGGAGAGACGATACCTGATACCAAACCCATTCTAAATACGCCAATAGAACGCACACAGGAGAGCCGAGAGATGAATGCGGATAAATAACTGAAATGACAGATCCAATCTTACTTGTATAACATAAATAGAGATGGATAGTCGCAGGGCCAAACAACATATTAATAAAGAGATGTGGTTCTTTAGAAAGGACGAGAGCTGCAGCATTAAACTCATTCATCTTCCACTTTGCTTTTTCCTGACGGCCCTAATATTCCTCATCAATCAGTGAGTTGGGTGTCAAGTGTGGACAATCTGGCACAAAGTGAGTGTCAGCCTCTTTACTTGCTGTTGTCCAACCTTGTCAATGAGTGAGCTAATGTGAGTTGATGAATATGTATCGATGACAGCCTGTAGAAGTCATGTGTAATAAAAGCCATTTTC
The DNA here is from genome assembly GCF_021184085.1 of Oncorhynchus gorbuscha. Lineage (NCBI taxonomy): Eukaryota > Metazoa > Chordata > Actinopteri > Salmoniformes > Salmonidae > Oncorhynchus > Oncorhynchus gorbuscha. Next base: position 6,940,773 of record NC_060195.1, on the reverse strand, counting down.
TTGGACAGATCCACTTAAGTACTGACTAGAGGCAACATATGAAACACACTGACCTCTGGCGCAGATTATAACCGTGTCCTAAAAGTCACCCTTAAAATGGCTCATCAGCCTCTGGTCAACTGTAATGCACTATCTAGGGAATAGGGTGCCTTTTGGGATGTAGCCTATAACTCACACGCACACACACACACACACACACACACACACACACACACACACACACACACACACACACACACACACACACACACACACACACACACACACACACACACACACACACACACACACACACACACACACACACACACACACACACACACACACACACACACACACACACACACACACACACACACACACACACACACACACACACACACACACAGAAGGGGCGCCCACAAGTACTGGTAGACATCAAATGCATTAATGGAAGGCCTAGTATCAAAGGAGAGGTCAATCAAGCAAGGAGTGATCACCGTACTTACAGTGATCACCGTACTTACAGTGATCGCCGTACTTACAGTGATCGCCGTACTTACAGTGATCGCCGTACTTACAGTGATCATCGTACTTACGGTGATCACCATACTTACGGTGATCACCATACTTACAGCGATCGCCATACTTACAGTGATTGCCATACTTACAGTGATCATCGTACTAGTGTAACGGATGTGAAACGGCTAGTTTAGTTAGCCGTGTGCGCTAAATAGCGTATCAATCGGTTACGTCACTTGCTCTGAGACCTTGAAGTAGTAGTTCCCCTTGCTCTGCAAGGGCCGTGGCTTTTGTGGAGCGATGGGTAACGATGCTTCGTGGGTGACTGTTGTTGTTGTGTGCAGAAGGTCCCTGGTTCGCGCCCGGGTATGGGCGAGGGGACGGACGTAAAGTTATTCTGTTACACTTACAGTGATCACCGTACTTACAGTAATCGCCGTACTTACAGTGATCACCGTACTTACAGTAATCACCATACTTACAGTGATCACCGTACTTACAGAGGCACATCTGCTGCACTGATGAAAGATTCCACTCTTTACTTTCTTCTCACACGTTTTTTTTTGTGTTTTTTTTTTACTCGTCTCCAGGTTGACTGCTTAATGTTTTTCTTACAAATAGTCTTTAACTTGGCTTTGCGTATCCAGGTTAGCTGCTTAATGTGTGAATCAACCAAAGAAGGTAACTTAGAATGTGTAATTATATCGTCATTAGAATGGAAGCTCCGCCTGTCCCTAACACAATTATATGTTCTTAATCGAATACGTTGGGACCTCTATATTGTCCAACATTTAATTTAGCAAACCATGGCTTGTTATTCGCTCTTTGCTTGATCGCCACTTTTTAATTATGTTTACAATTAGTACAGACGTGGAGTCAGCAAGACTTGATTGAAACCTTCAATAAACGAGATAATCAAAAATACATCTCTATCTTGTTATTTAAACTGTTGTATGTGACCAAAGTTTCTTAAATAAGGGACAATTCTACATGGCATCCATATGCGTCACAACAAACCCACTTTCATAAATACATAGATATTTCTAGGAGTCATAATACACTGTTTTATGAAACATGAAGGTAAAATGTCTACTGATAACACCATGACTTCCGTCCAAAATGGCACCCTATTCCCGATATACGGTCGTGGACTACTTTTGACCAGAGCCGTATGGGCCCTGGTCAAAAATAGTGTACTGTATAGGAAATAGGGTGCCATTTTGGATGATTCTTGGCTTTAGTTCTTCTAACAGTGATGGACTTCTGGACTAATAGAGTTCTGTTTCAGAACATTCTAGAGCCTCCCGGAACCGTACAGCCTTCTAATTTACATAACTACTCAAAATCCTTGGCAAATTACGTAATAACTCACATTTTAAATTTTATTTTTTCACCTAAGCAAGTCAGTTAAGAACAAATTCTTATTTACAATGACGGCCTAGGAACAGTGGGTTAACTGCCTTGTTCAGGGGCAGAACGACAGATTTTTACCTTGTCAGCTCGGGGATTCAATCTAGCAACCTTTCAGTTACAGGCCCAACGCTCTAACCGCTAGGCTACCTGGCCCAACGCTCTAACCGCTAGGCTACCTGGCCCAACGCTCTAACCGCTAGGCTACCTGGCCCAACGCTCTAACCGCTAGGCTACCTGGCCCAACGCTCTAACCGCTAGGTTACCTGGCCCAACGCTCTAACCGCCAGGCTACCTGGCCCAACGCTCTAACCGCTAGGCTACCTGGCCCAACGCTCTAACCGCTAGGCTACCTGGCCCAACGCTCTAAGCGCTAGGCTACCTGGCCCAACGCTCTAACCGCTAGGCTACCTGGCCCAACGTTCTAACCGCCAGGCTACCTGGCCCAACGCTCTAACCGCTAGGCTACCTGGCCCAACGCTCTAACCGCTAGGCTACCTGGCCCAACGCTCTAAGCGCTAGGCTACCTGGCCCAACGCTCTAACCGCTAGGCTACCTGGCCCAACGCTCTAACCGCTAGGCTACCTGGCCCAACGCTCTAACCGCTAGGCTACCTGGCCCAACGCTCTAACCACCAGGCTACCTGGCCCAACGCTCTAACCGCTAGGCTACCTGGCCCAACGCTCTAACCGCTAGGCTACCTGGCCCAACGCTCTAACCACCAGGCTACCTGGCCCAACGCTCTAACCACCAGGCTACCTGGCCCAACGCTCTAACCACCAGGCTACCTGGCCCAACGCTCTAACCGCTAGGCTACCTGGCCCAACGCTCTAACCGCTAGGCTACCTGGCCCAACGCTCTAACCGCCAGGCTACCTGGCCCAACGCTCTAACCGCTAGGCTACCTGGCCCAACGCTCTAACCGCTAGGCTACCTGGTCCAACGCTCTAACCGCTAGGCTACCTGGCCCAACGCTCTAACCGCAAGGCTATCTTCTGCCCCAATCTGTAGTTGTTACATACATTTTTGGACTTATAAATGAATTATATATACCCATCGAAGAACATATTTTGTAAATGTCTCATGATTTTATTTCAACCCCAAGTATAAGCTTGTTGTATTCCAATGTTTGTAAACATTGTAAATGTAAACAAACACTGTACAGCCTCATAAAATGGATAAACTAAAATGTTAATATCATGGATGGTCAGTCATTGCATCCATATCTATGTCTATGAATTTGAGAGTGGTGAAATTTATCCAGGACAATCCCTCAGGTTTTCAGCTAAAACTAAAGTGTTCAGGCCACTATCTTATGCTGTTTCAACTGTGTGATTGGCCCTTTAAAGATGAAAAAATAATAACGCTAAGTAGGCTATGAATTACAAGACACTGACACACTGGGAATGACATATGCTGTAACTTATAGACTACCGTCAGCACTTTGTGTTGGAGGAAATAAATTATTGTGGTGTTTGTTCATCAAGTCTTGACAAACATCAGTAGTTTATCGCCTGGAAAATGATCTGAAAAAAAAACATTTTGATGGTGCTTATGTTGTCTGATTAAACTAAAAGCAGTTGCAGGAGAACAATAGAAACACTCAATCATCATGTAGTTGTGGCTTGAGTGCTTATCCTGTACAAACTGAACACACAGTACCAGACAGGTCCTTATGCTGAACACACAGTACCAGACAGGTCATTATGCTGAACACACATTACCAGACAGGTCCTTATGCTGAACACACAGTACCAGACAGGTCCTTATGCTGAACACACAGTACCAGACAGGTCCTTGTGCTGAACACACAGTACCAGGCAGGTCCTTATACTGAACAGAACACACAGTACCAGACAGGTCATTATACTGAACACACATTACCAGACAGGTCCTTACTGAACACACAGTACCAGACAGGTCCTTATGCTGAACACACAGTACCAGGCAGGTCCTTATACTGAACAGAACACACAGTACCAGACAGGTCATTATACTGTACATACTGAACACACAGTACCAGACAGGTCATTATACTGCACATACTGAACACACAGTACCAGACAGGTCATTATACTGTACATACTGAACACACAGTATCAGACAGAGTTATGTTCATCAAGGGTGACCAAAAAAGTATTGACTGGACAAATGGGTCCTAAACCAATTCAAGACTGGACCAGAGAGACCATCCCACCTCTCCAGTCTGTTCAGAAGGACATCGTGGTCGACAGTGTCAGCATTAAATACAAGGACAGAGACATGTTTGGAGTCTGTGTTGGCTCTAAGATAATTTACCACTTTAAGGCTATCTCTGTGCTGTGGTGGGCACAGAAACCAGATTGGATTTTTTTTTAAACACAGTTAGCACTTAAGAAATAATTTAGCTGTTTGAACAGCAATATCTACAGCATTTCGCTTAAAGTTGGAAGGTTTGAACTTGGCCAAAAATGGCTAAGAGCTGATGAATCTAGATGACTTTTCTTCAGAAGGGGTTTCACCATTGCAGTTTTTAGTACAGTGTGGAAAGTGCCTGTGAACAGGAAGTGATTAACAATAGATATGCAATTAAAAACTGTTTTGAAGAAGGTGGTGGGGATAAGATCGAGAAGGCTTAAGATGTGATAGTGTCACTTTCCTGAGCATGTCTGTGTCAACCAGGGAAAATACATCCATAGTGCCTTTGCGTGGTAGTCTAAGGCACATAATTATCAAACATGTCATCAGCGTCACTGGGCAGCTCGCGGCTACATTTACATTACATTTAAGTCATTTAGCAGACGCTCTTATCCAGAGCGACTTACAAATTGGTGCATTCACCTTATGACATCCAGTGGAACAGTCACTTTACAATAGTGCATCTAAATCTTAAAGGGGGGGGTGAGAGAGGGAATACTTATCCTATCCTAGGTATTCCTTAAAGAGGTGGGGTTTCAGGTGTCTCCGGAAGGTGGTGATTGACTCCGCTGTCCTGGCGTCGTGAGGTAGTTTGTTCCACCATTGGGGGGCCAGAGCAGCGAACAGTTTTGACTGGGCTGAGCGGGAGCTGTACTTCCTCAGTGGTAGGGAGGCGAGCAGGCCAGAGGTGGATCAACGCAGTGCCCTTGTTTGGGTGTAGGGCCTGATCAGAGCCTGGAGGTACTGAGGTGCCGTTCCCCTCACAGCTCCGTAGGCAAGCACCATGGTATTGTAGCGGATGCGAGCTTCAACTGGAAGCCAGTGGAGAGAACGGAGGAGCGGGGTGACGTGAGAGAACTTGGGAAGGTTGAACACCAGACGGGCTGCGGCGTTCTGGATGAGTTGAAGGGGTTTAATGGCACAGGCAGGGAGCCCAGCCAACAGCGAGTTGCAGTAGTCCAGACGGGAGATGACAAGTGCCTGGATTAGGACCTGCGCCGCTTCCTGTGTGAGGCAGGGTCGTACTCTGCGGATGTTGTAGAGCATGAACCTACAGGAACGGGCCACCGCCTTGATGTTGGTTGAGAACGACAGGGTGTTGTCCAGGATCACGCCAAGGTTCTTAGCGCTCTGGGAGGAGGACACAATGGAGTTGTCAACCGTGATGGCGAGATCATGGAACGGGCAGTCCTTCCCCGGGAGGAAGAGCAGCTCCGTCTTGCCGAGGTTCAGCTTGAGGTGGTGATCCGTCATCCACACGGATATGTCTGCCAGACATGCAGAGATGCGATTCGCCACCTGGTCATCAGAAGGGGGAAAGGAGAAGATTAGTTGTGTGTCGTCTGCATAGCAATGATAGGAGAGACCATGTGAGGTTATGACAGAGCCAAGTGACTTGGTGTATAGCGTTCTGTGATAGTTTGCAAAAGCCCTGCCACATCTGACAGGCGTCAGTGCCAGCGTAGTAGGGTTCAATCTTAGTCCTGTATTGACGTTTTATTTGTTTATTTGTTTATTTATTTAGATCCCTGTTAGGTTTTGCGGAGGCAGCAGCAATTCTTCCTGGGGTCCACAAAAAAAATAAAAATAAATATGACAAATAACGAAACAGTGCTACAAGGACAGTCACACAAATGATTAATACAACAATATACAAACAATACAACAAAAAAACTGAAGTGTGTTAGAGCGTGACTGTGTGTGCGTTTGTTTGTGTGTGTCCTCTCATCAAACAGACGTTTTGACTGTTTGATGGCTCTTCGGAAGTCGTAGCAAGATTTCTTATAAGTGTCCAGATTAGTGTCCCATTCCTTGAAAGTAACAGATCTAGCCTTTACGTCAGTGCGGATGTTGCCTGTAATCCATGGCTTCTGGTTGGGATATGTACGTACGGTCACTGTGGGGACGACGTCGTCAATGCACATATTAATAAAGTCGATGACTTATGTGGTAAACTCCTCAATGTTATTCGATGAATCCCTGAGTATACACATGGATTTAAACATTATTTGATGTGCAGATGTCCTAGGCTGTAATTGTATAGAAATACACATACATTCTGTCTGATTCGTAGTCACAATATTGTATGGGAGAGATCATTTCTTATAGCTGTCAAAATCCTGGCATTTCAGTTACACCGATCACTCAGAGAGACTTATTCTATGAGATGGGGAGAGGACTGGTCATTTACTGCTGTCACATTCTTTTTTGCTATTGCCTCATGAAAGATAGCATAAATAAATAGATAGTTAACCTCTGGAGGCATACACATACCAAGTTTGCTCTCCCCAAAATAAGGGGCCTAAAGAGGACCCCTACATCAATCCATGTCATGTTATGATGTTAAACATCTCTTAGTAACATCCACCATATATCTACCTTTCTGCTAGTGTAGGAGATGTACTGGTTGGTATAGTGTTATTAAAATGTTGGTAGCAGTCTAGCACAAGATCTAGATCCTTCCATTCTCCACCTGAAACTGTGACAGTGTTCTCTCTCTCTCTCTCGTCATAGCTTTTTTAATGTTTTTTTCGTCATAAGAATGACAAGTAGAATATTGATAAAAGCTGAAATCACCATTGTATGAACTTATACTGAGAATGTATACCTAAAAACTGCTATTATCGTACTCATAGAGTAATTTGTTTGGATGGTGGAATCAAATTATATTTCTAGGAAAAAAAGTTTGGGCTGACTTGAAGAAACAACCTTGGTGAAAGTCACCTTTATGCCAGAAATGACTTGCCCATCTAATCGTCTTGGAAACAGTGGAAGAAAAGTAAAGCTGAAACGTTCCTGGTGGGATTTGGCTTAAAACCTGGCAGAAATCCAACAAATTCTAATTACAGCACCTAGCATTCATGAGTTTCTTTAAGGACACCGAAGAGATAAGGATGAGGGAGAGAGACCCATGGTGTTCTTTAAACCCCTCGAGTCAATGTCCGCATATTAAAAATAAATACAAAATAAAAGATAAATAAACAATTGCAAATGCCAGCCTTCCGCATCTGCAGTGAAATGAACTACAGAGGTGTTTGTCAGACCATGAGACATCCTGAAATATGGTCTTCTCCCGAAAACATCTGTAGTGTCGGGAACAGTTTGGCCTACAGACTATTATGACTCCTGGAAAGACGACTCTCACAAACAACATTTTTCTCAACAACCCCCAGAAAGCGTCACTGTACTGGTCGGTAGTCGATACCGCCGATTTGCCAACTTATGTCTGTAGTATGAAAGGTGAGACTCTCAAGATGTTCATTTCAGTTATGTTCCTCTAGGATGCCCACAAGCCTCACAAGACTCATCTGAACGTATCCTGGTACCAGTTTTTAAAAAATGAATTGAACTATACTGAGCAAAAATATAAATGCAGCATGGAACAATTTCAACAATTTTACTAATTTACAGTCCATATAATGAAATCTGTCAATTTAAATAAATAAATTAGGGCCTAATCTATGGATTTCACATGACTGGGTAGGGGTGCACCCACTGGGGAGCCAGGCCCAGCCAATCGGAATGAGTTTTTCCCCACACACATACAGTGAATACTCCTCAGTTTCATCAGCTGTCTGGGGGCTGGCTGATGATCCTGCAGGTGAAGAAGCTGGATGTGGAGGTCCTGGACTGACGTGGTATTCTACGGTTGGAGGTCCTGGACTGACGTGGTATTCTACGGTTGGAGGTCCTGGACTGACGTGGTATTCTACGGTTGGAGGTCCTGGACTGACGTGGTATTCTACGGTTGGAGGTCCTGGACTGACGTGGTATTTTACGGTTGGAGGTCCTGGACTGACGTGGTATTCTACGGTTGCGACGCTGGTTTGAAGTACTGCCAAAATCTTTAAAATGATGGCTTATGGCAGAGAAATGAACATTCAATTATCTGGCAACATCTCCGGTGGACATTCCTGCAGTCTGCATGCCAATTGTACGCTCCCTCAAAACTTGAGACATCTGTGGCATTGTGTTGTGTGACAAAACTGCACATTTTAGAGCTGACTTTTATTGTAATGATCATGCTGTTTTATCAGCTTCTTGATATGCTACACCTGTCAGGTGGATGGATTATCTTGGCGAAGGAGAAATGCTCACTAACAGGGATGTAAACAAAACATTTGAGATAAATCATGTTTTTTTTAACGTATGGAACATTTCTGGGATATTTTATTTCAGTTCATGAAACATGGGACCAACACTTTACATGTTGCGTTTATTTTTGGTCAGTATATATATATATATATATGGAAGTAGTTTAGTGACCAAAACAAAAGGTTTAAATATGTGCTTTATTAAAAAATACATTAGTTTCATCATCTCTCAGATTAATTTTTTACCTTCATTTAACTAGGAAAGTCAGTTAATTAAGAACAAATTCTTATTTTCAATGACGGCCTACGGGGGAACAGTGGGTTAACTGCCTTGTTCAGGGACAGAAGGACAGATTTTTACCTTGTCAGCTCGGGGGATTTAATCTTGCAACCTTTCGGTTACTAGTCCAACGCTGTCATGTTTTGTCTTATATTGTCTTGTCATTTTGCTTTTCCTTCTGTTCGTTTTCCCCCTGCTGGTCTTTTTAGGTTCGTTCCCCTTTTTCTCTCTCTCTCCCTCCCTCTCTCTCTCTTCTCTCTATCGTTCCGTTCCTGCTCCCAGCTGTTCCTATTCCCCTAATCAATCATTTAGTCTTCCCACACCTGTTCCCTATCTTTTCCCCTGATTAGAGTCCCTATTTCTCCCCTTGTGTTCCGTTTCTGCCCTGTCGGATCCTTGTATATTGTTCACCGTGCTGTGTCTTTGTATCGCCCTGTCGTGTCGTGTTTCCCTCAGATGCTGCGTGGTGAGCAGGTGTCTGAGTCTGCTACGGTCAAGTGCCTTCCCGAGGCAACCTGCAGTTTATTATCGAGTCTCCAGTCAGTTCTCGTGATTACGAGTGGTATTGTTTTTTATGCTTTATTTACCGCTCCGATTTGTCTAGGAGTATTGCTATTTCCTTAAACTGGATTAAAGACTCTGTTTTCACCAAGTCGCTTTTGGGTCCTCATTCACCTGCATAACAAACGCTCTAACCACTAGGCTACCTGCCGCCCCAAACATACTATATAGGACAGAAACTAAAAAAAAAAAAATCTTTGATCTGATTTTCTATGTTTGGACCTGTTATTTGATGCGTCTCTATGGGCTAACAGCAGTACGACCAAATGCAATGTTCCATCAAGTATTTTTTATTTATTTTGTTTGATACCTAAAGAGGTCCTAAAACTCATAAACCAATAGCTAAATGATCCTTGGTATGACCATCTTAAAACAATTCCATATGTTAGATGAGTAGACCCCCTATCCCAGGCTTCGACTCCAGAGGGATAAGGATACCTGAGAGATAAGGATGTGGCATAGACCCGTGGAGTTCATGTTCAGCATATCTAGTTTAAACCGGAATTGTTTTACTGAATTCCTGTAAGTTGTAGGTGTGTTTGCACTTCCACAGAATTTGAGTCTGGTTTTCATTGAATATTTTCTTCAAAAATGAAAGACAAGTATATGATTTTACATTTCTACATTGAAGACAAAATCCTAATGATAGGTTTCCCACTAAACAGGTAACATTGGATTGGAGGAGAAGTATCAGTGACAGGCAGCTCTGGGTGACCTCCTCTCCACCCCTGGTGTCGACCCCAGACAGGTCAGTGGAGGACAGGCAGCTCTGGGTGACCTCCTCTCCACCCCTGGTGTCGACCCCAGACAGGTCAGTGGAGGACAGGCAGCTCTGGGTGACCTCCTCTCCACCCCTGGTGTCGACCCCAGACAGGTCAGTGGAGGACAGGCAGCTCTGGGTGACCTCCTCTCCACCCCTGGTGTCGACCCCAGACAGGTCAGTGGAGGACAGGCAGCTCTGGGTGACCTCCTCTCCACCCCTGGTGTCGACCCCAGACAGGTCAGTGGAGGACAGGCAGCTCTGGGTGACCTCCTCTCCACCCCTGGTGTCGACCCCAGACAGGTCAGTGAAGGACAGGCAGCTCTGGGTGACCTCCTCTCCACCCCTGGTGTCGACCCCAGACAGGTCAGTGGAGGACAGGCAGCTCTGGGTGACCTCCGCTCCACCCCTGGTGTCGACCCCAGACAGGTCAGTGGAGGACAGGCAGCTCTGAGTGACCTCCTCTCCACCCCTGGTGTCGACCCCAGACAGGTCAGTGGAGGACAGGCAGCTCTGGGTGACCTCCTCTCCACCCCTGGTGTCGACTCCAGACAGGTCAGTGGAGGACAGACAGCTCTGGGTGACCTCCTCTCCACCCCTGGTGTCGACCCCAGACAGGTCAGTGGAGGACAGGCAGCTCTGGGTGACCTCCTCTCCACCCTTGGTGTCGACCCCAGACAGGTCAGTGGAGGACAGGCAGATCTGGGTGACCTCCTCTCCATCCCTGGTGTCGACCCCAGACAGGTCAGTGGAGGACAGGCAGCTCTGGGTGACCTCCTCTCCACCCCTGTTGTCCGCCCCCAGACAAACAGAGGATAATCAGTTTAAGTTCCCAAATAAATAATACCTGCATTCTTTTGGGTTAGTGTAGTGCTTACTCAGCCATACTCACAGGGCTAGCTTCCAGGTAGATACGCTGCTTAGCTCGAGGTTACGTTCCTATGGGCACTACTATGGCCGAGACCAGATGCCAAGCAATTTTCCAATAGCCTATTCTGATCCTGTTGAATTATATAATGCATTCTGCTTCAGTGGAGCTCTGCAACCAGACATCTAAATGTAATGCCTAGAGGGGTTCAGGTGGTTATACTCTATGTGTGAAAAGTGCATCATTCTTACCAAGTAAAGAAGAAATGCCCCAAGGTAACTTGCTGAATCATTGCTTTCGTCGAGACCCAACTTTTGCTTCCTCAGATGAAGAATCTTAAATAAATAGTTTGCTGAATAAAATTGTATTTTGGAAAAAGGACCCTGGAAAAAAAACATACAATGAGCATTATACCATAAAGCTTTACAATTTTTTTTTATTTTTTAAAGATATAAATATTTCCATGGTCAAAACATGTTGTTTATTTCCTAAACAGATGATTAAAACCAAGTAAGAAAACGGTGAAGGTTATGCTGGGGAAAATGTGTAGATAGAATTTCTAACGGTAATAGTGGTTGTGGACAACATGTAGAAAGCTATACTCTGTAGTTTTACAAATCCAAATTAAATAGACCCATTGATTCTTGAAGAATATAAATTAGAAATGCTTCATGAGCTTAGCTCAACTGTCATACCCCATCAGAATCCCAAATATAGCCTTGTTTTACTCCAATGTTTGTAAACAAATGCCAATTTAATAAACAACTGTATAGCCTCAAAACATGGTTAAAACTATGCTCATTAAGGTCAGTGTCAAAGGTTCTCATTCCTGAGATATTTTGAAATCATAGATAGACAATCTGTGCCTCCAAAGCACTTCCTACAAAAAAATGGCTACATTTCTGCAGGTCTATTCCTCAACGTTTTAACCAAAACAGGGGCTATTGTTTCAATGAAGGATTCTAGCTTCAACACACCTACAATCTTGTCGCCGGTGAGGCACATTATAGTATGTATGACGTGCACCACACATTATTTTCCCTAGCTTTGTTTTATGTCTTTGTACCTAGTGTGTGTCTATGGCCACTGTTTACACTCTCACTGTCCCCTTTTTCATGTCCAAGGAACCTCCACCAATGGAGTGATGACTGCATTGTCGGAACTAGAAGCACAAGCATTTTGCTACACTCGCATTAACATCTGCTAACCATGTGTATGTGACAAATAAAATTTGATTTTGATTTGATTTGATTTGACCAGGGTTCATAGGACTCTGGTCAAAAGTAATGCACTATATAGAGAATAGGGTACCATTTTGGGACACATTCAAAGAGGCTAAAGCACAGCCACCCAGCCACTCTGTAAGCTGCTCCTGTACAGGATATCCTCACTTTTAACATTCTCCAAGTGCTAGCAGCAAAAGAGCTATGAATCATGCTGACTACAGGTCTCCTACATCAATTAAAGTGTGCTTAATTGTATCATAACATAACATAATCACTTTTCTGATTAATTAAGTGTTGTTTTACTATGTCGGTCGGCCCCGGGGCCCGTAAAGATATAAACAGAGTTCTGCACTGTCAGAGATGGGCGGACGTTAGGGAATGCACCTGTTGGAAATTAATGACAATCTTGTGAGTTGTTTTGTATAGGCCCGGACAAAAATAAATGCATATTTAATCTTAGATGGGGGGGGCAGAATATTTAAAAGTTTTGTCTCTTACAAAATGCTCTCGGGTTCAAACTGTAATGTGAAGATCATCAACATGAGATTTTATATTTGGGTTGAATTCTGTGGTAGATGAATCTTCAAATCAAATCAAATTGGATTTGTCACATGCGCCGAATACAAACAGGTGTAGTAGCATGAATTACCATGATACCATGACAATATTACCATGACAATATTACCATGACAATATTACCATGATACCATGACAATATTACCATGACAATATTACCATGACAATATTACCATGACAATATTACCATGACAATATTACCATGATACCATGACAATATTACCATAATACCATGACAATATTACCATGACAATATTACCATGATACCATGACAATATTACCATGACAATATTACCATGATACCATGACAATATTACCATGACAATATTACCATGACAATATTACCATGACAATATTACCATGACAATATTACCATGATACCATGACAATATTACCATGATACCATGACAATATTACCATGATACCATGACAATATTACCATGACAATATTACCATGACAATATTACCATGAATTCCTTACTTACAAGTCCTTAAACCGACAATGCAGTTCAAGAAATAGAGTTAATGAAATATTTATTAAAAATACTAAAGTAAAAAGAATCTAATCAATCAAAAGGTAACACAATAAATGTACATAACAATAACGAGGCTGGAAGACAGAGGGTACCAGTACAGAGTCAATGTGGAGGCTATATACAGGGGGTACCGGTACAGAGTCAATGTGGAGGCTATATACAGGGGGTACCGGTACAGAGTCAATGTGGAGGTTATATACAGGGGGTATCAGTACAGAGTCAATGCGGAGGCTATATACAGGGGGTACCGGTACAGAGTCAATGTGGAGGCTATATACAGGGGGTACCAGTACAGAGTCAATGTGGAAGCTATATACAGGTGGTACCAGTACAGAGTCAATATGGAGGCTATATACAGGGGGTACCGGTACAGAGTCAATGTGGAGGTTATATACAGGGGGTACCAGTACAGAGTCAATGTGGAGGCTATATACAGGGGGTACCAGTACAGAGTCAATGTGGAGGCTATATACAGGGGGTACCGGTACAGAGTCAATGTGGAGGCTATATACAGGGGTACCAGTACAGAGTCAATGTGGAGGCTATATACAGGTGGTACCAGTACAGAGTCAATGTGGAGGCTATATACAGGGGGTACCAGTACAGAGTCAATGTGGAGGCTATATACAGGGGGTACCAGTACAGAGTCAATGTGGAGGCTATATACAGGGGGTATCAGTACAGAGTCAATGTGGAGGCTATATACAGGGGGTACCAGTACAGAGTCAATGTGGAGGCTATATACAGGGGGTACCAGTACAGAGTCAATGTGGAGGCTATATACAGGGGGTACCAGTACAGAGTCAATGTGGAGGCTATATACAGGTGGTACCAGTACAGAGTCAATGTGGAGGCTATATACAGGGGGTACTGGTACAGAGTCAATGTGGAGGCTATATACAGGAGGTACCGGTACAGAGTCAATGTGGAGACTATATACAGGGGGTATCAGTACAGAGTCAATGTGGAGGCTATATACAGCGGGTATCAGTACAGAGTCAATGTGGAGGCTATCTTATACACAGTGTAAGGGGATAAAGAATATGTACATAAGGATATATGAATGAGTGATAGTACAGAGCAGCATAGGCAAGATACAGTAGATGGTATCGAGTACAGTATATACATATGAGATGAGTATGTAAACAAAGTGTCATAGTTAAAGTGGCTAGTGATACATGTCTTACATAAGGATGCAGTCGATGATATAGAGTACAGTATATACGTATGCATATGAGATGAATAATGTAGGGTAAGTAACATTATATAAGGTAGCATTGTTTAAAGTGGCTAGTGATATATTTACATCATTTCCCATCAATTCCCATTATTAAAGTGGCTGGAGTTGGGTCAGTGTCAACACACAACAGTGTGTTGGCAGCAGCCACTCAATGTTAGTGGTGGCTGTTTAACAGTCTGATGGCCTTGAGAAAGAAGTTGTTTTTCAGTCTCTCGGTCCCAGCTTTGATGCACCTGTACTGACCTCGCCTTCTGGATGATAGCGGGGTGAACAGGCAGTGGCTCGGGTGGTTGTTGTCCTTGATGATCTTTATGGCCTTCCTGTAACATCGGGTGGTGTAGGTGTCCTGGAGGGCAGGTAGTTTGCCCCCGGTGATGCGTTGTGCAGACCTCACTACCCTCTGAGAGCCTTACGGTTGAGGGCAGAGCAGTTGCCGTACCAGGCAGTGATACAGCCCGCCAGGATGCTCTCGATTGTGCATCTGTAGAAGTTTGTGAGTGCTTTTGGTGACAAGCCGAATTTCTTCAGCCTCCTGAGGTTGAATAGGCGCTGCTGCGCCTTCTTCACGACGCTGTCAGTGTGAGTGGACCAATTCAGTTCTACCCACGCAGTCGTGGGTAGAACATTTGTCAGGATCAAGGTGTGAACGTACAGGCAAATAGGGAAAGGGAATGATTGAATCCATCTTTGCTACATGTACAATCTATGCTTAAACATTGTTAATTCACATAATAATATACATTCATTCATATAAATGAAAATAAAGCTTTAGAATACATCTTCATAATTGTTTGGAAAATGTTGAAATATACTGAAAATGTTTTTAGTATTTTGTTGTAAGCCTACTGTTTGTTATTTTATGATCTACTCTGAGAGTATTCAGACCACTTTATTTTTTACATTATAGTTTTATTCCGAAATGGATTAAATTGTATTTTTCTCATTTATCTTCACACAATACCCCATAATGACAGAGCAAAAACAGGTTTTTAGACATTACCAAAAATCTCATTAAAAAATACATGACTATTCAGATTCTTTACTCTGTACTTATTTGAAACACCTTTGACAGCGATTACAGCCTCGAGTCTTCTTGGGTATGACACTACAAGCTTGGCACACTTGTATTTGGGGAGCTTCTCCCATTCTTTTCTGCATATCCTCTCAAGCTCTGTCAGGTTGGATGAGGAGCATCGCTGCACAGATATGTTCAGGTCTCCAGAGATGTTGGATCGGGTTCAAGTCTGGGCTCTGGCTGAGTCACTCAAGGACATTCAGAGACTTTTCCCGAAGCTACTCCTGCGTTGTCTCGGCTCTGTGCTTAGGGTTGTTGTCCTGTTGAAAGGTGAACCTTCGCCCCAGTCTGCGATCCTTAGCAATCTGAAGAAGGTTTTCATCAAGGATCTCTCTGTACTCTGCTACATTCATCTGTCCCTTGATCCTGACTAGTCTCCCACTCCCAGTCCCTGCGGCTGAACAACATCCCCACAGCGTAATGCTGCCACCACCATGCTTGTCTGTTGTGGTGGTGCCAGGTTTCCTCCAGATGTGACACTTGGCATTCGGGCCAAAGAGTTCAGTCTTGGTTTCGACAGACCAGAGAATCTTGTTTCTCATGGTCTGACAGTCATTTAGGTGTCTTTTGGCAAATTCCAAGTTGGCTGTCAAGTGCCTTTTACTGAAGAATGGCTTCCGTCTGGCCAGTCTACCTTAATGGCCTGATTGGTGGAGTGCTGCAAAGATGGTTGTTCTTGTGGAAGGTTCTCCCATCTCCACAGAGGAACTCTGGAGATCTGTCAGAGTGACCATCGGGTTCTTGGTCACCTACCTGACCAAGGCCCTTCTCCCCCAAATGCTCAGTTTGGTCGGGCGGCCAGCTCTAAGAAGAGTCTTGGTGGTTCCAAACTTCTTTCTTTTAAGAATGATGGAGGGCACTGTGCTCTTGGGGACCTTCAACGCTGCAGAAATGTTTTGTTACCCTTCTCCAGATCTGTGTCTTGACACAATGCTGTCTCAGAGCTCTAAGGATAATTCCTCCCACCTCATGACTTGGTTATTGCTCTGACATGCACTTTCAACTGTGGGACCTTATATAGACAGTTGCGTCCCTTTCCAAATCATATCCAATCAATGGAATTTAAAACAGGTGGACTCCAATCAAGATGTAGACACATCTCAAGGATGATCAATGGAAACATGTGATGATGTGCCTGAGATCAATTTCGAGTCTCAAGGGTCTGAATAAGTATCTGAAAAAGTAATTTCTGTTTTTTTATTTTTATTTTATACATTTGCAAAAATAAATAAAAACCTGTTTTCAGGTTTATTGTTTATTGTGTGTACATTGATGAGGATTTTTTTATTTTTTTTATTCCATTTTAAAATAAGAATGTAACATAACAAAATACGAAAAAAGTCAAGGGGTCTGAATACTTTCCAAATGCATTGTAGGATGCATTTCAACTTGGTAATTGGACTTTGAGTGAAATTAATTGGACTCGCTGTGGGTGAATCAGATTCAGAAATGGCCCTTTTTTTGGACTGATACATCGTTGGCTCAAAGTCAGCTAAGCATACAACTGAAGTATATCTGTTTTAATCAACCCAGCCTCCTAGAGGAGGACTGCAAAGAGACCGAAGCAGCTCTGTTGATTTAACTTCTATGTGATTGGTTGGTTAAACGTCAGTGTTGCTTTGTGAACTTTACACTGTCTGAATGGACAGACAAGAACAACGCTTCATGCTGCTATTCAAATGGAGAATTTACTTGCTTCAAAATAAAAATAATGAAAATTAAAGCTGTTTTGGTTCACATGCTGATGCTCCCTATGTGTTTACCGAGACATACGGTTACTGTTTGCTTCACAGGCCTCTGCTGTTATGGGTTTACCGAGACATATGGTTACTGCTTGCTTCACAGGCCGCTGCTCTCATGTGTTTACAGAGACATACGGTTACTCCTGCTTCTGTACGCTGGGATCTTGCGTAGGCCTCCATCATTATAGCTGAGATGATGTGAAACAAGTAAATGATTTGGACCAATGTCTCTCTAGTTCGCAGAACGGTGTTAAGATTAACACTAATCAACATATTATTGTCCATTCCATAAAGCCCAGTTCAGATGCATGGGACGAGACGCGATGTCACACTCTAATAAGGAGTTTTAGAACAAACCGTTTTTGCAATTCTCCAGACCTCTAAGGGAGTGGTGACTGCAATGTGATTTTGGAGGTATGGCAACGCGAGACTAGGACGCCCCCCAACCAAGTCTCGCTTAGGGCTCCCGAGTGGCGCAGCGGTCTAAGGCACTGCATCTCAGTGCTAGAGGTGTTACTACAGACCCCGGTTTGATCCTGGGCTGTATCACAACCGGCTGTGATTGCGAGTCCCATAGGGCGGAGCTCAACTGGCCCAGCGTCGTCCGGGTTAGGGTTTGGCTGTGGTAAGCCGTCATTGTAAATAAGAATTTGTTCTTAACTGACTTGACTAGTTAAATGAAGGCAAAATACATGCAATAGGTCCCCCAAAAGACTAGAGCTGGCCCTATAACATGCAGATATTTATCCGACAAGTCACACTGAGTACCCTGTTTCTGGTGCATGTATTTCATGACACTCGTTTGCTACAACAAGTGGAAACTTTGCTGAAAAGTTGAATCACGTTGTTGTAAAGCGTTACAGTGGAAACGGTTTCTACTTGCATGTCTTTGTCTTTTTTGTCATCTAGTTTGATCTCGTCTTGTTTCATATCTGCTGTTGTATTTGAGCTGGACTTAAGACACATTCTGTACATTAAGGTATCTCTGAGTTATGCACAGGGCTTAATCTTAGATAATGCATAACCCCCCCCACCCTACTCCCCCAACCTCTCTAAAAGTAAAGTGGAATCACTTAGGAAGGTATCAACACAAAGCATATATTTGAATGATACCCAGGATAAAAGGTCAGTAGGCGTTAGGTAATATCACAACATGCTTTTTATTCGATTCTTTTAAAAGCCATTGGGTTCCCTTGCCAGCCAAGATGTCCTATTAATATAAGGAAAAGTCCTTGAAAGAAGGATACCCCAATTTGTACATTCACATTTTAAGACATTCTCAGTAACTCTTGCAGCCACTAGAAAGCAGACACAGCTAAACATATCATATTGACCAGGGGTCTATGACAGGTCGATCGCACGCCCAGTAGCTCGCCAAACAATTACGAAAGGACATTCCATGTGTTCCTTGTGTTCCATGTGTTCCATCGCAAACTGTCAAAACAAATCTCACAAGTATCTGACACCGCAAGCTCCCAGCTACTATCTAATCAACAGAACATTGACAATATCCCACCCCTGTTTAGCCACTATTGGCTTCAAAAGCCAAACCTAACACAATATCTGCCAATTAATTTCCAAAAATATTGCCCCTGTCAGTCTGTGTGGTGCGCGTGTTTGTCTATCACTCCGTGTGTAGACAGTTGATGTGATAACCATCTTGTGAGATGACTGAAATACTTTCCCCAAAACCTCAATGTCACGCCTTGGTCATTGTATCTTGTGTTTTTGTTATATGTTTGGGTAGGCCAGGGGGTGACATGGGTTTATATGTTGTATTTCGTATTGGGGTTTGTATTAATTGGGAGTGTGTATTATTAGGGGTGTGTCTAGTTAGGTTTGGCTGCCTGAGGCGATTCCTAATTGGAGTCAGCTGATTCTAGTTGTCTCGGATTGGGAACCGTATTTAGGTAGCTTGAGTGCGTGTTGTATTTCGTGGGTGATTGTACCTGTCTTAGTGTTAGTCACCAGATAGGCTGTATTAGTTTCACTCGTTTGTTGTTTTTGTATTTTCAGTTATTTCATGTACCGCATTATTCTTCATTAAAAGTCATGAGTAACCTACACGCTGCATTTCGGTCTGACTCTCTACAAACAGCAGACGAACAACATTACAGAATCACCCACCACCATTCTCAGACCAAGCAGCGTGTTAACTGGCAGGACCAGGTGGACGTTATGGACAACAGAAGCAAGGAGTATACTACGTGGGATGAAATCGACAGGTGGGCGGCCGACCCAGAGCGAGTGCAGGAGCCCGCCTGGGATTCCCTACAGCAATGAGAAGAGGGCTACAGGCGAATCGAATCAACGAAAAAGACACGCCGGAAAAACCGAGAGGCGCTGGTTTAAACAGGCAGCGACAGCTGGAGCAGCAAAGGGAGGATGAATTATTTGGAGAATGGACATGGGAAGACGTGTTGGATGGTAAAGGTTGTTACACTTGGGAGGAGATATTGGCCGGAAGAGATCGCCTCCCATGGGAACAGGTGGAGGCACTAAGGAGAGCAGAGGCAGCGGGAGATAGGAGCCGACGATACGAGGGAACACGGTTGGCAAGGAAACCGGAAAAACAGCCAAAAAAAAATATTGGGGGGGAGCTAGAAGGGAGAATAGTTATGCCAGGTAGGAGAACTGCGCATAGTCCTTGTGCTCATCGTTGGGCTAGAGAGACCGGGCAGGCACCGTGTTATGCTATGGAGCGCACAGTGTTTTCAGTGCGGGAGCATAGCCCGGTGAGGCACATACCAGCTCTTCCTATTGGCCGGGCTAGAGTGGGCATGAGCCAGGTAAGCTTGGGCAGGCTCGGTGCTCAAGAGCTCCAGTGCGCCTGCACGGTCCGGTCTATCCAGAGCCACCTCTACACACCAGTCCTCCGGTAGCAGCTCCCCGCACCAGGCTTCCTGTGCGTGTCCTCGCGCCAGTACCACCAGTTCCAGCACCACGCACCAGGCCTCCAGTGCGCCTCGCCTGTTCAGCGCAGCCAGTGCTTTTCTCCCCTCCTGCGCTGCCGGAGTCTCCCGCTTGTTTAGCGCAACCAGAGCTGTTCTCCTCTCCTGCGCTATCGGAGTCTCCCGCCTGTTTAGCGCAGCCAGAGCCTTTCTCCTCTCCTGCGCTGCCGGAGTCTCCTGTCTGTCCAGCGCCACCAGTGCTCCCAGTCGGTCCAGCGCGTCCAGTGCGCATCGCCTGTTCAGCACAGCCAGTGCTTTTCTCCCCTCCTGTGCTATCGGAGTCTCCAGCCTGTTTAGCGCAGCCAGAGCCTTTCTCCTCTCCTGCGCTGCCGAAGTCTCCTGTCTGCCCAGCGCCGCCAGTCGGCACAGCGTCACCAGTCTGCCAGGATCCGCCTGAAGTGCCAGTCTGCCAGGATCCGCCAGAAGTGCCAGTCTGCCAAGATCTTCTAGATCGGCCAGACAACCGGAATCATCCAGTTCTACCAGCCAGCCAGGATTTACCGGAGCCTACTACCTGCCTGAGCTTCCTCTCAGTACTGAGCTTCCTCTTAGTACTAGGCTTCCTCTCTGTACTGGGCTGCCTCTCAGTACTAGGCTTCCTCTCTGTACTGGGCTGCCTCTCAGTACCGGGCTTCCCCTCAGTACCGGGCTGCTTCGGTCCCGGGCTGCTCCTCTGTCCCGAGCTGCTCCTCTGTCCCGAGCTGCCCCTCTGTCCCGAGCTGCCCCTCTGTCCCGAGCTGCCCCTCGGTCCCGAGCTGCCCCTCGGTCCCGAGCTGCCCCTCAGTTATGTGGAGATCAGGGTGAGGACTATTAGGCCATGGTCGGCGGAGAAAGGGGAATTATCCTAGGACGCGAAGGGGAGGAACTAGGACATTTATGGAGTGGGGTCCACGTCCCGAGCCAGAACTGCCACCATGGACAGACGCCCACCCGGACCCTCCCTATGCTCTTGAGGTGCGTCCCGGAGTCCGCACCTTAGGGGGGTTCTGTCACGCCTTGGTCATTGTATCTTGTGTTTTTGTTATATGTTTGGGTAGGCCAGGGGGTGACATGGGTTTATATGTTGTATTTCGTATTGGGGTTTGTATTAATTGGGAGTGTGTATTATTAGGGGTGTGTCTAGTTAGGTTTGGCTGCCTGAGGCGATTCCTAATTGGAGTCAGCTGATTCTAGTTGTCTCGGATTGGGAACCGTATTTAGGTAGCTTGAGTGCGCGTTGTATTTCGTGGGTGATTGTACCTGTCTTAGTGTTAGTCACCAGATAGGCTGTATTAGTTTCACTCGTTTGTTGTTTTTGTATTTTCAGTTATTTCATGTACCGCATTATTCTTCATTAAAAGTCATGAGTAACCTACACGCTGCATTTCGGTCTGACTCTCTACAAACAGCAGACGAACAACATTACACTCAATAAATACATTTCAATAACCTCAATCAATTTTAATGGCAAAGTTGGCTTACCTGGCAGATGTTTATCATTATTTGTTACTTGCAAACTTTGCCATGAAATGAGCAGCAGCAGTACAGAAGCATCGCTAGACCGGAACTTTAGGCAGGACATTCCTCACTCGCTAGATGCACAACTAAAGTTATGCATTTTCCTCCAGACCCAAAAATGTTTTGTCTTTTGATGTGATTTTACCATTGACATGGACTCAGAACATCCAATTCCGTTGTTTCTCTATGAACAATTTGAATGTTCGGAGCAAAAACAACACACATCTAAAACTAGGAGATGTAAAACTGTGGAAACATCATTTGGGGGAAAATAAGAAAGAATATTCAAATTTCACCCCCTCCACTTTTTCTCTCCAATTTTGTGTTTATTATCTTGTCTCGTCGCTGTAAAGGTAAAGGTCGAGCCTTGACCTGCCAAACCGTAAGCCAGCTGTACAAATGTGTTGGAGGAAACACTGTTCAACTGACGACCGGAGTCAGCCTGCAGGCACCCAGCCTGCCACAAGGAGTCACTAGAGTGCGATTAGCCAAGTAAACCCCCCCCCTGGGACTCCTGATCACTGGGATCAAACCCAAGGCTGTAGTGATGCCACAACACCTTGAACCGCTGTGCCACTCAAGAGGCCCTAGAATTGTTAATTAACTATTATTTTACCAGTTATATTTGTAGAAACCATAATGCACTACTTTTCTTGCACACCAAGGACATGGGGGAACAGTTGCAGGGGAGAGGAGAGGAGGAGAATGTGCCTATTTTGAAAGATAGATAAAAAAATATATAGCTCGCATCGTGTTTCATTTTTTAAAGAATCTCAACTAGAAAAGGTTGGAGACCGCTGATATATATCTAGAAAGCTTCTGTATGTTTATAGGCTGCTGGGAGTAACCCAGTATTGCACCTTGTCTATCAATTAGGAATAGGTCAAAAGGCCTTAGCAACTTAATTCAACACCATACATTCGCTATACACTTGAGTGCCATAGCTATATTTTGACATTTCAAATGGAATCCATTGGTATTTCATGATATTTGAACCAACTGTCCTAGTTTCATGAGCATAACACCTGCAACATGGACATGCATAAGAGGGACAGAAAATATTCTCTTCAAATGAACGTTATTTCCTACTAAATAAGATAATAGCCATTTATTCAGCATGTTTATACCATATCAATACAAATCTATCACGTTTGAAGGTAATGCCCAGGTGCAGACAAATTCGAAGTAACAAAGGTTTATTAATACGAACGCGGGCAGTCAAAGGTACAGGACGGTAGGCAGGCTCAGGGTCAGGCAGAGGTGGCTAATCCAGAGTAGTGGGTCAAATGTACCGACAGCAGGCAGGCTCAGGGTCAGGCAGAGGTCGCTAATCCATCCTAGTGGGGTAAATGTACTGACAGCAGGCAGGCTCAGGGTCAGGTCAAGCAGAGGTCGCTAATCCAGAGTAGTGGGGCAAATGTACCAACATCAGGCAGGCTCAGGGTCAGGCAGAGGTCGCTAATACAGAGTAGAGGGGCAAATGTACCGACAGCAGGCAGGCTCAGGGTCAGGCAGAGGTCGCTAATCCAGGGTAGAGGGGCAAATGTACCGACAGCAGGCAGGCTCAGGGTCAGGCAGAGGTCGCTAATCCAGAGTAGAGGGGAAAATGAACCAACAGCAGGCAGGCTCAGGGTCCGGCAGAGGACGCTAATCCAGAGTAGAGGGGCAAATGTACCGACAGCAGGCAGGCTCAGGGTCAGGCAGAGGTCGCTAATCCAGAGTAGAGGGGCAAATGTACCGACAGCAGGCAGGGTCAGGTCAGGCAGAGGTTGCTAATCCAAAGTAGAGGGGCAAATGTACCGACATCAGGCAGGCTCAGGGTCAGGTCAGGCAGAGGTCGCTAATCCAGAGTAGAGGGGCAAATGGACCGACAGCAGGCAGGCTCAGGGTCAGGTCAGGCAGAGGTCGCTAATCCAGAGTAGGGGGGCAAATGTACCGACAGCAGGCAGGATCAGGGTCATGCAGAGGTCGCTAATCCAGAGTAGAGGGGCAAATGTACCGACAGCAGGCAGGCTCAGGGTCAGGTCAGGCAGAGGTCGCTAATCCAGAGTAGTGGGGCAAATGTACCGACAGCAGGCAGGCTCAGGGTCAGGCAGAGGTCGCTAATCCAGGTAGTGGGGCAAATGTACCGACAGCAGGCAGGCTCAGGGTCAGGCAGAGGTCGCTAATCCAGAGTAGAGGGGCAAATGTACCGACAGCAGGCTCAGGGTCAGGCAGAGTTCGCTAATCCAGAGTGGAGGGGCAAATGTACCGACAGCAGGCAGGCTCAGGGTCAGGGCAGGTAGAAAGGACAAAATCTGGAAAATTAGAAAACAGGAATATAGACAAGGCAGGAGCAAGCGTAAAAACGCTGGTAGGTTTGAGGAACAAAATGAACTGGCAACAAACAAACAGAGAACACAGGTATAAATACACAGGGGATAATGGGGAAGATGGGTGACACCTGGAGGAGGGTGTAGACAATCACAAAGACAGGTGAAACAGATCAGGGCGTGACCAAATCCAATGTTTTTAGACCATATAAAAGTGAATATGACCTTACAGAATCGGACAATGAATTAAATTGATCAAAGTCCTTACTTTTATGTGTAATTGTTCAATGCAGACAGACAGAAAAATAGATCATGCTACATATTCATAAATTTAGTTCTTGTTTTCAAAACTCAGTAGCCTTTATATGATATCAAGTCTGAGACACTTGAAAGACAGAATGACAGCAGCTATACTAATAAGAGTATGTCATTTTGACATGGGTGGTCATAAATGTATGACTGATCTTATTTCAAGTTTATTACACGGTCATATCCAAGTCATACTGACCCTGTCAAATAAAGTGGTACCTTAAACTTTACCACGTAGAAAGACAAGTTGTCAAAGACCGTCAAATACAGGTGGGTAAGAATAAGTACAACTACTGAATCAAACAGATTGTTGCATTATATTAAACAACATTATAGTTTTCTTTGAAACTAAACTTCAGTTATAACTTGAGGCATTGGATTCAAGAGTAGCGAAGCAGAACACTCGTTGCCATGGATACTTTTTCCATTCAAACTGAGGACTGAAGGTGTGAGTGGGCATCCACGAGGGAGTGGGGAGTACTGTATGTTCTTCTGCCCATTCTTCAATGGAAACTGGAGAAGATAAACAAAAGAAAACAATGAAGGTAGTAGGATGATTAACATAAGTATGAGACAACTTTTGAATTTCGACAAGTTAAACGTCCTCTCACAGTCAACTGCATTTATTTTCAGCTACCTTAACATGTGTAAATATTTGTATAAACGTAACAAGATTCAACAACTGAGACATAAACTGAACAAGTTCCACAGACGTGACTTACAGAAATAGAATAATGTGTCCCCTCACCCTCCGATCCAACAGGTCCTAGACTTGCTCTTTGGGATTGAGATCCGGGTTGCTGCTTGCTGTTGCTAGCTAATTTGTCCTGGGATATAAACATTGAGTTGTCATTTTACCTGAAATGCACAAGATCCTCTACTCCGACAATTAATCCACACGTAAAACGGTCAACCGAATCGTTTCTAGTCATCTCTCCTCCTTCCAAGCTTTTTCACCTTTGAACTTATATGGTGATTGGGATCTACACTTTAATAGTATTACCACGACAACCGGCAAAACAGTTTGTCTTTCAATCACCCACGTGGGTATAACATATGAGGAGATGGCATGGATAAGAAGATGGCATGTGTCCGGTCTGGTCAGCATGTTAAGCACGTTCATGCAGATGAGCAGAGACCCTGGGCATTTTTCTGTTGGTGTTTTTCAGAGTCAGTAGAATGGCCTCTTTAGTGTCCTAAGTTTTCATAACTGTGACCTTAATTGCCTACCGTCTGTAAGCTGTTAGTGTCTTAACGACCGTTCCACAGGTGCATGTTCAATAATTGTTTATGGTTCATTGAACAAGCATGGGAAACAGTTTTTAAACCCTTTACAATGAAGATCTGTAAAGTTATTTAGATTTTTACAAATGATCTTTGTAAGGTATTATCTTTTTCTTTTGTTGCTGAGTTTACATCAGCCGTTTGATCTATTCAGTATTGTGAGTAGTGTTAAACCATGGTATGAGTGACTTGAAACAGAATGCAATGGATGGAATACTAAACAGTCACGAAAATGTTCAGAATACACTTCCTGTTTTCCTGATAGCAAAGGGACTTAGGCTACAGAATGTTTCAAACAGGGATGGGAACTGGTTCAGGGAACAGAAAACCGGAAAATAACTACATTTTTAGAAGAACAGAAACAGAACCGAGAGTAAAAGGTATCTATACTATTTCGGAATAGAACCCTTATTTTAAAAGCATGGAATTAATCAAATTAGTTTAGGTTCCGGGCATTTTATTCCAGTCCCATTTTTTCCCCAGTGCCCCACGGTATGCAAAGCCCTCACTCTGTCACCCATAGTCGTCTTCCAGTGTCTGCCTGCCAGCTGGAGTCGTTGCCAGCATGTGTGTGAATGTGTAGGCTACCTGCCTCTCCACCGCCAAAGCATACACAACAGTACTTACAAGCGTGATCCAGAAGATAGGGAGAGAGATTTTGTATTTGAGAATAATGGATTAACTTTTACGAAAGGAACTTTTTACTATAGTAAGTGAACTGCAGTATTTACAACAGGATACTATAGTTATCATGTTTCAGACTGGATATATTAACTACAAAAAGGCAAGACGGTTTTTGATTCTGGTGCCGCTCTTCACACAAGCCTTTTAGCTTGTTAGCTAGCTCTGGTCCAGCGCTATGCCAACTCTCAGAACTTCAACTCAGACTTCCTCTGTAGAAGTCGCTGCTCTGTAGATTTAATTGTGTAGGTATAATTCAGATAATGCATGTCATAACATAATGCAAGTCAAAACAACATGCCCAGTATTTCAAGACAAGCCTCCAATACTAATTTATTTTCGTATCATATTCTTTTCACAAGGATTGAAAAGGATTTTCCAGTAGATTGTGGATGACTACTTTTCTAGCATGCTAGCTAAGATTTTCTAGCTTGCTAGCTAAGATTTTCCTAGCTTGCTAGCTAAGATTTTGAAAGTATGGCTTGGGGGCAGAAGCCGTTTAGAGGCCACTTGGACCTAGACTTGGCGCTCCGGTACCACTTGCCGTGCGATAGCAGAGAGAACAGTCTATGACTAGGGTGGCTTGAGTTTTTGACCATTTTTAGGGCCTTCCTCGGACACTGCCTTGTATAGAGATGTTGGTGGGGGGGGCATAGGGGTAGAAGCTAGGGGGAGTAGGTAGCTGAACAGTGGCTATTCAGCAGGCTGATGGTCTGACACTATTGGCTCCTTTGTTTTGCTGGCGATGAGGAAGAGTTTTTTTTAACTGTCACCACTCCGTCAGAGTGCCTTCCTCAAGTGTGTCGGGGAGGAGGTGAAATGGCCTTTAACTTGTAGAGACCGTAAGCACATAGCCCTCGTTGTCCTCAGGGGCTCTCCTCGACAGCTCAGAGTTGTTAAGCTTTAACCAGGAGAAAAAGGTGTTTAGTTCGCCCGGTAGGGCGGCGTTGGTGTCCGCCACATGACAGGCTTTCTTTTTGTAATCTATGATCGTTAGAAGCCCCAGCCACATACGCCTCATGTCTGACATCCTGAATTGCTCCTCCACTTTGTCTCCATACTTGTGTCTCGCCATCATGATCGATCTGCGTAGGTCATATTTTAATTGTTTAATCATACTATTGTACCCGGTCTCCTTTTTGTTATTAATAAGCAGTATCTCTCTCTTTCAATTTTTGATTCGGGCCATTTTTGGCAGCCAGCCAGCTAACGTTAACTAACAGTACACTAAAATAATAGTTCAAATTAGAGTGGAGTCTTTTGTTAACACATGTAGCTGGCTAGCTAAACAATGGACCATAAAAAAACAATTCAAGACGTTACTAACCTGCATGAATCTGCAGGTAGCTAACCAACCAGGTTCTATGGCTTTAACTAGGCAAGCAAATGTATCTGAGATACGAAAAATAAGATCATACACATAACGTTAGGTAGCGACCCAACCAGCTAATGTTATCTAGCTAATAGTACACATGAAATGAAAAATTAGAAATGAGTAATATCTGAAAATGTAGGTAGCTAGGCTATCTTACCCGTGATCTGAAATCGGAGTAGATAGTCAGACCGAATTTCCCAGCTAGTATGTCTATCAACATTTGCAGTGACATTCCACTGAAATGGATACTTGAGTGGTTTTTAAGACATGTAGCTAGCTAGCTAAACAATGGGCCATAATCACCACTCATGACATTACTACCCTGCATGAATCTGCAGGTAACTAACCAACCAACCGATGTGAGTAAGACCTTTAAACAGGTCAACATTCACAAGGCCGCAGGGCCAGACGGATTACCAGGACGTGTACTTTGAGCATGCGCTGACCAACTGGCAAGTGTCTTCACTGACATTTTCAACCTCTCCCTGACCGAGTCTGTAATACGAACCATCAAACAGGCAAAGCATCAATGCAGGACTAAGAACGAAACTTACTACACCACCTCCGGCACTCGTCGGATGAGGTAGGGCTTGCAAACTATTACACACTACAAAGGCAAGCATAGCTGAGAGCTGCTCAGTTACAAGAGCCTACCAGACGAGCTAAATAACTTCTATGCACGCTTCGAGGAAAGTAACACTGAAACATGCATGAGAGCATCTGCTGTTCTGCACGACTGTGTGATCACGCTCTCCGCAGTGAGTAAGACCTTTAAAGAGATCAACATTCATTTACATTTTAACATTTACATTACATTTAAGTCATTTAGCAGACGCTCTTATCCAGAGCGACTTACAAATTGGTGCAATCACCTTATGACATCCAGTGGGACAGTCACTTAACAATAGTGCATCTAAAACTTAGGGGGGGGGTGGGGTGAGAGGGATTACTTAACCTATCCTAGGTATTCCTTAAAGAGGTGGGGTTTCAGGTGTCTCCGGAAGGTGGTGATTGACTCCGCTGTCCTGGCGTCGTGAGGGAGTTTGTTCCACCATTGGGGGGGCCAGGGCAGCGAACAGTTTTGACTGGGCTGAGCGGGAGCTGTACTTCCTCAGTGGTAGGGAGGCGAGCAGGCCAGAGGTGGATGAACGCAGTGCCCTTGTTTGGGTGTAGGGCCTGATCAGAGCCTGGAGGTACTGAGGTGCCGTTCCCCATTCACAGACAGATTACCAGGATGTGTACTCCGATCATGCGCTGACCAACTGGCAGTGTCTTCACTGACATTTTCATCCTCTCCCTGTCTGAGACTGTAATAACAACATGTTTCAAGCAAACCACCTTAGTCCTTGTGCCCAATAACACTAAGGTAACCTGCCTAAATGACCACCGACCCGTAGCACTCACGTCTGTAGCCATGAAATGCTTTGAAAGGCTGGTCATGGCTCACATCAACACCCTTATCCCAGAAACCCTAGACCCACCTCAATTTGCATAATGCACCAGCAGATCCGCATATCATTCAATCTCCATTGCACTCCACATTGCCCTTTCACACATGGACAAAAGG
This sequence comes from Oncorhynchus gorbuscha, assembly GCF_021184085.1. Lineage (NCBI taxonomy): Eukaryota > Metazoa > Chordata > Actinopteri > Salmoniformes > Salmonidae > Oncorhynchus > Oncorhynchus gorbuscha. The sequence goes on along the minus strand of NC_060195.1, from coordinate 6,911,532 downwards.
AACACCTGTGTGTGAATGCTATTCATTGACTGCGGCTCAGCGTTCAACACCATAGTGCCCTCAAAGCTCATCATTAAGCTAAGGACCCTGGGACTAAACACCTCCCTCTGCAACTGGATCCTGGACTTCCTGACGGGCCGCCCCCAGGTGGTAAGGGTAGGTAACAACAAATCTCTCTCCCTCGACGTGATCGAGACGAAGGAGATGAACGTGGACCAAAGGAAAAGGAGGACCACCCGGATTCTCAGCGATGGGGCCAGTAGTGGAGCAGGTTGAGAGCTTCAGGTTTCTTGGCGTCCACATCACCAACAAACTAACATGGTCCAAGCACACCAAGACAGTTTTGAAGAAGGCACGAAAATGCCTATTCCCCCTCAAGAGACTGAAAATATTTGGCATGGGTTCACCAGATCCCCAAAAAGTTATACAGCTGCACCATCGAGAGCATCCTGACTGGTTGCATCACTGCCGGGTATGGTAACTGCTCGGCCTCATACCACAAGGCACTACCGAGGGTAGTGCGTATGGCCCATTACATCACTGGGGCGAAGCTTCTTGCCATCCAGGACCTCTATACCAGTCAGAGGATTGTCTTAATGACAAATGACAAAACATATTCCCCCTCAGGAGACTGAAAAGATTTGGCCTGGCTCCTCATATCCTTAAAAGGTTTTTCATTGGTACCATCGAGAGCATCCTGACGGGTTGCATCACCGCCTGGTATGGCAACTGCTCGACCTCCGACCGCAAGTCACTGCAGAGAGTAGTGCGTAAGGCCCAGTACATCACCGTGGCCAAGCATTCTGCCTTTCGGTATCTCCATACCAGGCGGTGTCAGAGGAAAGTCCTAAACATTGTCAAAAACTCCAGCCACCCTAGTCATAGACTGTTCTCTCTGCTATCGCACGGCAAGTGGTACCAGAGCGCCAAGTCTAGGTCCAAGTGGCTTCTAAACGGCTTCTGCCCCCAAGCCATAAGTCTCCTGAACAGCTAATCAAATGTCTACTCAGGCTATTTGCACCCCCCCCCCTCTTCTACGCTGCTGCTACTCTCTTTTATTATCAATGCATAGTCACTTTAATAACTATACCTACATGAACATATTACCTCAATTACCTCGACTAACATTGACTCTGTACCGGTACCCCCTGTATATAGCCTCCACATTGACTCTGTACCGGTACCCCCTGTATATAGCCTCCACATGGACTCTGTACTGGTACCCCCTGTATATAGCCTCCACATTGACTCTGTACCGGTACCCCCTGTATATAGCCTCCACATTGACTCTGTACCAGTACCCCCTGTATATAGCCCCACTATTGTTATTTATTTACTGCTGCTCTTTAATTATTTGTTATTCTTATCTCTTACTTTTTGGGGTGTATTTTCTTAAATCTGCATTGTTGGTTAAGTAAGCATTTCACTGTTAGGTCTAAACCTGTTGTATTCGGCGCATGTGACAAATGCAGCTTGATTTTATTTGAATTGTATGTGAAGATTCAATAAGTCATTGTTTTGGCAAGCCTTCCTCCCATATCCTAGTCTTCCTCACTCCACAGGCTACATGACTGTTGATCAGGAAACGCTAATACCCCCTTGAGACTTGGTCTTTTCACTACCTGGTTTTTCTTTGTCTGGAGAAGCTGCCAAGTGTATCCCAAATGGTATCCCATTCCCTATATAGTGCACTACTTTTGACCAGAGAACCTATGGGCCCCATACAAATGTAGTTATATGGTTCCATTTGGGACACAGCCCTACGTGTTTTGTCTCTCCGGGTTCTTGCTGCAGTTTAATTATTGCAAAGTGATATTGGCAGTAGATTGTCATTTAATCACACAGAAGCACCTACGGGGTAGAAAAGGGGTTGCATGTTGACTTAAAATATTCAGTCGACAACCTTATTGCCACAAGGCAGAGACAAACTGCACTAGCAATTGCTTGACAGGCAGATTGTGACTTTTAATTTAAAAAGAAGGGGGCTGTATAATACACCAATGAAATGATGGACCTAGTAGGAGTTAGAAGAAGGCGAAGGAGAATGAGAAGGAGAAGGAGAAGGAGAAGGAGAAGGAGAAGGAGAAAGAGAAAGAGAAGGAGAAGGAGAAGGAGAAGGAGAAGGAGAAGGAGAAGGAGAAGGAGAAGGAGAAGGAGAAGGAGAAGGAGAAGGAGAAGGAGAAGGAGAAGGAGAAGGAGAAGGAGAAGAAGGACAAGGACAAGGACAAGGACAAGGACAAGGACAAGGAGAGAAGAAGGAGCAGGAGAAGGAGAGGAGAAGGAGAAGGAGAAGGAGAAGGAGAAGGAGAAGGAGAAGGAGAAGGAGAAGGAGAAGGAGAGGAGAAGGAGAAGGAGAAGGAGAAGGAGAAGGAGAAGGAGAAGGAGAAGGAGAAGGAGAAGGAGAAGGAGAGAAGAAGGAGCAGGAGGAGAGGAGAAGAAGAAGGAGAGGAGAAGGAGAAGGAGAAGGAGAAGGAGAAGGAGAAGAAGGACAAGGACAAGGACAAGGACAAGGACAAGGACGAGGACAAGGACAAGGACAAGGAGCAGGAGCAGGAGCAGGAGCAGGAGCAGGAGCAGGAGAGGAGAGGAGAAGGAGAAGGAGAAGGAGAAGGAGAAGGAGAAGGAGAAGGAGAAGGAGAGAAGAAGGAGCAGGAGAAGGAGAGGAGAAGGAGAAGGAGAAGGAGAGGAGAAGGAGAGAAGAAGGAGAAGGAGAGGAGAAGGAGAAGGAGAAGGAGAGAAGAAGGAGAGGAGAAGGAGAAGGAGAAGAAGGAGAAGGAGAAGAAGGAGAAGGAGAGGAGAAGGAGAAGAAGGAGAAGGAGAGAAGAAGGAGAGGAGAAGGAGAAGGAGAAGAAGGAGAAGGAGAAGAAGGAGAAGGAGAGGAGAAGGAGAAGGAGAAGGAGACGGAGAAGAAGGAGAAGGAGAAGGAGGAGAAGGAGGAGAAGGAGAATGAGAAGGAGGAGAAGGAGAAGGAGAAGGAGAAGGAGAACCGAGCTGAAATGAGAAACAAAGAGAGACTGATGTTGCTGTATTTCAACACCGAATGAATCCCAAATGGCATCCTATTCGTTGTATAGTGCACTACTGGTCAAAAGTAGTGCACTATATAGGGAATATGATGCCATTTAGAAATCAGACATATGACTTTAAACCTGACTTGAAAGTAGCATGTAAGAATGTATCTTGTTTTAATCATGTTCAGCAACTGTTTTTCATTATTTTGGTGTATTGAAACAAAACTGACATTCCATGGAAATAACATTAGATTGAAATAAAATTAGATGGAAATAAAATTAGATATGCCATGATTTCCCACGTATGTTTTTCCACTGCCTTTTGTGATATACTGTATATATATATATATAAATAACAAATGTTTTACAATTGCCAAAGCCAAGACACACCAACATAAATGTGAGAGCATTGAGACTTTAATAGAGAAAGTCATACTGCACAGATTAGATTTCTTCCTGCTGAATCCATTTCCCCCCCTGCTCTATATACCCACGGTAAGGAACCATCCACATTCTTTCCCCAGTATTCCCAAGGATATGATAGGATATTGTATTGCTGCACTTATTTTGTGATATTTCTTCAGCACATTTGTTATATTGGTAATATTGTGGACGAATAGAGGGTCTCTGAAATTGCTAATTTTGAAAATAAAAATATTGAAAGTTGATTGAAGTGTCCTCATACTAAGATTATGATACAGATAACTGCCAAAATAAAGGAAACGTCAACATAAAGTGTCTTAATGGGGAATTGGGTGCCAGAACAACTTTAATGCACCTTGGCATAGGTTCTACAAATGTCTGGAAGACGGAGCGGCCTTCTGGTCAGACTTCGGAGGTGTGCACACCACCCACTGCTTCCGAGTAGATCACTCGCTAATGTCCAGTCTCTAGATAACAAGATAGACGAAATTAGGGCTAAGGTTGCTTTCCAGTGAGACATCAGGGATTATTTCTTACTCTGTTTCACAGTAACATGGCTCTTTTGGGATATGCTGTCGGAGTCAGTACAACGGGATACTTTGTGCATTGCGCCAACAGAAATAAACATCTCTCAGAGAAGAAGGGCGGGGGTGTTTGTTTCATGATTAACGACTCATGGTGTAATTGTAACAACATACAGGAACTCAAGTCCATTTGTTCACCTGATCAAGAATTCCTCATAATCAAATGCCGACCGTGTTATCTCCCAAGAGAATTCCTGTCGGTTATTGTCACAGCCGTGTATATCCCCCTTCAAACCGATACTACAACAGCCCTCAAGGAACATCACTGGAATGTATGCAAACTGGAAACCATATAGCCTGAGACTGCATGTATTGTAGCCAGGGATTTTAACAAAGAAAATTTGAGAACAAGGCTACCTAAATTCTATCAGTATATAGATTGTAGCACTCGTGCTGGTAAAACACTGGATCACTGCTAATTCCGCGATGCATACAAGGCCCTCCTCTGCCCTCTGTTTGGCAAATCAGATCACGACTCAATTTGGCTCCTCCCTTCCTATAGGTAGAAACTCAAACAGGGTGGACCAGGGATAAGGACGATTCAATGCTGGTCTGACCAATCAGAAACCACGCTTCAAGATTGTTTTGATCACACTGACTGGGACATGTTCTGGGTAGTCTCAAAGAATAATATGGATTTGTATGCTGATTCAATGAGTGAGTTTATAAGGAAGTGCATAGGAGATGTTGTACCCACTGTGACTATTAAAACCGACCTAACCAGAAAATGTGAAAAGTGCAGACTACTGCATTTAACCATGGAAAGGTGACTGGGAATATGGCCAAATACAAACAGTGTAGTTATTCCCTCCGCAAGGTAATCAAACAAGCGGTTCAACGGCTCAGACACAAGACGTATGAGGCAGGGTCTACAAACAGTCACGGACTACAAAAAGAAAACCAGCCACGTCACAGACACTGACATCGTTCTTCCAGACAAACTAAGCACCTTTTTCGCGCGCTTTGAAGATAATACAGTGCCACCAACGTGGCCCGCTACCAAGGTCTGCAGGCTCTCCTTCTCCATGGCTGACGTGAGTAAGACATTTAAACCTGTTAACCCTCGTAAGTCTGCCGGCCCAGATGGCATCCCTGGCCGGATCCTCAGAGCATGCGTAGACCAGCTGGCTGGTGTGTTTATGGACATATTCAATCTCTCCCTATACCAGTTTGCTGTCCCCACGTTCTTCAAGATGGCCACCATTGTTCCTGTACCCAAGAAGGCAAAGGTAACTGAACTAAATGACTATTGCCCCGTAGCACTCACCTCTGTCATCATGAAGTGCTAGTGAGAGACTAGTCAAGGATCATATCACCTCCACCTTACCTGTCACTCCAGACCAACTTCAATTTGCGTACCGCCCCAATAAATCCACAGACGATGCAATCGCCATCACACTGCCCTATCCCATCTGGACAAGAGGAATAACTATGTGAGAGTGCTGTTCATTGACTACAGTTCAGATTTCAACACCATAGTATCCTCCAAGCTCATCATTATACTTGAGGCCCTGGGTCTCAACCCCGCCCTGTGCAGTTGGGTCCTGGACTTCCTGACGGGCTGCCCCCAGGTGGTGAAGGTAAGAAACATCATCTCCACTTCGCTGATCCTCAGCACTGGGGCCTCACAAGGGTGTGTCTTCAGTCCCCTTCTGTACTCCCTATTCACCCATGACACATCTCCAACTTCAGCCATGCACATCTCCAACTCAGTCATCAAGTTTGTAGATGACACAACAGTAGTAGTCTTGTTTACCAACAACAACGAGACGGCCCATAGGGAGGAGGTGAGAGTGTGGTGTCAGAAACACAACCTCTTCCTCAATATCAACAAAACTAAGGATATTATTGTGGACTTCAGGAAACAGCAGAGGGAGCACCCCCTATCCACAACCACAAGCAGTGGAGTAGGTGGAAAGTTTGAAGTTCCTTGGCTTACACATCACGGACAAACTTAAATGGGCCACCCACACAGATAATGTGGAGGCTGAAGAAATATGGCTTGTCACCAAAAACCCTCACAAAACTTTAAAGATGCACAATTGAGAGCATCCTCTCAGGTTGTATCACCACAACAGCAGGGCTCTCCAGAGGGTGGTGCGGTCTGCACAATGAATCACTGGGGTCAAACTATCTGCCCTCCAGGACACCTACAGCATCCAATGTCACAGGAAAGCGAAAAAAGATCATCACGGACAACAACCACCCGAGCCACTGCCTATTCACCCCGCTACCATCCAGAAGGCGAGGTCAGTACAGGTGCATCAAAGCTGAGACCGAGAGACTGAAAAAGATCTTCTATCTCAAGGCCATCAGAATGTTAAACAGCCACCACTAACACAGAGAGGCTGCTTCCTACATACAGACTTGAAATCATTGGCCACTTTAATAAATGGATCACTAGTCACTTTGAACAATGCCACTTTAGTAATGTTTACATATCTTGCATTGCTCATGTCATATATATATATATATATATATATATATATATATATATATATATATATATATAAGTATATATACTGTATTTTATACCATCTATTGCATCTTGCCTATGCGTCTCGGTAATTTCTCATTCATATATTTATAGTCATATGTTCTTATTCCATTCCATTCTTTTGCTTAGATTCGTGTGTATTAGGTAGTTGTGGAATTGTTAGATTAGATGTTAGATATTGCTGCGTTGTCGGAACTAGAAGCACAAGCATTTCGCTACACTCACAACAACATCTGCTAACCGTGTGTATGTGACCAATAACATTTGATTTGAACTCTATTGGAGGGATGCGACACCATTCTTCCATTAGAAATTGTTGTTTTGTTGACGGTGGTGGAAATCACTGTCTATGGCGCCGCTCCAGAAACTCCCAGAAGTGTTCATTTAGGTTGAGGTCTGGTGACTGAGACGGCATATGGTTTACACCGTTTCATGTCCATCAAACCATTCAGGGACCACTTGTGCTCTGTGGATGGGGGCATTGTCATCCTATAGCCTGGGTAGCCAAAATAATGGCCTGCGAAGGATTTTTATAAAAACAATGTTTTTCCCTTATTTAAGCAGGTAAAATGCATCCCCCTAAGCATGATGGGATGCTAATTGATTACTTTACTCAGGAACTACACCTGTGTGGAAGCACCTGCTTTAAATATAAATAGTTTGTATCCCTCATTTACTGACGTGTTTCCATTATTTTGTTACCTATATCTCATATTTATGTAATATCTAACTAATTTGCTGAATTTCTGTGAACATTTTAGTGTGATGTTAAATTTTACATTATATAGGTTGAGTTACTGTTCGATCCCCATATTCTGAGACTATAATCCTTTCCCTCCTACATTATTTTATGGGACAACGGTAAACAGATCTTTTGCTTAAATTCTAGACTAGCGTCCTGTCCAAGGGTGGTGTACTTGTTCACCGAGCTGCCTAACACTACAGAAACAGGAGATGGGCTCCTGCCTACCACTACAGAAACAGGAGATGGGCTCCTGCCTAACACTACAGAAACAGGAGATGGGCTCCTGCCTAACGCTACAGAAACAGGAGATGGGCTCCTGCCTAACACTACAGAACCAGGAGATGGGCTCCTGCCTAACGCTACAGAACCAGGAGATGGGCTCCTGCCTAACGCTACAGAAACAGGAGATGGGCTCCTGCCTAACGCTACAGAAACAGGAGATGGGCTCCTGCCTAACGCTACAGAAACAGGAGATGGGCTCCTGCCTAACGCTACAGAAACAGGAGATGGGCTCCTGCCTAACGCTACAGAAACAGGAGATGGGCTCCTGCCTAACGCTACAGAAACAGGAGATGGGCTCCTGCCTAACGCTACAGAAACAGGAGATGGGCTCCTGTCTAACGCTACAGAAACAGGAGATGGGCTCCTGTCTAACGCTACAGAAACAGGAGATGGGCTCCTGCCTAACGCTACAGAAACAGGAGATGGGCTCCTGCCTAACGCTACAGAAACAGGAGATGGGCTCCTGCCTAACGCTACAGAAACAGGAGATGGGCTCCTGCCTAACGCTACAGAAACAGGAGATGGGCTCCTGCCTAACGCTACAGAAACAGGAGATGGGCTCCTGCCTAACGCTACAGAAACAGGAGATGGGCTCCTGCCTAACGCTACAGAAACAGGAGATGGGCTCCTGCCTAACGCTACAGAAACAGGAGATGGGCTCCTGCCTAACGCTACAGAAACAGGAGATGGGCTCCTGCCTAACGCTACAGAAACAGGAGATGGGCTCCTGCCTAACGCTACAGAAACAGGAGATGGGCTCCTGCCTAACGCTACAGAAACAGGAGATGGGCTCCTGCCTAACGCTACAGAAACAGGAGATGGGCTCCTGCCTAACGCTACAGAAACAGGAGATGGGCTCCTGTCTAACGCTACAGAAACAGGAGATGGGCTCCTGCATAACGCTACAGAAACAGGAGATGGGCTCCTGCCTAACGCTACAGAAACAGGAGATGGGCTCCTGCCTAACACTACAGAAACAGGAGATGGGCTCCTGTCTAACGCTACAGAAACAGGAGATGGGCTCCTGCCTAACACTACAGAAACAGGAGATGGGCTCCTGTCTAACGCTACAGAAACAGGAGATGGGCTCCTGCCTAACGCTACAGAAACAGGAGATGGGCTCCTGCCTTACGTGTGTACTGGCTCGGAAAAGGGGCTGCTTACTTTACTATTGCCAAATTCAACAGTTGGAAATGCAGAAACGGTAGACTTTACTTTACTCACACTGCCTGCCCCTCTCTCTCGCTCTCCGATCAGTACCGAATCAGAGATAGGACACGGTTTTGAATTCATCCATAGGTTGGCACCCTATTCCCTAGTGCATTTCTCTGGGCCAATCACAGTCGTAAAAAACGGAGGTTAATTTGGGTGTGGGACTGACCTGTGTGACAGAAAAATCTTTCTATTCAACTGAGGTAATTACTTGCTGAATTAAGAGTCTGTATTAGACCCCAGTACAGCTGTAACGTAGTCCCATATCATTGTTTGATGCGTATTTGAAATATTATTATAATTTATGTTGATCTGATGATGATGATGTTGATGATGATGATGATGATGAAAATGGTAACAACAGGGATTAGGCAACTTTCTCTGATGTTGTGTCTTAGATTCTTGAAATCCGTTGTGTTCTGTACGATTCTTATTCAGTTTGTTGTTCCTTTCTGCTTTGAACATTACATGTCAATCTCTCTGACTCTAGTGAAGCAGAAGAGGTCAATACCACCTTGTTGTATTCCATGTGAAGTCTGATCTGGGATTTCATCACCTTGTTGTATACCATGTGAAGTCTGATCTGGGATTCATCACCTTGTTGTATACCATGTGAAGTCTGATCTGGGATTTCATCACCTTGTTGTATACCATGTAAAGTCTGATCTGGGATTCATCACCTTGTTGTATACCATGTAAAGTCTGATCTGGGATTCATCACCTTGTTGTATACCATGTAAAGTCTGATCTGGGATTCATCACCTTGTTGTATACCATGTGAAGTCTGATCTGGGATTCATCACCTTGTTGTATACCATGTGAAGTCTGATCTGGGATTTCATCACCTTGTTGTATACCATGTAAAGTCTGATCTGGGATTCATCACCTTGTTGTATACCATGTGAAGTCTGATCTGGGATTCATCACCTTGTTGTATACCATGTGAAGTCTGATCTGGGATTCATCACCTTGTTGTATACCATGTGAAGTCTGATCTGGGATTCATCACCTTGTTGTATACCATGTGAAGTCTGATCTGGGATTCATCACCTTGTTGTATACCATGTGAAGTCTGATCTGGGATTCATCACCTTGTTGTATACCATGTGAAGTCTGATCTGGGATTTCATCACCTTGTTGTATACCATGTGAAGTCTGATCTGGGATTCATCACCTTGTTGTATACCATGTGAAGTCTGATCTGGGATTCATCACCTTGTTGTATACCATGTGAAGTCTGATCTGGGATTTCATCACCTTGTTGTATACCATGTGAAGTCTGATCTGGGATTCATCACCTTGTTGTATACCATGTGAAGTCTGATCTGGGATTTCATCACCTTGTTGTATACCATGTGAAGTCTGATCTGGGATTTCATCACCTTGTTGTATACCATGTGAAGTCTGATCTGGGATTCATCACCTTGTTGTATACCATGTGAAGTCTGATCTGGGATTCATCACCTTGTTGTATACCATGTAAAGTCTGATCTGGGATTCATCACCTTGTTGTATACCATGTGAAGTCTGATCTGGGATTTCATCACCTTGTTGTATACCATGTGAAGTCTGATCTGGGATTCATCACCTTGTTGTATACCATGTGAAGTCTGATCTGGGATTCATCACCTTGTTGTATACCATGTGAAGTCTGATCTGGGATTCATCACCTTGTTGTATACCATGTGAAGTCTGATCTGGGATTCATCACCTTGTTGTATACCATGTAAAGTCTGATCTGGGATTCATCACCTTGTTGTATACCATGTGAAGTCTGATCTGGGATTTCATCACCTTGTTGTATACCATGTAAAGTCTGATCTGGGATTCATCACCTTGTTGTATACCATGTGAAGTCTGATCTGGGATTCATCACCTTGTTGTATACCATGTGAAGTCTGATCTGGGATTCATCACCTTGTTGTATTCCATGTAAAGTCTGATCTGGGATTCATCACCTTGTTGTATACCATGTGAAGTCTGATCTGGGATTCATCACCTTGTTGTATACCATGTAAAGTCTGATCTGGGATTCATCACCTTGTTGTATACCAGATGCATTGGTCCTGATCTGGGATTCATCACCCAAAACAGAGGTGCTGAGGCAGAAAGAGAACATCTTCCTTGATTGTGAAAATAAGTTTGAGCTCTGGATTTCATAACCTTGTTTATACCATGAAATCTCTCTGGAGATTTGTCATCAGGCACATGCTTAATTATAGTATTATATAGAACGATTTTGAGAGATTTTTCTTTCCTTCATTTACGTTATTTCTTCCTTGCTTATTCTAATTCTTGTATCGTTTGAAAAGGTTTTAAGTCAAATAGCAAAAACAAAGTTAGAAAATGTGATTTTGAGAAGATGTGTGAAAACCAATTAGTTGTCACTGGGTCTCATGGGGTTTGGGTTGATGCCTGAACCAGATGCATTGGTCCTCTTAGACCACATGATTCATCACCAGCAAAACACATTCTAATGGTAATCTGATGGTGGTAATAGTGTTGTAGGGTATTGATTTGAAAATAGTGCATTTAGGGTAGTGATGGTGGTAATAGTGCATTAGGGTAGTGATGGTGGTAAATGCTTTCTGGAGTGATTTGTAATAGTGCACATGTATTAATTATGATGGTAATAGTGTTGAAGGGATTTTGGTAATAGTATTTTTCTGTATATTTCTTCCTTTTTCCTCCACATTGACTCTTTACCGTTATTTCCCTGTATATTCCACATTGACTTGTATCGTTTGAAAAGGTTTTAAGGCAAATAGCAAAAACAAAGTTAGAAAATGTGATTTTGAGAAGATGTGGGAAAACCAATCAGTTGTCACTGTGTCTCATGGGGTTTGGGTTGAGCACCGAGCAGAGTCTGCTTGCCCATTAGACCACATTATTCATCAGTACCAGCAATAACTACATTCTAATGGTAATCTGATGGTGGTAATAGTGTTGTAGGGTATTGATGGTGGTAATAGTGCTTTAGGGTAGTGATGGTGGTAATAGTGCTTTAGGGTAGTGATGGTGGTAATAGTGCTTTAGGGTAGTGATGGTGGTAATAGTGCTGTAGGGTATTGATGATCTGATGACCCCCTGTAATAGCCTCATTTAATTTAATTTGGTGGTAATAGTATTTAGCAGGTCCAACACCCTGTGCATTCAGCCTCCACATTGACTCTGTACTGGTAACACCCTGTATATAGCCTCCACATTGACTCTGTACTGGTAACCCCTGTATATAGCCTCCACATTGACTCTGTACCGTAACACCCTGTATATAGCCTCCACATTGACTCTGTACTGGTAACACCCTGTATATAGCCTCCACATTGACTCTGTACCGTAACACCCTGTATATAGCCTCCACATTGACTCTGTACTAACACCCTGTATATAGCCTCCACATTGACTCTGTACCGTAACACCCTGTATATAACCTCCACATTGACTCTGTACCGTAACACCCTGTATATAGCCTCCACATTGACTCTGTACCGTAACACCCTGTATATAGCCTCCACATTGACTCTGTACCGTAACACCCTGTATATAGCCTCCACATTGACTCTGTACCGTAACACCCTGTATATAGCCTCCACATTGACTCTGTACTGGTACCCCCTGTATATAGCCTCCACATTGACTCTGTACCGTAACACCCTGTATATAGCCTCCACATTGACTCTGTACTGGTACCCCCTGTATATAGCCTCATTTACATTTACATTTAAGTCATTTAGCAGACGCTCTTATCCAGAGCGACTTACAAATTGGTGCATTCAGCCTCCACATTGACTCTGTACTGGTACCCCCTGTATATAGCCTCCACATTGACTCTGTACTGGTACCCCCTGTATATAGCCTCCACATTGACTCTGTACCGTAACACCCTGTATATAGCCTCCACATTGACTCTGTACTGGTACCCCTGTATATAGCCTCCACATTGACTCTGTACTGGTACCCCCTGTATATAGCCTCCACATTGACTCTGTACTGGTAGCCTCCCTGTATAGCCTCCACATTGACTCTGTACCCCTCTGTATACCCCTGTATATAGCCTCCACATTGACTCTGTACTGGTACCCCTGTATATAGCCTCCACATTGACTCTGTACTGGTACCCCCTGTATATAGTCTCCACATTGACTCTGTACCGTAACACCCTGTATATAGCCTCCGCATTGACTCTGTACCAGTACCCCCTGTATATAGCCTCCACATTGACTCTGTACCGTAACACCCTGTATATAGCCTCCACATTGACTCTGTACCGTAACACCCTGTATATAGCCTCCACATTGACTCTGTACCAGTACCCCCTGTATATAGCCTCCACATTGACTCTGTACCAGTACCCCCTGTATATAGCCTCCACATTGACTCTGTACCGTAACACCCTGTATATAGCCTCCACATTGACTCTGTACTGGTACCCCCTGTATATAGCCTCATTTACATTTACATTTAAGTCATTTAGCAGACGCTCTTATCCAGAGCGACTTACAAATTGGTGCATTCAGCCTCCACATTGACTCTGTACTTGTACCCCCTGTATATAGCCTCCACATTGACTCTGTACTGGTACCCCCTGTATATAGCCTCCACATTGACTCTGTACCGTAACACCCTGTATATAGCCTCCACATTGACTCTGTACTGGTACCCCCTGTATATAGCCTCCACATTGACTCTGTACTGGTACCCCCTGTATATAGCCTCCACATTGACTCTGTACTGGTACCCCCTGTATATAGTCTCCACATTGACTCTGTACCGTAACACCCTGTATATAGCCTCCGCATTGACTCTGTACCAGTACCCCCTGTATATAGCCTCCACATTGACTCTGTACCGTAACACCCTGTATATAGCCTCCACATTGACTCTGTACCGTAACACCCTGTATATAGCCTCCACATTGACTCTGTACCAGTACCCCCTGTATATAGCCTCCACATTGACTCTGTACCAGTACCCCCTGTATATAGCCTCCACATTGACTCTGTACCGTAACATCCTGTATATAGCCTCCACATAGACGCTGTACCATAACACGCTGTATATAGCCTCCACATTGACTCTGTACCGTAACACCCTGTATATAGCCTCCACATTGACTCTGTACCGTAACATCCTGTATATAACCTCCACATTGACTCTGTACCGTAACACCCTGTATATAACCTCCACATTGACTCTGTACCGTAACATCCTGTATATAACCTCCACATTGACTCTGTACCGTAACACCCTGTATATAACCTCCACATTGACTCTGTACCGTAACATCCTGTATATAACCTCCACATTGACTCTGTACCGTAACACCCTGTATATAACCTCCACATTGACTCTGTACCGTAACATCCTGTATATAACCTCCACATTGACTCTGTACCGTAACACCCTGTATATAACCTCCACATTAAAAAAAATATATATATTTCACCTTTATTTAACCAGGTAGGCTAGTTGAGAACAGGTTCTCATTTGCAACTGCGACCTGGCCAAGATAAAGCATAGCAGTGTGAACAGACAACACAGAGTTACACATGGAGTAAACAATTAACAAGTCAATAACACAGAGAAAAAAAGGGGAGTCTATATACAATGTGTGCAAAAGGCATGAGGAGGTAGGCGAATAATTACAATATTGCAGATTAACACTGGAGTGATAAATGATCAGATGATCATGTACAGGTAGAGATATTGGTGTGCAAAAGAGCAGAAAAGTAAATAAATAAAATCTGTGGGGATGAGGTAGGTGAAAATGGGTGTGCTATTTACCAATAGATTATGTACAGCTGCAGCGATCGGTTAGCTGCTCATTGACTCTGTACCGTAACACCATGTATATAGCCTCCACATTGTTATGTACATTTCTTGTGGGATTTTTTCCACATATTACTGTTGTTGTTGTTTTGTTTAATTTAGTAAAGAGCCAAACGCTCTAATTGTCTTTGACATTTTTTGCTCCAGTTTGCTGCTGTGGTTAGTTGGTCTATCTCTGCTTTACTCTATAACATGATAAATGTATCAACAGATGGATATACTGCTGTTTACCTTGTAATTCATTCTTCTTTTAATCTAATGATAACCTGCTGCCTTAGTGGGGCCATACACCGTGATTATCAGGGTACATTCTCCTTCCGTCCCTGTGTTGGCTGGCATCACAAACAAGGGAGGGAGTGGGATTAGCATTGATTAAAAGGGAGAGTTAGCGGTCTGGAGCCAGATTTCCTCTGTCTGGCCCAGTCTGCCTCAGTTTCATGAGGCAGCACTGATGGATCCACAGACAGATTACAACAGCTGACATTAATAACTTACTATAACACACAGCCTGTTGATGTCTCCGCTGAGGAGCCTGATTGTATGTTCAACATAGTCAGTACAATTCAGAGCATTGTTAGCTAGAGTACTCCTATGAAGCTGCCTCCTCACCCTCTGGCCAGACCTTTAAGCAACCCTCAGCCACATCTAGCTAACATGATGGGTCATGTAATCATCTGGCGAGTGTTTGGTTTAGACATAGCCTTTTGTCTTTTGTTTAGACATGTTGCTAGCTACCTAGTTAGCTAAACAATGAACTGGCATGATACCAACTCATAGTACCACCAACCAACACAAACATTGTCATAGCTGTTGTATGAATCTGCAGGTAGCTAAAGCTAACCAACCTGGTTCAATGTTAGCTAGCTAACATTAGGCTGTAACTAAGAATGTAAATGGAGGGTTAGTTGAAAATAATAAATAAAATATATATTTAAAAAAGATATGTGTATATAGAGAGTACCAGTCAAAAGTTTGGACACACCTACTCATTCAAGGGTTTTTCTTAAAAAATATATATATATTTTCTACATTGTTGAATAATAGTGAAGACATCAAAACAATGAAATAGCACACATGGAATCATGTAGTAACCAAAATAGTGTTAAACAAATAAACATCTATTTTATAATTGAGATTCTTCAAAGTAGCCACACTTTGCCTTGATGACAGCATTACGTTCAAATGCCTCTGCTGTGACGTGCGACATGAAACGAGTAACAAATGCTTTAAACGACTGGTCATGCTGCAGGATGATAGAAGGTTGTTTGTCAGAGAAAATCAAGTATCTGTTTTAAAGTATGTTTGGAGGTGGGGTAAACCGTAGGCAATTGGAATGGAATTATTTAATTTAAAGTAAAGTTTTTCACAATAGTTTCTAAGTATCTTCAGAGAGCAACAGAGTCAGACGTGACCCTCGTGACTCAGAGACAGATAAGCACATAGCACATAGCGTTGGCAAATCCTTCATACTGCCATTCGGAGTGAAATAAATTGGCAACATGGGCCACCCCACTAACCATAGTCAGAGAGAAGATTGGATCAATACATTTGATCAAATCTGCCTATGCGGATAAAAGAGAGCTTGTGTTTATTTGTGTGTGTGCGTGCGCGTGTGCGTGTGTTCGTGCATGTGCGTGCGGGCGTGCGTGCGTGTGTGTGTGTGTGTGTGTGTGTGTGTGTGTGTGTGTGTGTGTGTGTGTGTGTGTGTGTGTGTGTGTGTGTGTGTGTGTGTGTGTGTGTGTGTGTGTGTGTGTGTGCGTGCGTGCGTGCGTGCGTGTGTGTGTTCGTGCATGTGCGTGCGGCGTGCATGCGTGTGTGTGTGTGTGCGCGTGTGTGCGTGCGTGCGTGTGCGTTCGTGCATGTGCGTGCGGGCGTGCGGGCGTGCGTGCGTGCGTGTGTGCGTGCGCGCGTGTGCGTGTGTGTGTGTGTGTGTGTGTGTGTGTGTGTGTGTGTGTGTGTGTGTGTGTGTGTGTGTGTGTGTGTGTGTGTGTGTGTGTGTGTGTGTGTGTGTGTGTGTGTGTGTGTGTGTGTGTGTGTGTGTGTGTGTGTGTGTGTGTGTGCGTGTGTCTCCAGCAGTCTATCATTGCAACAACAACCAAAAAGGCAACATGTGTCGTCATTATCTTTCAGGGAAATCCCCTCAATTAGTCAGCGAAGGGAAGCACATTCTGCAACGTCACCTGTTGTAAACATGAAGCAGTGGATTTGCTGCGGTGTTGTGTTTGCCTAATCTTGTTTTAATTGTGGGGGTGGGTGCGGTTATCCTCCTTTTGTAGTTGTTCTTAGTCTAATACAGCTAAATCCATTAGAATTGAACCGTGTTAAAGGCTTTGAGGAATCTCTTTTGTTGAGTAGATGTTGGTGCGTAAGTGATAACAAGATTGAGTTGCTTTCATGTTCAACAAGAGATTTTTTTGATAATCCAGTCAGAGAGTTATGGTAATCTGGTGTGTCATCGGCAGGAAGGAAACCTCGGAGCGAGCTGTTGTCTCGTTGGTTAGCGCAGAAATTTGATTCACTCTGGTTGTCTAGTTGGAAAGAACTGAATCAAATGTATGTTCTTTCCAACTAGACAACCAGAGTGAATCAATTGTCTTTTTGGGTGTCTTGTTGGAAAAAGAAGACAGTTGATTCAGTCTGGTTGGTTAGAACAGACATTTGATTCAGCAAACACACAAGTTGATTCAGTTCTGTTTGGGTTCATTTAGAGTATGTTTATGCACTGTGATTGTAACCCTTAATCTGACACAAGCAGCTCAGTAACTCTCCTAATTGTTAACATCTTTAAATTGCTCTGAACATATCCTCTCAGGGGTTTCGTATCTATTTTCCAAGACATTATCCACACACGCTATTGTCCATTGACTGTAAACTTTGTTCATTTTCCAGATTGTTGTGTGTTATCGTACTTGGCATACTGGGAAACAATATGCTGTTTTAGCTCCTCCATTGTCATAGCTGGCTTAACCAATAGTATTCCTTTCAGGTTCAAGCTTTTCAAGTCATTTTATTTACAAACGGAACATGATGTACGAAGCCGTAACTCGTTTTATACCAAGGTGAAGATAGAACAAGCAAGTGGTATCACAGCCTTCCTTCATTTACACATCCCTAAACATATCTTGGGAAGTTGTCAAAACACAAAGTTTGTTCAAGTAATGTTGCATTCAGTCCATGTACACTGAACCAAGGGAAATCTGATTCAGTCCACCTGTAAGATTGATCCATGTTAGAGTTTGCTCTTCTCTCTAACTGACAGACACTCAGAAATCTCCTGCTATAGGTTGGCCCACACATACCCAGGCCAGAATCACTTCCACAAGCCCTAGCTGGGATCTTTATATTCCCAAAGCTCTTCCTCTATCCTAATTGGCTTTTGCGATTGTCTTGTTAGATAGTCCAGGCCCCGTCCTGGATATTCCGTCTCAAGTGTGGGCCATTCGTGAGTCAGAATCCTTAACAAGATGTCCAGGTCCCCAAGGTGAGAGAGCCTATGATCCTCTGGAGGGCAATCACTGCACACTCTCTCCTCCGGTGTCTTAGAAAGGGGCCTGGCTGAGGTCATTACCAGAGGTCAGGGAGCGTGACACACTTAAAACACAAATTCATTCTCTACTTCTAGCCAACTAATTAAACTTAAGAACAAAATCTATCTTGGCAACGCTCGAGTAAAAAAGAAAAGGTAAGATTTGCAGTCATAATGAGGTGTGCTTTATTCCTACTTCGTTAAGTGGGATATGGATAGAGTTGTTGGTGTAAGAGCTCTCAGCTGGCTGTGTTTTGGTTCAGCCTTGCAGACTTACTACTTTATGTATTTAACACTGAGTCCATGGGGACACTGCTGACATCGCCGTGATAATGAAATCAAGACACGGAGATCTTCTCTTTCTTTAATATCCTGTTAATATAAATCTTCCCCTTTATTGATTGTGTAAATTACTTGTAAAATGCAAGAGGTATTTGAAAGTATCAAGCAGAGTGATTTTTTTTATAACATAATTGTTAGACTAAAACACCACATAGATTCTGCTAGATGATTGTATGTGTAACTCAAGACCTACATTCAAGGTAATACATTCAACAAGACACAACTCATCTAAAGTTGGGAATCCAGGCTTCCACACTAATTCCCATTACCATGGTAATGTCACATTTCTTTTTAAGTTAAAACAAGCCAAGTCAATGAGTTTAATGATGAGATGTGAGATCAGCGTATCCTGTGGATTTATACATGCATGGTTGCAGTGCCCTGGTTAGTGGATAGAGAGACACTGTTTCAAACAACGACCAAACAAAGTCCGCATAAAATTACTTCCAAATTATATATCCACAATTCAACTGAACAGTGACAACAATGAGACAACAGCGACTTACCATTGGTATGATGTACAAGTTTGTGCATAGCACATAAACAGTTTGTGTCATTTGTAAAATAGTGGTTTGAACATATCGGCGTATTGTGCATATCACTTCGGATCGCCTTGGTGAATAGCATCCAGTGATGTGCTGGTCTGAATTGATCTCCAGCTCATAAGGCACATTGACAGTGTGTGTGACTCTGTATCCGTTGCACTTTGCTGAGACATTTCTGCTGAATTTCATCCAAGTTGCAATAAGTAGATTATTTCCCGTTTCCTTTTTTAAACGCGGTCTAAATTCACTATGAAACGTTTTTATTGAAAAGCAATTTGTGTTGCCTCTTTGATAATTACTTTGGATAGATAGCAGGCAATTGATGAAAGCACCCTTCTATTTTTTTGCACACAGCACTTTGTAGGATCCATATATAAAGGATGGAGATAAAAACCCGATCAGGAAAGACAGCGCTATATAATCTCTCTAATAGTGTCATAACTAATGGGACTGCTTGAATATGATAAGCCACAGTGTGCATTATCGCAGATGCCTAGAAAGGTAAATTTATGCATACAACTTTGTTTTCTAACTGTTAAAAAAGTATATAGCAAGTTGGTTGTTCAAGATAAATATATTTTAGATTTTAATGTTATCATCAAATAACTGTCAGAGGTGTCAGTTTACCTCAACATATATTTTTTTGTATATATTTGAGGCAGAATAGTAGCACATTTATGTTGCAGGTAGACATGTTTCTCTCCAGTAACAGCATTCATTGATTGTACATCAATAATGGAAAATTGTTATTTTTTTGTATAAGATAGCAAGGTTTTCTTTGACAGAAGGAAAACTCCATAGCACAGCATTTACACCTGATACAGGTGAAATGTAATCCCAGTACTGTATTTTCAAACTGGTGTTAATAATTCACATATCAGAATAACAGATGTCAGAACTTATTGTTGTCTCGTGTTCCTGCTACAACTGACTGTTATGACTGACTGTTACGACTGACTGACTGTTATGAATGACTGTTACGACTGACTGACTGTTATGACTGACTGACTGACTGTTATGACTGACTGTTACGACTGACTGACTGTTATGACTGACTGTTACGACTGACTGACTGTTATGACTGACTGACTGACTGTTATGACTGACTGTTATGACTGACTGTTACGACTGACTGTTATGACTGACTGTTACGACTGACTGACTGTTACTACTGACTGTTATGACTGACTGTTACGACTGACTGACTGTTATGACTGACTGTTACGACTGACTGACTGTTATGACTGACTGTTACTACTGACTGACTGTTATGACTGACTGTTACGACTGACTGACTGTTACGACTGACTGTTACGACTGACTGTTATGACTGACTGTTACGACTGACTGTTATGACTGACTGTTACTACTGACTGTTATGATTGACTGTTATGACTGACTGTTACGACTGACTGTTATGACTGACTGTTACGACTGACTGTTATGACTGACTGTTACGACTGACTGACTGTTACGACTGACTGTCATGACTGACTGTTACGACTGACTGTTACGACTGACTGACTGTTATGACTGACTGTTACGACTGACTGTTATGACTGACTGACTGACTGTTACGACTGACTGTTACGACTGACTATTACGACTGACTGACTGTTATGACTGACTGACTGACTGTTACGACTGACTGTTACGACTGACTGACTGTTATGACTGACTGTTACGACTGACTGTTACGACTGACCGACTGTTATGACTGACTGTTACGACTGACTGTTATGACTGACTGACTGTTATGACTGACTGTTACTGACTGACTGCTACGACTGACTGTTACAACTGACTGTTATGACTGACTGTTATGGCTGACTGACTGTTACTGACTGACTGTTACAACTAACTGACTGTTATGACTGACTGACTGCTACAACTGACTGTTATGACTGACTGTTATGACTGACTGACTGTTATGACTGACTGTTACAACTAACTGACTGTTATGACTGACTGACTGACTGCTACGACTGACTGCTACAACTGACTGTTATGACTGACTGTTATGGCTGACTGACTGTTACTGACTGACTGTTACAACTAACTGACTGTTATGACTGACTGACTGCTACAACTGACTGTTATGACTGACTGTTATGACTGACTGACTGTTATGACTGACTGTTACAACTAACTGACTGTTATGACTGACTGACTGCTACGACTGATTGTTACGACTGACTGTTATGACTGACTGACTGTTATGGCTGACTGATTGTTACTGACTGACTGCTACTACTGACTGCTAAGACTGACGGTTACTGACTGAAGGTTACTGACTGACTGTTACTGACTGTTACTGACTGACTGCTACGACTGACTGCTAAGGCTGACGGTTACTGACTGACTGTTACTGACTGACTGTTTTCAGGAGGAGTTGATGATCATCAACACTTAAGCTTCAGTGCATTGTTGGCTACGGCCTTCTAGCTAGCTGGCACACTCTCTCACGTCTTGTGTTTTAAATTGTAGGAGGCAGAGAATGGAGCTGTGTGTGGGAGCTTGTTTGTTAACAACACAACAGCCTCATGAGTGCTCGTTGGCAGCCTGCCTAGCCCCTGGAACTGGGGTGGTACAGAGAGAAAGCTGGAAGTGAACCCAATCTTATTCTAAATGTGTGTATTTACTCATTTACCCAGCAGTCATTAGAACTACGTCTATTGCTCTGTGATCTATTCCCCTTAATTGGTTGAAAACGGCTCTGCGTATTTAATTTGCTCACAATAGATGACATAAGGCCTTTTCTCAAATGGTTTTCCAAATTATAGAAGTATGTAATTGAATGGCGAGTGAAAAAATGCTTTTAAGTTAAGATTTATTATGTTTCCAAATGTCTACCACCCCCAACTGGGGTGTTAATTGTGCTTCGATTGTACTCATGTTGCCTGTTTAATTATAGGTCCTAGACCTTGGATCTCAAACTTCTTATGCCCCTGGGCCGCATTCAGTCTTCAACGAGGTATGGAGGACCACACTGAAAATTGGTTATAATTTCATTGCCGCGAAAATGTGCAAATAAAAAGTCCTCCAGCCATCGTTTTTTGGGAGTTTTCTATACTTTGTCTAAATCAAATCAAATCAAATTTTATTGGTCACATCCACACGGTTAGCAGATGTTTTTGCGAGTGAAGCGAAATGATTGTGCTTCTAGTTCCGACAGTGCATCAATATCTAACAAGTCATTTAACAATTCCACAACAAATACCTAATACACACAAATCTAAGTAAAGGGATGGAGTAAGAATATATACATATAAATATATGGATGAGCCATGACCGACCGGCATAGGCAAGATGCGATAGATGGTATAAAATACAGTATATATATATATATATATGCAAGTTATGTAAACATTATTTCTGTGGCATTATTAAAGTGACAAGTGATCCATTTGTTAGTGGCCAAAATTTCAAGTCTGTAGGCAGACTGTAGGCAGTCTGTAGGCAGTCTGTAGGCAGACTGTAGGCAGTCTGTAGGCAGACTGTAGGCAGACTGTAGGCAGTCTGTAGGCAGTCTGTAGGCAGTCTGTAGGCAGACTGTAGGCAGACTGTAGGCAGCAGCCTCTCTGAGTTAGTGATGGGTATTTAACCTCTCTGCGCACCGAACCCATTAGCAGGATTAAATTTGACAACATAGGTGATCACTACATAAATAGTCATATTAAACATTCATGAAAATACAAGTGTCTCACATGGGTTGAAAGCCTAGAATCTTGCTCATCCAACTGCGTTGTCAGATTTAAAAAAGGACTTACTGCGAAAGAATACGATGCGATTATCTGAGAACAAAGCCCCATAAAAAAAAACTATTTCAACCAGCACAGGCATAACAACGTCAAAAATTGCAATAAGATAAATCGTTTACCTTTGACGATCTTCCACTGTTTGCAATCCCAGTGCTCATTGTTACACAATGAATGGTCTTTTGTTTGACAAAATCCCTTTTTATAGCCTAACATGAAACATTTTGTGAACCGCTTGTGTCGTGAATTCCGTCTCAGTCCATTTTCGACGACACATTCGATGTAAATAGACACAATAAACGTGACTTTTCCAGTCATGTTACGCTACGCATGTTACGCACAGCATTGTTTTGGTAATGCGCATCTTCAGCTATTTATATATCAATCAGTATGGCGACTAAGTCAGGGAAAGCTAAATCTAAGTCTAGATATACAGATCTACACACAATTTTAGAAGAAATTGATCGGGAAAGTGAGACATAGATTGTTGGAAGACGATT
Source organism: Oncorhynchus gorbuscha (assembly GCF_021184085.1). Taxonomy (NCBI): domain Eukaryota; kingdom Metazoa; phylum Chordata; class Actinopteri; order Salmoniformes; family Salmonidae; genus Oncorhynchus; species Oncorhynchus gorbuscha. The sequence continues at coordinate 6,888,278 of NC_060195.1, read as the reverse complement.
CCCAATTGGAGGAATATTTTATCTACGGAGAGGACATCGTTTTGGACTGGTAAGTTCTTCTCGCGCTTAGTAGCAATATATAAAAATGTAATGAAATGTGTAAAGTACATGTTAGCTATACATTGTGGGTGGGGGTATGTTTGTATGTATGTTTATGACCCATAGCCTAGGTTTGTGTGTGTATATATACATATTGTGGATTAGAGGGAGCATGGCCGAAATGCGTGTCTGCCGCCCCACCCCACCCCCACATGAAATAGCCTATTTGAGGCTGTTGAGGGGAGGGCAGGCCCATAACAATGGCCAAAGTGAAATGGAGACAGTAGATACAGCTGGTATGTTGTAATATAATAAAGACAGTAGATCTAGCTGGTCTGTCATAATATAAATGAGACAGTAGATCTAGCAGGTCTATAATAATATATTCAACCTTATGTTCCCTGTACTCTATATATATCTGTTTATTATACCTGTTGATACAGGGCTCATATGTGTAACTACTCTAACTGAACATTTTCTTTCACAGTGACACTGACTCCGAATGGGAGCCCCCAGTGCCAAGGTGTCCATCCCCTCTGAAGCTGGTTCATCCAGCTCCTGCCACAAGTGGTGTTCATCTGCCCAAATGTATTTCTGCAGGCATGGATGTGCCTCAGGGGCAAAAGGGAACAGCATGGAGGCGTCACTGTGTTCTTTGCAAAGTGAAGTCCCCCATCACCTGCACCACATGCTTGGTCACCCTCTGCTTTACAGCAGAAAGAGACTGCTATGGCATCTTGCATCAGTAGCACAATATTGTATAGAGGACCTTCCAAATATTGAAAGTGTTACTTTGTAAATATATATATATTTTTCTCATGTTTTTTCTCCATTTTTTTTGGGGGGGGTGTTAGAATGCCATTTTGGTATTTTGTATATAGTTATTCCATTCAAAATGTATAACTTCACCAGTTTGGCCACTTGGGTACATTTGGGCTACCTGTGTGGGACACCTGGGTGACTTCATGATAAATGTCATGTAGCACACTCAAACTTTGCACAAGTACAGTTGCCCTCTTATGTTTATCACTGAAATTGTCCCCATCATCCTATCTGAATGTTTGTTTTGTCTTGTTCATTTTAAAGATGATGATAAAACAATAAAAATGAAAATATATGTATGGTTTTTTGATTGTATTATCTAAACCAGATCTATTGTGTTATATTCTCCTACATTCAAATCACATTTACACAAACTTCAGAGTGTTTTCTTTCAAATGAAACCAATAATATGCATATCCTTGGTCCTGAGCCTGAGTTACAGGCAGTTTGATTTGGGTATGTCTTCAGGCGGAAATTGAAAAAAGTAGGGGAGTAGCTGTAAGAGGTAACAGTCTGATGGCCTTGAGATAGAAGCTATTTTTCAGTCTCTCGGTCCCAGCTTTGATGCACCTGTACTGACCTAGCCTTCTAGATGGTAGTGGTGAGAATAGGCAGTGGCTCGGTTGTTGTCCGTGATGATCTTTTTGCCTTTCCTGTGACATCGGGTGCTTTAGGTGTCCTGGAGGGCAGGTAGTTTGCCCCCGGTGATGCATTGTCCAGACCGCACCACCCTCTGGAGAGCTCTGTGGTTGTGGGCGGTGCAGTTGCCGTACCAGGCGGTGATACAGTCCGCCAAATGTGTTCAGCCTCCGAAGATTGCGTCTTCTTCACCACATTGTCTGTCTGTGTGGACCATTTTAGTTTTTCTGTGATGTGTACGCCGAGGAACTTAAAACTTTACACCTTCTCACTGCTGTCCTGTCGATGTAGAAAGGGGGATGCCCCCTCTGCTAAAGTCCCCGGGGACAGCAGACTGGGACAAGGAGAGATTGAATATGTCCGTAAACACACCAGCCAACTGGTCTGCGCATGCTCTGAGGATGTGCCTAGGGGGCCAGCAGTATTGCGAGGGTCAATAAGTTTAAATTTCTTATTCACGTGAGCCATGGAGAAGGAGAGCCTACAGTTCTTGGTAGCGGGCCGCATCGGTGACACTGTGTTATTTTCAAAGCCGGCAAAGTAGGTACTTTGTTTGTCTGGAAGCAATGTTCTGTTAGACCCTGCCACATTCAGCCAGAAGAGTTGTGACCCCACTTTGTCCCTATACTGAGGTTTTTGCTTGTTTTTGCCTTGCAGGGAGTTTTAACTACACTGTTTGCATTCTGCACCTGCATTGCTTGCTGTTTTCATGTTTAAATGGTTCACAGCACTTTCAGTTATCAGCTGATGCCGCCGGCTATCCATAAATTCATTTGGTTTTATAGTTGATTTGGACATCATCTCCTATGCACTACCTGTAACATCTGACCTGAGATATCTCTGTTATCTTTATATATTGCTTAGGTCAGGGTTTGACCTGATGAGATAAAGTTAGCATTTTTGAACATTGTTATGTTTTGAGATAACCCCCTCCCCTAGTGGTTGGGGGCTGTGCTTTGGCAAAATGGATGCAACCTATATCCTTCAAATGGGACTGTCCGGGTGTCCCTGGAAGATGCTGACAGTTCTATTAAGTATTAAACAACATCAATGTCTCAGCCTTTATATTTATGCTTAACCTAGTTTTATTCCAGGGTGCTAATTTCAGTTTGTTTATCTGAGTATTCTCATTTAAAAAGAAATATCTGTATCCTTTTTATATAATAATGGATGTACCTGTAAAAAACATGTTTTAATTAATATTGTTTGATATTCATATATCTCCAGGGCCTAACATGACCATGCCCCAGGATACCTTACATTTTGACTATTTACAGTCCCCAGTCCACCTGGCCTTATGTGCTGCTCAGTTTCTACTGTCCATGAGCCCTAGGACCATAGATTTCATAGTTTTTCCCCTTTGACATGATGAGATTTTGATTGATCCCCAGTCCACCTGGCCATGCTGCTGCTCCAATTAACCTGTCCTGGTCCTGAGCATGATGACTCCGTGATGGCCATCTGCTCTCACAAGTTTCATTACTCCTTTTGTTGGACCACATTATTGGGGGCCAAGCTGGTCATTTCTGAACATTTGAACATCTTGGCCATGTTCTGTTCAGCATTTTTTTGAGTCTCCAAGCCCAAGGAGGAAATATAATTGAAATCTCGGGGCCCATTCCTCTTTCTTTCTCAAAGTCATTGGAGGACCTGTGTTCCCTAGGACCAATAATCAGCCCCAGGGCTACCTATTTGACATGATGATTGTATGGATGGTCCCTGGTCCACCTGACTGGGCTGCTGCTCCAGTTTCAACTTTCTGTCTGGCAATTCAGTATTGATGTATTTGTATTTATCATTCCCTCACACAACTCTGATATACGTGTAAGTGTATACCTGCAAAAGAACCAGACAGGACTCAACATCACTAAACAGCAGAAGAGTGCAGACCTCTGTAAAAGCACGGTGGCTAGGAAAAACTCCCTATTGATGACTAAGTTTTCTGTTGAGGTTTCTATTTGAAATTATGCCTTCACACAACTGTGATTGACAAGATGTACTCAAATCCTGAAACGTATTTATGAACATATTGACCATCCTTTTCCCTGAAAGTAAGGCAGACCAGATGATAAAAATCCTGCTGATAGAAAACTGGGGAGCAGGAAGCCATCATGTCAGGTGATCCTGGGGCAATCTGCTCTTATTATTCGAACCATGCTGGTCATTTATGAACATTTGAACATCTTGGCCATCATCTGGATAATCTCCACCCGGCACAGCCAGAACATTCACCTTCTGTTACTATTTCCCACATAGCCTGGTTCCTCTCAGGTTTCTTCCTAGGATTTTCCTTTCTATGGAGTTTTTCCTAACCACACAACTGCTTCTACACCTGCATTGCTTGCTGTTTTGGGGTTTAAAGGCTGGCTTTGTACCAAAACGCAATGTCGCAGTCGGTGTGTTCGAAGCATAAGGCCAGGAAGAGAAAGAGATCCAGGATAGGATATGATAGGATATAATATGATTTGATTTGATTTGATTTGGAGCATCTTTACCTGAAATGATAGGATAGGATATAACAGGATGATGAGATAAATTGGATATCTTTAGGATAGGAAGGATTATTATGTCCATGAAGGATTAAGGATCCCCATTGGTTCCAGGATAGGATATCTCACAGGATAATCAGATGCAACCTACAACAAATGGGACAGGTGTCCCTGGAAGATGCTGACAGTTCTATTAAGATTAAACAACATCAATGTCTATTTATATTCTAGGCTTAACCTACTTTATTCCAGGCATGCTAATTTCAATATGTATTCATTATTATTGTGTGAGGATAGGATTTAGAAAGGAAATATCTGTATATAGGATACTTTTTTATATAATAATGGATGTACCTGTAAAAAACATGTTTTAATTAATATTGTTTGATATTCATATATCTCCAGAGGATAGGAGAGGATAGGATAGAATTGGAATGTTAGGATTTTATAAATATTTACAGTCCCTGTCAATATGTGTAGCTATAAATTATAAGTTAAAAGGACTTCCTCTACATGTGTCCAGGATAGAATGGCGGGATCAGAAACATAGATAGGATATGTTTTTAGGATACACATATAGATTTTAGGATTGATCTTAAACAGAATAGCCAGAGTGACAGGATAGAATGATAACCTGTCCTTGGTCTAGGAGAGCAGCGTGATAGGATCTCACAAGATTTTATTACTCCTCTTTGTTGGACCAGAATAGGATTGGGGGATAGAATTTCTCTGGATAGGTTGACTGTCAGGATGAATGTTCAGGATTTTTTGAGTCTCCAAGGCCTAAGGAGGAAATATAATTGAGAAATAGGGGCCCATTCCTGATCCTCAAAGTCATTGGCTTACACACTGTGATAGGATAGAATAGGATAGGATAGGATAGGATAGGATATTAGGATAGGAGAGGATTATTTGATAGGATATGGTGGAGAGGATAGGATTATCCTGGCAGGGGCTGATGAGGAAAGTGGTTAACTTTTGGTCTGGCATTCAGTATTGATGGATAGGATAGTATCATTCCCTCAGGACAGGACTCTGGAGAATAGGATAGGATAGGATAGAATAGAATACCTGCAAAAGAACCAGGACAGGACTCAACATCACTAAGCAGGAAGAGTGAGAGGACCTAGGAAAGGAAGGAAAGGACCCTATTGATGATAAGTTTTCTGTTGAGGTTTCTTATTTGAAATTATGCCTTCACACAACTGTGATTGACAAGATGTACTCAAATCCTGAGGAAGGATATTTATGAACATATTGATAGCCATCCTTTTCCCTGAAAGGAAGTGACCAGATGATAGGAAAAGGATAGGATAGAGAAAGATGAGCAGGATAGGATAGAATGATAGGATAGGATAGGATAGGATATAATAGGATAGGAGAGGATAGGATAGGATAGGAGAGGATAGGATAGGATAGGAGAGGATAGGATAGGATAGGAGAGGATAGGATAGGAGAGGATAGGATAGGAGAGGATAGGATAGGATAGGAGAGGATAGGATAGGAGAGGATAGGATAGGAGACAACAGTTAGAATAGGACCTTCTGTTAGGATTTCTGATAGGAGAGGATAGGATAGGATAGGAGAGGATAGGATGGATAAATCAAAGGATAGGATAGGGAGGACACCAAACAGAATAGGAACTGGATGGCAATGATGCAAGGATCAAAAGGATAGGATAGGATAGGATAGGAGAGTATAAATGAGAGGATAGGATACCAAATACGGATAGGATAGGATGTGATAGGATAAGGAGGAAGAGAAAGAGATCCAGGATAGGATATGATAGGATATAATATGATAGGATAGGATATGATATAATAGGATAGGATAGGATATAGGATAGGATAGGAGAGGATAGGATAGGATAGGAGAGGATAGGATAGGATAGGATAGGATAGGATAGGAATAGAATAGGAGAGGAGAGGATAGGATAGGATATAATAGGATAGGAGAGGATAGGATAGGATAGGATAGGATAGGATAGGATAGGATAGGAGAGGATAGGATAGGATAGGATAGGATAGGATAGGAGAGGATAGGATATAATAGGATAGGATAGGATAGGATAGGAGAGGATAGGATAGGATAGGATATGATAGGATAGGAGAGGATAGAATAGGATAGGATAGGATAGGATAGGAGAGGATAGGATAGGAGAGGATAGGATAGAATAGGATAGGATAGGATAGGATAGGATATAATAGGATAGGAGAGGATAGGATAGGATAGGATAGGATAGGATAGGATAGGAGAGGATAGGATAGGAGAGGATAGGATAGGAGAGGATAGATAGAATAGGAGAGGATAGGATAGGATAGGAGAGGATAGGATAGGAGAGGATAGGATAGGAGAGGATAGGATAGAATAGGATAGGATAGGATAGGATATAATAGGATAGGATAGGATAGGATAGGATAGGATAGGATAGGATAGAATAGGATAGGATAGGATAGGATAGGATAGGAGAATATGATAGGATAGGATAGGATAGAATAGGAGAGGATAGGATAGAATAGGATAGGAGAGGATAGGATAGGAGAGGATAGGAGAGGATAGGATAGAATAGGATAGAATAGGATAGGATAGGATAGAATAGGATAGGAGAGGATAGAATAGAATAGGATAGGATAGAATAGGATAGGATAGAATAGGATAGGATAGGATAGGAGGATAGGATAGGATAGGATAGGATAGGATAGGATAGGATAGGATAGGATAGGATAGGAGAGGATAGGATAGGAGAGGATAGGATAGAATAGGATAGGATAGGATAGGATAGGATATAATAGGATAGGAGAGGATAGGATAGGATAGGAGAGGATAGGATAGGATAGGATAGGAGAGGATAGGATAGGATAGGATAGGATAGAATAGGATAGGATAGGATAGGATAGGATAGGATAGGATAGGATAGGATAGGATAGAATAGAATAGGAGAGGATAGGATAGGATAGGATATAATAGGATAGGAGAGGATAGGATAGGATAGGATAGGAGAGGATAGGATAGGATAGGATAGGAGAGGATAGGATAGGAGAGGATAGGATAGGATAGGAGAGGATAGGATATAATAGGATAGGCGAGGATAGGATAGGATAGGAGAGGATAGGATAGGATAGGAGAGGATAGGATAGGAGAGGATAGGATAGGATAGGAGAGGATAGGATAGGAGAGGATAGGATAGGAGAGGATAGGATAGAATAGGATAGGATAGGATAGGATAGGATATAATAGGATAGGAGAGGATAGGATAGGATAGGAGAGGATAGGATAGGATAGGAGAGGATAGGATAGGAGAGGATAGGATAGGAGAGGATAGGATAGGAGAGGATAGGATAGGATAGGAGAGGATAGGATAGGAGAGGATAGGATAGGAGAGGATAGGATAGAATAGGATAGGATAGGATAGGATATAATAGGATAGGAGAGGATAGGATAGGATAGGAGAGGATAGGATAGGATAGGATAGGAGGATAGGATAGGATAGGATAGGATAGGATAGGATAGGATAGGATAGGATAGGATAGGATAGGATAGGATAGGAGAGGATAGGATAGGATAGGATAGGATAGGATAGGATAGGAGAGGATAGGATAGGAGAGGATAGGATAGGATAGGATAGGATAGGATATAATAGGATAGGAGAGGAGAGGATAGGATAGGAGAGGATATAATAGGATAGGAGAGGAGAGGATAGGATAGGATAGGATATAATAGGATAGGAGAGGATAGGATAGGATAGGAGAGGATAGGATAGGATAGGAGAGGATAGGATAGGAGAGGATAGGATAGAATAGGATAGGATAGGAGAGGATAGGATAGAATAGGATAGGAGAGGATAGGATAGGATAGGATAGGAGAGGATAGGATAGGATAGGAGAGGATAGGATAGGATAGAATAGGATAGGATAGGATAGGATAGAATAGGATAGGATAGGAGAGGATAGGATAGGAGAGGATAGGATGATACATTTAGATGGGAAATATTCTATATGGTAAAGGGAACATCTATATATATAATATTTTTTTATTCTGTCAAACTTTGGCTGTTTTCCAACAGTTCATCCTCCTTTGAACATGTTGAGGTTGACATGAATGTGAATGACATCATATGACTTGAGGCATTTTCTTTATTCTACATTTGCGTATTGTGCATAATGTTATGTTAGTTTCATGAATGTATATATATATATTATTTGTTTTACATATTATGAGATTCATTGTATTCTACACTGGTGAATTGCCAAAAGGTGAGAGTTTCCTGCTCAAATTCGAGTGATGAGAACAACAATGCTTAGGTAACATTTCCTTGTGTAATCACTTTTAGGTTAAAGGTGAAAGGTCAACCCTTTGTTACTTTGTTATTATACATACATCTCTTTGTAAGGATGAGCAAATGTTGCATTACAAATGGAAGATCCTGATATACAATAATAAAGTTTACCGTTCTGTGATTTTTGCAAAACATTGCTCCAAGAAGGTTAAATGTAGATCAATTGTTTGTCAATTTTAATGAAAATGTGAATATTATTACTGTTATTAGAAATGTCTATTTCTAGGAAATGTAAAGTCTGACTATTGTAAAAGCTTTATATATTCTTATACTGTGTTAACATTATTTGAAAACAAAAATGACCTAGCGGAACATTGCCTGAAGTTGCTGAAATGTTTGCTGACTAAACACCCTAGACTTAAGAGTATTGATTTTGAATTCAAACAAGATTTCCATCACATATACCCAGTGCAGAACAAAAATTATATTTACAACTTGTCGGTATGAATCATAATTCTTTGACTGCATGTCTGACTCAAAGAGGGAAATGTATGTGAATTGTCAGAATTTTTATGCTGACATTGTGAAAACCTCAATTGGGTATAAATAATAAGGAGGAAGAGCCAACATTAACATACTCTAATTCAGAAAACTAATTATTACTGAACAATTAAATGTATTTTCATGTATGAATAATGATCAAAGACAGTTGTTGATGATGGTGCAGGCTTCTAACTCACCTACAGCCATGAGCCATGAGCCATGAGCCATGAGCCATGAGCCATGAGCCATGAGCCATGAGCCATGAGCCATGAGCCATGAGCCAAGAGCCATGAGCCATGAGCCATGAGCCATGAGCCATGAGCCATGAGCTAACACGCTGACACAAGATGATGAGAAGGAAGCATTTGCAGATTTCCCTTCCCAGCAATAGGAGGATGGATATCAGGCGAGTGCTCAAGCCATTTAAAGCTGCTGATTTATTGTCAAGTTGAACGAAGGTTCAGAGGCCAGTGTATGTCTCTGATGTTCTAAGGTGTTTCTATGTCTGTTGATATGAAACCCTGTCTATGCCTCTAATGCCAGGTGAAAGAGAATCATAGTAAAACTGGAATTCTCGGCTGGAACCTAACAGAGATTCAAATGTTTTCATAGCATTCCACATTCTTTAATTAAGTCAATGAATTTGGCACGGCAGAATGGTTTAGAAAGAGAAGCAGTTGATGATATAATGTAATAGACTGGAAATGCACTAGACTAGCTCTTTCAAGGTTGTTTGTTTTAAATTGTTATGAAATACCAGTTGAAAGCCCTTCAATTCATAAAATGGTACTCAGATGAAGGTGAGGCTCATTCGTCATTAGGTCTGCGATTAATAAAATGTAATAAATCATTAATCCGTTAATGAGATTTCCTCATTTCACCTCTCCAAAATAAAGAGTAGATTGAAATATCACTTATGGAACTATATGGTTTATAAACAGTGTATTAGATTGACAGAGTATTAGGGAAATACAACATTTCCAGCAATTCATATTCGGCTTAATAACAAATGGCATTGGGATTGTGTCCCAAATGGCACCCTATGCCCTATATAGGGCACTACCTGGTCAAAAGTAGATAACCATTTGGGATGCAGAATGCTATTCAGAAATGCTCAGGCAGTGGTAGAACGTATCAACCAGCTGATGATTCTATGGATGTTGTAAAGGAAGGTCAGGTCATAAGTCTCTCATAATTCTTTGAAAAGCTCTCGCAGTACAGTGCTGTGAGTGTTGCGGTGAAGACATCATCTACAGGTGAATGACTACAGAGGGTGCTGCTGACGCTGACGTGTCTGTAAATCCTCAGGCATCCAAACACTAATCTCCCCCGTCTGAAAAGGGAACACAAAAGACTTGCATCTTGAAGTTAAAAACCAAGTTGCTTAAGGCAGTGTGTGATGGATGTGTTTTACATGATAGAAGAGCAGAGGAACAATAAAGATACGTTGCTTTACAGAGTAATACCACCTAGTAATACCACCTAGTAATACCACCTAGTAATACCACCTCGTAATACCACCTAGCTCTGGATAAGAGCGTCTGCTAAATGACTTAAATGTAAATGTAAATGTAAATGTAGTAATACCACCTAGTAATACCACCTAGTAATACCACCTAGTAATACCACCTAGTAATACCACCTAGTAATAGCACCTAGTAATACCACCTAGTAATACCACCTAGTAATACCACCTAGTAATAGCACCTAGTAATAGCACCTAGTAATACCACCTAGTAATACCACCTAGTAATACCACCTAGTAATACCACCTAGTAATACCACCTAGTAATACCACCTAGTAATACCACCTAGTAATACCACCTAGTAATACCACATAGTAATAGCACCTAGTAATAGTACCTAGTAATACCACCTAGTAATACCACCTAGTAATACCACCTAGTAATAACACCTAGTAATACCACCTAGTAATAGCACCTAGTAATAGTACCTAGTAATACCACCTAGTAATACCACCTAGTAATACCACCTAGTAATACCACCTAGTAATAGCACCTAGTAATAGCACCTAGTAATACCACCTAGTAATACCACCTAGTAATACCACCTAGTAATACCACCTAGTAATACCACCTAGTAATACCACCTAATAATACCACCTAGTAATACCACCTAGTAATACCACCTAGTAATACCACCTCGCCAACAAGGATTAGAGCTTCCCTTTGAACTCTTGTTGAAGGAGAGATCCCCTGCATTTCGTGGAGGTGCTGTTGTATGTCTTATGTTTGATGGTGAAAACACATACAGCAACTCACTTGCTCTCTTTCCAGGCATGTTAAAATACCGTTTTACATCCCTCAGCAGAGATTTATGCAACTGTTTAATCTGAAATTTCCTCCAAATACATCAGGGGTCAATATTGAAATGTTGGACATTCTTAATGTGGGAACATTCCAAGTGTGACGAACTGTCTGTAATCAGCTTTGACTCGCTGGCATAGACTCTGGACACGATTCTAAACTGTCCTCTGGATCCGTACAAGATCACCCAGACCTGAAAAACACATTGCTGTAGGGTAAATCTTCCCTTTAACAGACATTGCTATAGCTATGACATGTAATTATTTAGTTTTACTGAGAATACTATTTTTCACATGTATTAATTACTTTTAATGTTCACCTTGGACGTTTTCCTTTGTGAGATTAAAAGAATCATTTCAAAGCAGTAAATAATCTGCCCTGGGACATATCATATTCTCTGACGGCCGGTGAATTATTTATTGTAATCTAGCAATGCTGCGGTTGTTTATCATATATTAATGTGCTACATCAGGGAGCAGTTCTCCTCGGGCGGAGCATGAGGAGCGGTTTCTCTCCGGTCGGCAACAGGCAACGTGTAATATCTGTCAGGATTCATGGCGCTGCAGTCACAGGATGCTAATCTGACCACTGCAGGGCTCAATCACAGGGGTTGTGATCATTCTGTCCTATGGACACCTTGTCACCACACATGATATCCTGAAGAAGAATCAAATCAAATCAAATGTATTTATATAGCCCTTCTTACATCAGCGGATATCTCAAAGTGCTGTACAGAATCCCAGCCTAAAACCCCAAACAGCAAGCAATGCAGGTGTAGAAGCACTGTAGCTAGGAAAGACTCCATAGAAAGGCCAAAACCTAGGAAGAAACCTAGAGAGGAACCAGGCTATGAGGGGTGGCCAGTCCTCTTCTGGCTGTGCCTGGTGGAGATTATAACAGAACATGGCCAAGATGTTCAAATGTTCATAAATGACCAGCATGGTAAAATAATAATAATCGCAGTAGTTGTCGAGGGTGCAGCAAGTCAGCACCTCTGGAGTAAATGTCAGTTGGCTTTTCATAGCCGATCGTTCAGAGTTTCTCTACTGCTCCTGCTGACTCGAGAGAGTTGAAAACAGCAGGTCTGGGACAGGTAGCACGTCCGGTGAACAGGTCAGGGTTCGATAGCCACAGGCAGAACAGTTGAAACTGGAGCAGCAGCACGGCCAGGTGGACTGGGGACAGCAAGGAGTCATCATGCCAAGTCGTCTTGAGGCATGGTCCTGGGGCTCAGGTCCTCTGAGAGAAAGAAAGAAAGAATAAAAGAAAGAAAGAAAGAAAAAGAAAGATAGAAAGAAAGAAAGAAAGAAAGAAAGAAAGAAAGAAAGAAAGAAAGAAAAGGAGAGAATTAGACAGAGCATACTTGAATTCACACAGGACACTGGATAAGACAGGAGAAATACTCCAGATATAACAGACTGACCCTAGCCCCCCGACACGTAAACTACTACAGCATAAATACTGGAGGCTGAGACAGGAGGGTTCAGGAGACACTGTGGCCCCATCCGATGATACCCCCTGACAGGGCCAAACAGGAAGGATATAACCCCACCCACTTTACCAAAGCACAGCCCCCACACCACTAGAGGGATATCTTCAACCACCAACTTACCATCCTGAGACAAGGCCGAGTATAACCCACAAAGAAACAGTTTAACTGACAACAGGTTTTTTTTAGAAGAGGGAAACTTCATAAGAAAGTGTTTGTTTTTAATACTGTGCAGATATAAAATGAGAGCTGCGCAACTTCAAAAAGCAACAATTAGCACACATAAAGCCACAGCCACATAATCACTCTTACAGACTAATCGCTTCATAATGTCCTGTGGTTGTGTTTATAAAGTGCTAGACCATATCACACTTCATATAGGAACATGGGTCAAGGAAAAGGATTAACAGATTTTACGCAAATGGTTGTAAAAGTGTGATTTACACTCAAATTGTTTATTGTTTTTCTTCTTGTTCATTACTAGTTGTTTTCATTGGTCTCAGTCGTAGTGAGAAAGAACCCGCTGCTCCAGTCCGTGTGCAGATGGACACGTAACGGTGAAGCTCTGTGAAGAACTAAGATATTACGTTGTTTACTGTAATTTATTTTATTTTATTTTTCTTCATGATTTTGAGCTCATTTGAGGTGACGGTACTTGGTCTTCTCATTTCGAGGCATTTGTTCACTGTGTGGGCCGGAGTGATAACATGTTATCGTGAGGTAGAGGTGGAGCGCTCTGTGTAGATGTTACCATTTGTCTGTATGTCATCAGAAAGAGATAGGCTTCAGGCTCATTAGACAGAACAGCTGGTTGGGTAATGAACAGTGAACAGCATGTCACTAGGTTCACTCAACTTCCCACCAGATGTACAGCATTATTGAGAATGTGACTACGATTGAAAAGCGGAAAAAATAAATAGACGAATGGGAATGCGTCATTAGCTTGGATGGTTAAATGGCTTTCGCCTTATACTAAAATAAATGTAAACTGCATTGTGTTGCCCTTATTGTTTGTTTACATCATTTGAACTACTATTTAATATATAACCAAATCAAAAGTTAATATAGAGTATAATACAGAACCTTGGAACCACGGTATCTATCCCTTTCACCTAAAGTATGTCAGCCAATCACGGAGGGGAGAGTTTGAAATATTATTCTGACTAAAGTGCCATTTCGAAAGAAAATGTATTTTCTTAACTCTTCAGCTTTTTCCAATTACTGGTCTTCACACACTAGAAATCCCAGCTGTCACTCGGAGCACTGGGTTGGTTCTGGCCGTAATCCCTCACACCAACTTCTACAGTCTCACTTTATGATTAGCCAATTGTATCATTGTGTTGTCCCTCCATCCATTTTAAACATCCCTGTCACTAACTCCAGAGTGGGTCTACTTTTATTTGGAAGGAGTCAATAGCAACAGTTAAGAGCATACCTTGACAGCAGCAAGACGATATCTAGTACATTGTGAATCCATAAACGCAAATAAAAAAATAAAAAAAATCTACGTCAGTACATGTATGTAATACAACATGTTGTCTTCATACTTGACTTGCAATCTTTTAAATGTTGTGATGAAACATCCTATTAACAGTTGCAAACCTTTAATATTCTAATATTCTGTATGTTGAACTGGTCCTTACATCTAAAATTAAACCTACTATTATGTCCCTTGTACTGTACCTTACATCTAAAATTGCATGTACTACTATGTCCCGAGTACTGTACCTTGCATACATCTGTCCGTTGTACTGTACCTTACATCTAATATTACATCTACTAGTGTGTCCAGAGTACTGTACCTTCCATACATCTGTCCAATAGTGAAGTGAGCAGGTGTCTTCTGAAGGCTCTATTTGCAGATGTGACTGGCTGTTAGTGAGATCAGAGTATCTGAAAGTTAATGTGTTTGGATGTAGTCATGCAGGGAGAGAGAGAGAGAGAGAGAGAGAGAGAGAGAGAGAGAGAGAGAGAGAGAGAGAGAGAGAGAGAGAGAGAGAGAGAGAGAGAGACTGGCCATACAACATCCTTTCAAACAGATGATCAAAATGAACTATTCATCATGAGTGTTGCTGAGTGGGTGTGTTTGTCATTGGCACCCTATTCCCTATGTAGTGCACTACTTTTGACCAGAGCCCTATTGGCCTAGGGTGCCATTTGGGATGCGGCCTGTGTGATTCTGCTGGGTTCAGGGAGAGGTGTTGGGGCAGATGAAGGGCAGACCAGACTATTAGAACGCCTCGTGTTTTTCTTACTTTGACGGATGAGCCGTCTCCTCATGACGGTGTCATAACGCAACCACATGACCTACAGGAGTAGATCGTTCTGAACTGGTATGAAGTATGGCTATGTGTGTGTGTGTGTGTGTGTGTGTGTGTGTGTGTGTGTGTGTGTGTGTGTGTGTGTGTGTGTGTGTGTGTGTGTGTGTGTGTGTGTGTGTGTGTGTGTGTGTGTGTGTGTGTGTGTGTGTGTGTGTGTGTGTGTGTGTGTGTGTGTGTGTGTGTGTGTGTGTGTGTGCTGAAAGGTAGACCCTACTTTAATATCCCTCCATTGAGACATATTGTGTCTACCTCTGATGTAAGGCTTTACAATGATAACATCATTACTTACATACAGTATATATTCAACACACTCTATTTGTCTAAAAAAGTTAAGGGAATTTTGATATTGTGACATCCTCACTGTGTGACACCCCCACAGAAGTCCATCCGTTAACGGCTCTCTGTGTGGAATAAATGAAGTGTGGTGTATGGCCGGGCCCTGGAAGGTACAAATGTCTACACTAACCTTTCCGAAGCGGCCGCAACCCTCGGGGCCGCCATTGAATTTATAATTAACTTGTGAGGAAATGTCGCTATTGTTCTATTAGAAGAGACATCTTGTCAATTCCAATCCTGGCGGAGATAGTCACAGCACTTCCTGTTGGGAGAAAGGTCAATAGCTGAGTGTAATGAGTGATTGACTCAAGGCAGAACAGTTCACACTGTGTTCTGATCAAGTACCAAAATGGGATTTATTTCCATATCATTTTCCCTCTCATTTCTAATTTGGTTTAGAAAATCAGGCCCTGATTGAAGTGTTTGCCGGAGGAGAAAAGTTATTGAGCTTAAATAGAAGGGTGACAAGAACCAAGATGTGCTTTTTCCTGAGCCAGCTAGGGACTAGGAACAGACATAGACGAATACTGCCAAGATAGAGCAGAACTCTCACAGTAAGACTATGGACTTCATCCACTGGTCATGAAGAGAACGTAGTCCTGCAGTATGGTGCCCATTTTAGGAAAGCTGTAGTATGGTGCCCATTTTAGGAAACCTGTGGTATGGTGCCCATTTTAGGAAAGCTGTAGTACGGTGCCCATTTTAGGAAAGCTGTGGTATGGTGCCCATTTTAGGAAAGCTGTAGTATGGTGCCCATTTTAGGAAAGCTGCAGTATGGGAAATAGCAGTATTTAATTTTACCTGAAACTAAAAGTCATGAATGACCATCACAAAGTAAAGTTGTAAGCCACACCCACAAATCACTCATGTTTTTCCAACGTAAACTCACACTGCGGATGTTAACCATACGTTGGTGGTTTTGAATATTTAGTATTGGTAAGACATGAAATATAATACGTTGATAGTTGAAGAAGTAAAGTAATTCAGAAGAAAGTAAAGAGATGAGTAATGTGAAAGGCAGCTGAGAATGATATGGGGACTCAGTAATGTTAGCCTGGTAGTCTGGAGGATTGAATATTTATAGAAGTTGTATGACTAACGACTGGGACAGTAGAATACGCACACACACACACAAAGTTTGATGATAGCCCGTGGGCATATGAGGGTTTTGTTTGTATTATTGCATTACACACACACACACACACACACACACACACACACACACACACACACACACACACACACACACACACACACACACACACACACACACACACACACACACACACACACACACACACACACACACACACACACACACACACACACACACACACACACACACACACACAATAGTATGATGTTATGACAAGCCTTTGTGGCTTGAATAGAACAGCAATTTATACTATTTAGTAGCCAGAAGAGCAGAAGGGTTGGATGTTGCCTTGAGAGAATGATGAATCTCCAATCTAAACCTCCTTAGGGGTTAACTGGAGGTCATTTGAAGTTCTCCGATTAGTTGTACTTGGAGTATCCGTGGGAAGACCAGTGGGCTTGTTTCTTTGTACTGTTTAGTAAATGTTTGAATCAGAATTTGACATCCAGCAAAAGGAGAAGACAGTCTAAAACCCTTCAGAATCTCTTAAGAAACATACACTATGAATAGAGCAGAATGTGGACACCCCTTCAACATACACTATGAATAGAGCAGAATGTGGACACCCCTTCAACATACACTATGAATACAGCAGAATGTGGACACCCCTTCAACATACACTATGAATAGAGCAGAATGTGGACACCCCTTCAACATACACTATGAATAGAGCAGAATGTGGACACCCCTTCAACATACACTATGAATAGAGCAGAATGTGGACACCCCTTCAACATACACTATGAATACAGCAGAATGTGGACACCCCTTCAACATACACTATATATACAGCAGAATGTGGACACCCCTTCAACATACACTATGAATAGAGCAGAATGTGGACACCCCTTCAACATACACTATTAATAGAGCAGAATGTGGACACCCCTTCAACATACACTATGAATAGAGCAGAATGTGGACACCCCTTCAACATACACTATGAATAGAGCAGAATGTGGACACCCCTTCAACATACACTATGAATAGAGCAGAATGTGGACACCCCTTCAACATACACTATGAATAGAGCAGAATGTGGACACCCCTTCAACATACACTATGAATAGAGCAGAATGTGGACACCCCTTCAACATACACTATGAATAGAGCAGAATGTGGACACCCCTTCAACATACACTCTATATACAGCAGAATGTGGACACCCCTTCAACATACACTATGAATAGAGCAGAATGTGGACACCCCTTCAACATACACTATGAATAGAGCAGAATGTGGACACCCCTTCAACATACACTATGAATAGAGCAGAATGTGGACACCCCTTCAACATACACTATGAATAGAGCAGAATGTGGACACCCCTTCAACATACACTATGAATAGAGCAGAATGTGGACACCCCTTCAACATACACTATGAATAGAGCAGAATGTGGACACCCCTTCAACATACACTATGAATAGAGCAGAATGTGGACACCCCTTCAACATACACTCTATATACAGCAGAATGTGGACACCCCTTCAACATACACTCTATATACAGCAGAATGTGGACACCCCTTCAACATACACTATGAATAGAGCAGAATGTGGACACCCCTTCAACATACACTATGAATAGAGCAGAATGTGGACACCCCTTCAACATACACTCTATATACAGCAGAATGTGGACACCCCTTCAACATACACTATGAATAGAGCAGAATGTGGACACCCCTTCAACATACACTATGAATAGAGCAGAATGTGGACACCCTTCAACATACACTATGAATAGAGCAGAATGTGGACACCCCTTCAACATACACTATGAATAGAGCAGAATGTGGACACCCCTTCAACATACACTCTATATACAGCAGAATGTGGACACCCCTTCAACATACACTATGAATAGAGCAGAATGTGGACACCCCTTCAACATACACTATGAATAGAGCAGAATGTGGACACCCCTTCAACATACACTCTATATACAGCAGAATGTGGACACCCCTTCAACATACACTCTATATACAGCAGAATGTGGACACCCCTTCAACATACACTATGAATACAGCAGAATGTGGACACCCCTTCAACATACACTATGAATAGAGCAGAATGTGGACACCCCTTCAACATACACTATGAATAGAGCAGAATGTGGACACCCCTTCAACATACACTATATATACAGCAGAATGTGGACACCCCTTCAACATACACTATGAATACAGCAGAATGTGGACACCCCTTCAACATACACTATATATACAACAGAATGTGGACACCCCTTCAACATACACTATGAATAGAGCAGAATGTGGACACCCCTTCAACATACACTCTATATACAGCAGAATGTGGACACCCCTTCAACATACAGCAGAATGTGGACACACATACCCTTCAACATACACTCTATATACAGCAGAATGTGGACACCCCTTCAACATACACTATGAATAGAGCAGAATGTGGACACCCCTTCAACATACACTATGAATAGAGCAGAATGTGGACACCCCTTCAACATACACTCTATATACAGCAGAATGTGGACACCCTTCAACATACACTCTATATACAGCAGAATGTGGACACCCCTTCAACATACACTATGAATAGAGCAGAATGTGGACACCCCTTCAACATACACTATGAATAGAGCAGAATGTGGACACCCCTTCAACATACACTCTATATACAGCAGAATGTGGACACCCCTTCAACATACACTCTATATACAGCAGAATGTGGACACCCCTTCAACATACACTATGAATAGAGCAGAATGTGGACACCCCTTCAACATACACTCTATATACAGCAGAATGTGGACACCCCTTCATACACGATATATACAGCAGAATGTGGACACTCCTTCAACATACACTATATATACAGCAGAATGTGGACACCCCTTCATACACTATATATACAGCAGAATGTGGACACCCCTTCAACACACACTATATATACAGCAGAATGTGGACACTCCTTCAACATACACTATATATACAGCAGAATGTGGACACCCCTTCATCCACTATATATACAGCAGAATGTGGACACTCCTTCAACATACACTCTATATACAGCAGAATGTGGACACCCCTTCATACACTATATATACAGCAGAATGTGGACACCCCTTCATACACTTTATATACAGCAGAATGTGGACACCCCTTCAACATACACTATATATACAGGACACCCCTTCATATACTATATATACAGGACACCCCTTCATACACTTTATATACAGCAGAATGTGGACACCCCTTCAACATACACTATATATACAGCAGAATGTGGACACCCCTTCATCCACTATATATACAGCAGAATGTGGACACTCCTTCAACACACACTATATATACAGCAGATTGTGGATACCTATTCAAATTAGTGCAGTCGGTTATTTCAGCCACACCTGTTGATGACAGGTGTATAAAATCGAACACACAGCCATGCAATCTCCATAGACAAAATATTTGCAGTAGAGTGGCCTTATTAAAGAGCTCAGTGACTTTCAACGTGGCACCGTCATAGGATGTCACCTTTCCAACAAGTCAGTTCATCAAAAATCTGTCCTGCTAGAGCTGCACGGGTCAACTGTAAGTGCTGTTATTGTGAAGTGGAAACATCTAGGAACCATTTGTGTTGTTGTTTTTCAGGTAATACTTGGACTGAAAAGTTGAATTTTTTTTTAAAAGTCTGGAACCAGTTACATAATAATAATTAGTTGAAACAACACATGTTTTACAGTGTATGTTCACCCCTGTATTACATGCTAAAACCTGAATGCATAATTCTCTGTGAAGAGTAAAGCTGAACAGGTAAGTTCTCTTGACAGTTCCCAGCAGGTGAAAGTTTGGAGAGCTTCGCGCATATGAATTTCAACCGGTTCAATGAAGGTGGTGGCACATTTCCAAAGCTTTACATCAAAACACAAATGTGCCTATCCTGCAAATATTCTATCATTAACTATAATTAGTGAAATACAACATCCAGATGTTTTTCCTTGTAGACTGACCTACTTACTTTTTAAGACTGTGAGTCAAGTTCAGATCTGACCCTTTTCCAGACACTGCATTGCTCCTTTAGTGGTTGTGTGGTGTAGAGTATGCACACTAGAAAAAGCTGCTGAACTGAAATCAGAGTCATTTAAAATGATTTTTTTTTTAAATGTTAAAACAACATTTAACATGTAGACTTAACAAATTCTTTACCTATTCTAAACAGCTGATTTGATTTGATCATCTAGTTCCATTCCCTCACTCTCTCTGATAGGACACATCCACTTAATAGATACAAAGTATACCGTTATCAAACATCTAACAATTATACCCTTCCATTATATCAGGTCTCGCAAAAAAAGGCAATCACGACTAACCTTTATACCATAGTAGCAGCATTGATCCAGCAGAAGAGGTTATCCTGTATCAACGCTCCATTAATATCCGCAGCGTGCTCGGACGAATGCAAAGTTACCCTCCTGTGTCCCAAATTGCACCCTATTATTTGACGTAGTGCGCTACTTCTATCCAGAGCCATGTTAGCCATCGTCAAAAAGTAGTGCACTATTATAGGGAATAGGCTCCCGATTTGGGACCCGTGCGTCATTTGTGTAGCTAAGCGGTATCCACCTTGAGACCACTGCCAGTTACATTAATACCATGCCATTATGATGATGTCTCGTTATGTAGCGGAAGTCGTGACGAGCATGGTTTTGATGTTTTTTTATTTTTAAATATAAGGACACTTTACTTGACTAAATGGCAGGGTTAATATACAATATAGCCTGTCATAAACTACAAGCAGAGTTCAAACACGTGACTTTGAGGATGACCTAACATGGACACCGTATCCTTGGTCTCTCTTGCACCTGAGGTGAAAAGGGGCTTACAGAATGGGGAAAGATCACTGTTCAACAGCCCTGAACCCTCAGTTGGATTCATTAAAAAGCATTAGGAATAAAACAGAAACCTTGATGGCAATAAAAAATCTAAAGTAGAAGAATAGGCAGGGACTATATTACTAAGTCTTCCCAACATATTAGTGGCCACTTGACTTTTTAACCAAGAGATGTTGTTCCAACTTCAGATCATATTTGAATGGCAGTCGGGGTTTCTTTACTTCTCAGAAAATGTCAAATCCGATCCCTGACACCTGAGATCTCATCTGGAACTTTACAATGGGGAATGGAGCTGTATAATACTGCCATACTAACGCATGGTGTCTAACTACACGATGGAGCTGTATAATACTGCCATACTAATGCATGGTGTCTAACTACACGATGGTGTCTATGGTGTCTAACTACACGATGGAGCTGTTTAATACTTTATGGTGTCTAACTACTGCCATACTAACGCATGGTGTCTAACTACACGATGGAGCTGTATAATACTGCCATACTAACGCATGGTGTCTAACTACACGATGGAGCTGTATAATACTGCCATACTAATGCATGGTGTCTAACTACACGATGGAGCTGTATAAATTACTGCCATACTAACATGGTGCATGGTGTCTAACTACACGATGGAGCTGTATAATAATACTGCCATACAAACGTATGGTGTCTAACCACACGATGGAGCTGTATAATAATACTGCCATACAAACGCATGGTGTCTAACTACATGATGGAGCTGTATAATAATACTGCCATACTAACGCATGGTGTCTAACTACACGATGGAGCTGTATAATACTGCCATACTAATGCATGGTGTCTAACTACACGATGGAGCTGTATAATATTACTGCCATACTAACGCATGGTGTCTAACTAC
This sequence comes from Oncorhynchus gorbuscha, assembly GCF_021184085.1. Taxonomy (NCBI): domain Eukaryota; kingdom Metazoa; phylum Chordata; class Actinopteri; order Salmoniformes; family Salmonidae; genus Oncorhynchus; species Oncorhynchus gorbuscha. The sequence continues at coordinate 6,866,077 of NC_060195.1, read as the reverse complement.
ACGATGGAGCTGTATAATACTGCCATACAAACGCATGGTGTCTAACTACACGATGGAGCTGTATAATACTGCCATACAAACGCATGGTGTCTAACTACACGATGGAGCTGTATAATACTGCCATACAAACGCATGGTGTCTAACTACACGATGGAGCTGTATAATACAAACTCATGTGTTAGCATTATCAGGCAGCATTAAAAAAGGTATTTTCACAGAAAATAACAAAATATTATTTTTTTTTGTGGGGGATTGGGTTGAATGGGTATTGTAATCCTTTATGAATAAAAACATTATCGTTTTGACAATGAGGTCGTGTTCAGTGGGTGGGGGGGAAACTAAAATTGGAAAGGTAGATTTTATTCATGATGTGCTGGGATTTAAGATTGTCCTAAAAGAGGGGTTTTTGTCACGGTGTGTAACATGGGTGCAGGCGTGTGTCTGTGATAGCTAAAATGAACTCAAAAGTAATGCATCAATGTGCACTAAGAGACTGGGAAAGGAAGACACATCTTCCTGTTTCCACGGGAACATGCAAATACACTTTGGGTCCCAGGAAGCTCAACAACTGTGTTTCTCGACGTGTGAGATGATTTCTCATGGACTTTGCAAGCCGTCTCAGACACAGGTCTGTAATGTAATGGAACAAATAAATGACTCTCACTGCGCCACAAATGGCCACCATATTCCCTATATAGTGCACTACTTTTGACCAGGGCCCATAGGTTACAACCATGGGGCTCTGGTCAAAAGTAGTGTGCTATAAAGGGAACAAGGGGGTAATTCGGGACACAGTCCCTGATGAGTACAGCCTGGCTACAGCAGGGTAGAGGGAGGATGCAGAGGTACACTTTTGACTTTCCTCCAGGAAGCTTTCTCCTCTGCAGAGCCATCAACAGACTAATATCAGTATAGGGTCATTAAAGCTGGAATCCAACTGTAGAAAGGAGATTTTTGCAACATTAAATTTAACACTGCCAAGCCAGTATATAATATTCTAGTTATAGCTTTGGATCACCTTACAAAAAAAAAGCCTACTTAGGAACTAAATGGCGTTTTGCTCTAAAACTTTGGAGAATCGAGGGACTAAATTAAGGGCACACGTCCACTGAACAGAAATATAAATGAAACATGTGAAGTGTTGGTCCCATGTTTCATGAGCTGAAATAAAAGACCCCAGAAAACGTCCATATGTTAATTAACCAAAAGCGTATTTTTCTCAGATTTTGTGCACAAATTTGTTTAGATGCGGGTTCGTCTGTGACCAGCCACCTGGCCAGCTGATAAAACTGAGTAGGATTACTGTAATAAAGCCCTTTTGGGGGGGAAATGTATTCTGATTGGCTGGGCCTGTCTCCCCAGTGTTTGGGCCTGGCTGAAAAGTGGGTGGGCCTGTCTCCCCTGTGTTTGGGCCTGGCTGCCAAGTGGGTGGGCCTGTCTCCCCAGTGTTTGGGCCTGGCTGCCAAGTGGGTGGGCCTGTCCCCCCAGTGTTTGGGCCTGGCTGCCAAGTGGGTAGGCCTGTCTCCCCTGTGTTTGGGCCTGGCTGCCAAGTGGGTGGGGCCTGTCTGCCCTGTGTTTGGGCCTGGCTGCCAAGTGGGTGGGCCTGTCTCCCCTGTGTTTGGGCCTGGCTGCCAAGTGGGTGGGGCCTGTCTCCCCTGTGTTTGGGCCTGGCTGCCAAGTGGGTGGGCCTATGCCCTCCCAGGCCCACCCATGACTTCACCCCTGCCCACCCCTCTGAAATCCATAGATTCATTTATGTCATATGACTGATTTCCATATATGAAGTATAACTCAGTAAAATCATTCAAATGTTGCATGTTTATATTTTTGTTCGGTATAAATTAAAGTGCACTGGTGGTTAAATTACATGCTCAGGTTTTTATAATGTGACACCATCTATCCTTTATGATATTTGACTGAGATTTGGTGAAAATAACCCAAAAATAACCCAAAAATAACCTGAAAATGTTTTGTAATGTAACATTTTGTAAAGGTAAAGTATAAAGTAATAATACCACCATTTTGGATCATAATTTGCAGTTCAATGTCAAAATGTATTTTATATGACATTTAGCTCAATTTGTTAACTAAACCATACGTGTTGTAACAGGTTTTACACGTATTGATAAGGGCTGTAAATGACTGAACTTATTGACAGTTTAATGTCAATGAGTCGCTCAAGGCGTCTTGTGTGATTTGACAAAATGTTGAAAGTTGCCATCCCATTATGCTTTGAGAAGAGCTTTGGAAATAAGAGGATCAATAGATGAATCTCAGATGCAACTCCTGAAAGGTGTCTTAAGTTTAAAATGAGTACAAGGTCAATGGGATATTTAATGAGTTTTCAATTTCTGCAATCAACATATTCTCATTACAGCTTGTTGCCTTCAGAGTTTTACTCTCATCTGAATCAATACTCTATAGACAAGTGTATATTTTATCTTCAGATCGAAAAGCATCTCACAAATCAAACCAATGCTTCTCTGTTACAATAGGCTAATGAAATATTTACAGAAAAAAACACCAATAAAACACTAACAACGAGTCAGTTCTGAACCAAAGAGTTAAAAATAAATGTTAAGGATGCTTTCCGGAAAGTAGCATTTTTTGAAGCACTCTCTTTGTCGGTGAGCTGAACTAGCTAAAATAAAGTTAACTAGGATAACGGAGAGCACACAGAGGGCCAACATAATTTATTAAAGAAAGCTGGACCCAGATGTTAACGATTATGGATTTGCAGGGATGGCGTGGAATGCATAATCACTTGTACCTGAACAGTGTGCAACTTCACTCTTGGAACTTTTAGCATTTAATCCATAGAATTTAGCAGTTAAAAGAGATGTAACTATTTGCTATGTAAAAGAATCTACTGAACATCCTCTTCCCAGGTCGTGATGACTAACAGCTGCCCACAGCTGCACACACACATAGATATACAGTAAACAGTCAGACATTTTGACACACCTACTCATTCCAGGGTTTTTCTTTATTTTTTACAATTTTATACCTTGTAGAATAATAGTGAAGACATCAAAATATGAAATAACACATATAGATCACATGGTGATCCCAAAACAAGTTAAATATATTTATATTTGAGAGTTCTTTAAAGCAGCCACCATTTTCCTTGATGACAGCTTTGCACACTCACAGCATTCTCTCGACCTGCTTCACCTGGAATGCTTTTCCAACAGTCTTGAAGGGGTTCCAACATATTCTGAGCACTTGTTGGATGTTTTTCCTTCACTCTGAGGTCCAACTCATCCCAAACCATCTCAACTGGGTTGAGGTCGGGTGATTGTGGAGGCCAAGTCATCACTCTCCATCACTCTTCACCTTTGTCAAATAATTCCTTACACAGCCTGGAGGTGTGATTTGGGTCATTGTCCTGTTGAAAAACAAATGACAGTCCCACTAAGAGCAGACCAGATGGAATGGCATATCGCTGCAGAATGAATTTCCAGTCAATTCACATGAATCAGTAGAACTGGTTTGTCAGGCTACTGGAACAAGTCTATGATGATGTTGATGAGAGATACTACCTGAATATAGTGAACACATACAGTAGATATATGTATTCGATTAACTAGATATAAAGAACAATAATGGAAACCCATTTATCAACACAAAATAATTACATTCTCTTACTTAAAATCATCTGCCCAGCGGATATAACCACATGTTATGAGTCAACCCGCGCATCACTAGTGTGGTTACAAGGTTCATTAAATAGTGTGTGGCTGAAGAGCGGGTGGGTTGCGGGCGGGCGCGTTGAATAAAGATAAACATTATTAAAAAATTCCAGAAATGTATAATTATTGTGCAATTTATATCATTTGATTGCATTATTTTAGGCTATCTGGTACTACTGCATAAGTCTAAACTTTAGGGCTAAATGTACACGTACCAAATAGCCTACACAGCCAATCTCCAAGTAATGTTTTTTGTAAAACGGGCAGAAAAAGTTAACGTCAATCCATGGAGGCAAAAAGGACATTGTCAAACTTTAATTCAATCAGACAAAAGCTGCGATAGGAGAGTTGAAAAGAAAGAGAGAGGGGGAGGGCCCGAAAAGTTCATATTTGGAAAAGATTTGGCAATGTGGTAAAAGAGGATGATAGCAGTGCCAGCTATGTTATGTGTGATAATTGTGAGGCTCGATACAAATTCTGGACATTGACTCACCAGAATAACTTAACTGTTTTTTTGGCAAACTCCTAAATCCTCTGATAATAGTAGTCCTGTGCATTTTGAGCAAGCAATCAATAACTGATTCGATATATTGAACATAGTGCTGCGCATAGCCTGTATATGAACGGCCTTCACGTATCGATTTCAACGGTCTTTTTTGTATATAACTTTGGTGCGAATTAATTGAACATCGCCAAATGATTCATAAAAAAAAATATTGAGCCTCTGGAATAACGGGCATTCTTGGGTAATACATATATAACCAACTGTTCTCTAGTAATACATGTCCCGTGCGGATAGAGCAATAGCCTTAATGATAACCTCTGCAGAATTAAGCATTTCTTGCAGTAAAATTCTACTCCAAATGTAGGCAAAAACAAAGACTTGGGAACAGGATGGAGAAATATGACCAGGAGCAGAGAAATATGATTTATTTCCTTCTGAATCTTGAGAGAATGCAATGCTCAGCTAGATACCATCTGTGGAGGTGCTGTCTTCATCATAAAAGCTGATAGTATTTCAACCACATAAAATATGCATCGAAGCCGAACTGAAATCTGATCAGAGACACGTTTGGTCGTTTTCCCAGCTTTCTTGTTCCTTATAACCGGACAAACTGATGTAATTTCGACATTTTTCACAGAAAATCGTTCCCATTGTTTTGTTGTTGTTGCTTTATTGCATTTTCTCCCCAGTCACTAAACGTCTTTGCTCCGCGATAGATGACAGAGAAAATTCACCGATTGAAGCAACATTGAAGCATTCATACTATCGATCTATTACGTTATTCTGTTGAGCAAGGGTTGATTTAGTCTTCTAGGGAAACATTTAACAGAAGAGAATCTGCATGTATCTAGTTATAGACAAGTTGACGAACAAATAGCCTACCAAAACGTCGGGAACTATCAACAGAAACATATCTACATCAGGCAACAACAACAACGAAATATCCTACAGCCCCTTGTCAAAAAAAAAACGTTCTGCATTATTTTACTGTAGCCTACAGCGCATTGAAATGTGTTGGCAATGTGAACTAAATGTCCTAAACAATTGCCGGACTTTGAGGTTTTGCCTTTTAAGCCATTTTGAAGCTGGGTGGTGTTTAAGACATTAATTATAAAATACTATCAGTTCCACCACCTTGACTCATATTAATTTTTCCCCTGGTTGATTTTGATGTCCCTTTTTCCTCTGCAGCTCTCTCTACCTCTCGAACATTAAGGTTGCATACCAATCGTTACATTTATTTTATACCCCTTTGACAATTAACGGGTGACTATTGGCTACTATTGAACCGCATACACATGCCATGAAATGTAGTCATCAGAATATATAGAGGTGCATAGATACATATTACACATATGTTTATATGTTGTATATAGTCTATGTTGTTGTTTTTCCCCCATTTCCCTTATCCTTAAAATTCGAAAATGCACTTCGGATTATGCCTTTGCAACGACAACATGAGCAGAGCGCATATCACATGGACGTGGCTGCCTATGGTACGTAGGTAGGTCACATACATTTTCTAAAACTAGATATATTTTCAATTTGACACAGCAAAGTTTATACATTAATGGGAGGAGCATGAGAATTATAAAGATACCATTTTCCACAGTTGAGAAACTCATTAAGTAGCAAAAACAGGTCATTGATTTAACAGCTTTGTCCGGAGATTTTATGGGACATAAGTGAGTCATAAGATTTCACTATGGATCATTAAATGAGAGCTGTGGATGATTTCCCCCAAAACATTTTACTTTCTATAACCTCGTTTAAAGGCCTTTTGCTCTGTTCTCCAAAGACACAAGGTCTACATGGACCTACATACTATATGGTAATAAAACAGCATGTAGGACACAGGAAGTGCTGTTAGTATCATGGCTTCATTACTAGGTAATAATAATTTATTAATAGTAATTTATTACAACCTCTGTTGTTTTGCAGGTCTAAAAGAAGAAAACAAAAAAACATGTTTAAAATAAAATAAAAAAACTTTAATTTACCAATGAACCATTTAACTATTCCTTATTAAGTTAGGTTTCTGAACGTCATCATTTCTTTGCTTTAAGGATGGATGAGGCTCGTGTTCTAGCTTTTTTAAATGGATTTAATAATACATGAAAATGCTTTTAAACACTTTGCATATCTTAATGGATGACCTTCTGAAGAGAGACAGACTAAGTTGTACAGAAGTGTTGCTGGATTTTAAAGAGACAGGCTAAGTGGTACAGAAGTGTTGCTGGATTTTAAAGAGACAGGCTAAGTGGTACAGAATTGTTGCTGGATTTTAAAGAGACAGGCTAAGTGGTACAGAAGTGTTGCTGGATCTTCTAAGAGACAGGCTAAGTGGTACAGAAGTGTTGCTAGATCTTCTAAGAGACAGGCTAAGTGGTACAGAAGTGTTGCTGGATCTTCTAAGAGACATACTAAGTGGTACAGAAGTGTTGCTAGATCTTCTAAGAGACAAGCTAAGTGGTACAGAAGTGTTGCTAGATCTTCTAAGAGACAGGCTAAGTGGTACAGAAGTGTTGCTAGATCTTCTAAGAGACAGACTAAATGGTACAGAAGTGCTGCTGGATCTTAAGAGACATACTAAGTGGTACAGAAGGATTGCTAGATCTTCTAAGAGACAGGCTAAGTGGTACAGAAGTGTTGCTAGATCTTCTAAGAGACAGACTAAATGGTACAGAAGTGCTGCTGGATCTTAAGAGACATACTAAGTGGTACAGAAGTGCTGCTGGATCTTAAGAGACATACTAAGTGGTACAGAAGTGCTGCTGGATCTTAAGAGACATACTAAGTGGTACAGAAGTGTTGCTAGATCTTCTAAGAGACAGGCTAAGTGGTACAGAAGTGTTGCTAGATCTTCTAAGAGACAGACTAAATGGTACAGAAGTGCTGCTGGATCTTAAGAGGCATACTAAGTGGTACAGAAGTGCTGCTGGATCTTAAGAGACATACTAAGTGGTACAGAAGGATTGCTAGATCTTCTAAGAGACAGGCTAAGTGGTACAGAAGTGTTGCTAAATCTTCTAAGAGACAGACTAAATGGTACAGAAGTGCTGCTGGATCTTAAGAGACATGCTAAGTGGTACAGAAGTGCTGCTGGATCTTAAGATACATACTAAGTGGTACAGAAGTGTTGCTACATCTTCTAAGAGACAGGCTAAGTGGTACAGAAGTGTTGCTAGATCTCATAAGAGACAGGCTAAGTGGTACAGAAGTGTTGCTGGATCTTAAGAGACAGACTAAGTGGTACAGAAGTGTTGCTGGATCTTAAGAGACAGGCTAAGTGGTACAGAAGTGTTGCTGGATCTTAAGAGACATACTAAGTGGTACAGAAGTGTTGCTAGATCTTCTAAGAGACAGCCTAAGTGGTACAGAAGTGTTGCTAGATCTTCTAAGAGACAGACTAAATGGTACAGAAATGCTGCTGGATCTTAAGAGACATACTAAGTGGTACAGAAGTGCTGCTGGATCTTAAGAGACATACTAAGTGGTACAGAAGTGTTGCTAGATCTTCTAAGAGACAGGCTAAGTGGTACAGAAGTGTTGCTAGATCTTCTAAGAGACAGGCTAAGTGGTACAGAAGTGTTGCTGGATCTTAAGAGACAGACTAAGTGGTACAGAAGTGTTGCTGGATCTTAAGAGACAGGCTAAGTGGTACAGAAGTGTTGCTGGATCTTAAGAGACATACTAAGTGGTACAGAAGTGTTGCTAGATCTTCTAAGAGACAGGCTAAGTGGTACAGAAGTGTTGCTAGATCTTCTAAGAGACAGGCTAAGTGGTACAGAAGTGTTGCTAGATCTTCTAAGAGACAGGCTAAGTGGTACAGAAGTGTTGCTGGATCTTAAGAGACAGACTAAGTGGTACAGAAGTGTTGCTGGATCTTAAGAGACATACTAAGTGGTACAGAAGTGTTGCTGGATCTTAAGAGACAGACTAAGTGGTACAGAAGTGTTGCTGGATCTTAAGAGACAGACTAAGTGGTACAGAAGTGTTGCTGGATCTTAAGAGACATACTAAGTGGTACAGAAGTGTTGCTGGATAAGAGACAGACTTAAGTGTTGAGATCTTCAGAGGCTAAGTGGTACAGAAGTGTTGCTGGATCTTAAGAGACAGACTAAGTGGTACAGAAGTGTTGCTGGATCTTAAGAGACAGACTAAGTGGTACAGAAGTGTTGCTGGATATTAAGAGACAGACTAAGTGGTACAGAAGTGTTGCTAGATCTTCTAAGAGACAGGCTAAGTGGTACAGAAGTGTTGCTGGATCTTAAGAGACAGACTAAGTGGTACAGAAGTGTTGCTGGATCTTAAGAGACAGACTAAGTGGTACAGAAGTGTTGCTGGATCTTAAGAGACATACTAAGTGGTACAGAAGTGTTGCTGGATCTTAAGAGACAGACTAAGTGGTACAGAAGTGTTGCTGGATCTTAAGAGACAGACTAAGTGGTACAGAAGTGTTGCTGGATCTTAAGAGACAGGCTAAGTGGTACAGAAGTGTTGCTGGATCTTAAGAGACAGACTAAGTGGTACAGAAGTGTTGCTGGATCTTAAGAGACAGACTAAGTGGTACAGAAGTGTTGCTAGATCTTCTAAGAGACAGGCTAAGTGGTACAGAAGTGTTGCTGGATCTTAAGAGACAGACTAAGTGGTACAGAAGTGTTGCTGGATCTTAAGAGACAGACTAAGTGGTACAGAAGTGTTGCTGGATCTTAAGAGACAGGCTAAGTGGTACAGAAGTGTTGCTGGATCTTAAGAGACAGACTAAGTGGTACAGAAGTGTTGCTGGATCTTAAGAGACAGACTAAGTGGTACAGAAGTGTTGCTGGATCTTAAGAGACAGACTAAGTGGTACAGAAGTGTTGCTGGATCTTAAGAGACAGACTAAGTGGTACAGAAGTGTTGCTGGATCTTAAGAGACAGACTAAGTGGTACAGAAGTGTTGCTGGATCTTAAAGAGACAGACCAAAGGGCCGTCCACAACAAGGATGATAACTATCAACATAAATATGGTCTAATTCAAGTGAACAGGACCGTTCAACACTACAGCGATCACTACCAAAAATATAACGAGGCGAAATAGTTCCAATCACTTTCAGAGCAATGTTATTTTTTGCCTTCCCTCCGATGATAAAAAATTGACAACCAATCAAAAATGCATTTCATTTGAAGCTTGGTACTTGGTTCTCGATGCTCAATGATTCTGGGGAGTTGGGGAAAAGGCAGCGAGCATGGTAAGCATGCATGCATAACTGGGCATGTGTGAGCATACCGGTGGCCACAATAATAATAGGAGGACTTGGGAGATTGATCATCCACGACGGGTCATATTTTCCGATGGTAGGCCTATCTGTTAACTTCAATACATCCTGACAAAATACACACTACGGCTGGCCTGCTAATGTGCCTTTCTGGACCTGGTAAACTGTTGAGAAAAGACCCATTATTGATCCAAATGGTTGCCTAATCAATCCTCGGGAAGATTATGATTATTTGGGAATGAAACATGCATTCAATACGTAGGGCTTTTTAGTGGTTTTTGAAATGGAAGATTCACTGCAGATTAAAGACTAGAAATCTTTACACACTAGAAAATGTTTCATAGTCTTTTTTTTAATAAAGAATAATCAAATGCATAATTGCCTTGTGTTGTTATAGCCTAGGTGTGATCATTTTCTCATCCATCAAAAAATGTAAGTAATACTAGGCCTAATATTTAGCTAATGATTGATGGGTTGCACTTGCTTCTAACATAGTCTACGCATATGAATTCACGGTTATCTTTGTGCAATAAAAGAAAAAGCTAGACTACAACAGCTCGTCGTAGCCCTGCACAATATTTAAACATTTTATATTTCTACTACTAGTCTATCGAAGAACGACTCCAGCTTGCTCTTGCTTTGCTGAATGTAAAATAGGTGAGTTTGAAAGGAGAGACAGAGTGTGTGTGTGTGATGAAAATACACCATATGAGAAGCCTGCTAATGTACCTTTCTGGACCTTGTAAACTGTAGAGAATAGATCAATAAATGATCAAATGGCTACATGATCAGGCCCAGGCTGGAGGCAGTTATTTTGGCAGGAAGCTTTCAAAACAGGAAGTTTGAGCGGGTTATCCAAATTAGCCTACATCACTGCAGTTTACAGCACTAGACACATCATTTATCTATTCACTTGACAACAATAATTCCTCATTGCACTGTGTTGTTGTAGCCTAGGTAGAATCATTTTTTGTTGTCTAAAAACGTAGGCCTAATCCGAGGACAAGACGGCGCCAATAGAGATGGCACCTTCGCTTCAAGTCCTTAGGAAACTGTGCACTAATTTTTTATTTTTTTATTTATTGTTTCTTACATTGTTAGCCCAGAAAACCTTAAGTGTTATTACATACAGCCGGGAAGAGCTATTGGTTATCAGAGAGACTTATATATTCTCATCCCATTCCTTTACTAGATTGTTGTTTTAGGTTTTGTTGTGGAATTTGTTAGATATTACCTGTTAGATACTGCTGCACTGTCGGATCTAGAAACATAAGCATTTCGCTACACTCGCAATAACATCTGCTAACTATGTGTTAGTGACGAATACAATTTGATTTGATTTGAATTAGTGGAGCATTTGCATGTCCGAGACATGACATTTCATCATCTGTTGACATTTTTTTTTATTGCACTTTGACAGGTGAATATTTATAGCCCTACTATTTAGCTAATGAATGGCCTACAATCTAGCTAATATATCGCTTCTTTGGCCTTTTCCTTTTCTTTGGCTACACATCTCTAGCCTCTCTCTCTTCCAAGCTGTTCCCGTGAGCAATACAGGCTAATAGGCTAGGCAAGCCGCGCCGCTATTCCTCTTCACGTGAAATCCCAGGAAAAGCCATAGGCTACAGAAGCTATAGGCTACAAAAGCTATAGGCTACAGAAGCTATAGGCTATAGAAGCTATAGGCTACAGAAGCTATATGCTACAGAAGCTATAGGCTACAAAAGCTATAGGCTACAGAAGCTATAGGCTAAAAAAGCTATAGGCTAAAAAAGATATAGGCTAAAAAAGCTATATGCTACAGAAGCTATAGGCTACAAAATCTATATGCTACAGAAGCTATAGGCTACAAAAGCTATATGCTACAGAAGCTATAGGCTACAAAAGCTATAGGCTACAGAATCTATAGGCTACAAAAGCTATAGGCTACAAAAGCTATAGGTTTCAGAAGCTATAGGACATTTATTTGTAGAATTGTTTATATTAGGCCTAATAGCATTTTTGTGGCGCGAAGCGGGCTTGCTGTTGCTAAGTGCTAAATGTAAAATAGGCCTGGGCCAACTGTCACACAGGACAGACAGAGAGATGAGCACAGCTAAAAAGAATCACCAGACAAATTCCCAATCACAAGAAAAGAAAACGAAATCACTTGCAAACAAACCACTTGAGCAACTAGGCCAGCATTGACATGAAAAACCACTTGAGCAACTAAACCAGCATTGACATGAAAAACCACTTGAGCAACTAAACCAGCATTGACATGAAAAACCACTTGAGCAACTAGGCCAGCATTGACATGAAAAACCACTTGAGCAACTAGGCCAGCATTGACATGAAAAACCACTTGAGCAACTAGGCCAGCATTGACATGAAAAACCACTTGAGCAACTAAGCCAGCATTGACGTGATGTAAAATACAATATGTATGTACAGGCTAAACGGTGTTTGTTGTTGAAATGCTACATTTGTTTTTCATTACACGTACACTGATGTGTTATTTGTAGTTGTTACTATGACAACGAACACACCCTGAAACAGTGAACGTTCTTTGTCACGACCTTATTTCTAGACCAACAGCGAGCAGTAGGATGCGTTGATAAGTTTATTGACAGGTGTAACACGGAATGAGAAACGGTCTGCTGGTGCTGATGCTCGCCAATGTTTATAGTTATCGTCCTTGGTGTGGACGGCCCTTAAGTGGAACAGAAGTGTCCATGGATAATGAAGAGACAGATTACGTGGTATAGAAGAGCTGCTGGATCTTATAGAGACAGACTAAGTGGTACAGAAGTCTCCCTGGATCTTATAGAGACAGACTAAGTGGTACAGAATAGCTTCTGGATCTTATAGAGACAGACTAAGTGGTACAGAAGTCTCCCTGGATCTTATAGAGACAGACTAAGTGGTACAGAAGTCTCCCTGGATCTTATAGAGACAGACTAAGTGGTACAGAAGTCTCCCTGGATCTTATAGAGACAGACTAAGTGGTACAGAAGTCTCCCTGGATCTTATAGAGACAGACTAAGTGGTACAGAAGTCTCCCTGGATCTTATAGAGACAGACTAAGTGGTACAGAAGTGTTGCTGGATCTTATAGAGACAGACTAAGTGGTACAGAAGTCTCCCTGGATCTTATAGAGACAGACTAAGTGGTACAGAAGTCTCCCTGGATCTTATAGAGACAGACTAAGTGGTACAGAAGTGTTGCTGGATCTTATAGAGACAGACTAAGTGGTACAGAAGTCTCCCTGGATCTTATAGAGACAGACTAAGTGGTACAGAAGTCTCCCTGGATCTTATAGAGACAGACTAAGTGGTACAGAAGTCTCCCTGGATCTTATAGAGACAGACTAAGTGGTACAGAATAGCTGCTGGATCTTAAAGAGACAGACTAAGTGGTATAAACGAGCTGCTGGATCTTATAGAGACAGACTAAATGGTACAGAAGTCTCCCTGGATCTTATAGAGACAGACTAAGTGGTATAGAAGTGTTGCTGGATCTTAAAGAGACAGACTAAGTGGTATAAACGAGCTGCTGGATCTTATAGAGATAGACTAAGTGGTACAGAAGTCTCCCTGGATCTTATAGAGACAGACTAAGTGGTATAGAAGTGTTGCTGGATCTTATAGAGGCAGACTAAGTGGTACAGAAGTGTTGCTGGATCTTAAAGATACAGACTAAGTGGTATAGACGAGCTGCCGGATCTTGTACATCCTCTGTCCACAAAATTCATCCTGATTTATTACACTGACAAAATAACACATCAAACCATTGACAGGATAGTACCTCCACTACCACTATTACTATATCTCAGCAGCATTATTCACCTACACAGAGAGACTTCTCTCACTGCAGCATATTCACCTACACAGAGAGACTTCTCTCACTGCAGCATATTCACCTACACAGAGAGACTTCTCTCACTGAAGCATATTCACCTACAAAGAGAGACTTCTCTCACTGCAGCATATTCACCTACACAGAGAGACTTCTCTCACTGCAGTATATTCACCTACACAGAGATACTTCTCTCACTGAAGCATATTCACCTACACAGAGACTTCTCTCACTGCAGCATATTCACCTACACAGAGAGACTTCTCTCACTGCAGTATATTCACCTACACAGAGATACTTCTCTCACTGAAGCATATTCACCTACACAGAGAGACTTCTCTCACTGCAGCATATTCACCTACACAGAGAGACTTCTCTCACTGCAGTATATTCACCTACACAGAGATACTTCTCTCACTGCAGCATATTCACCTACACAGACAATCTTCACTCATTCCAGCTTCTTAATGGATAATGAATGCATGCCAATTTAGAATCCACTCGTCCCTGCAATTTTAACAAAGGTGCTTCGTTGATTTGCCATGCAGGGGACAATTTTCCTCAACCCATCTAGCTGGAAATGAGTATGGGATGCAGCTATGCCCACAGTTTTAATCCTCTGGAGTTGGGTTGGCAGAGCTGTACAATCAGGATGCAGCAAGCAGCCAGCTAACTCTGATGGCTATCGGATGGCATTGGCCGTACCACGGTGTAAAAACATTAAGGAAAGACGTCCCCCCCCCTTCCCCAAGCTACATAGAAGGCTGTATAACACCCTGACCTGGCTTTCATTTGCATATTTTATTCAACCTCTATATATTTCTATTTTTATTATTTTGAACCCTTATTTTACCAGTTAAGTTAACTGAGAACACATTCTCATTTACAGTAACGACCTTGGGTATAGTTACAGGTGATAGGAGGGGGGATGAATGAGCCAATGGGGATGATTAGGTGACCAATCATTTTTGGGTAACAATTTAGTACCTTTTACTGTGATTGTGTTGAAATTAAATTGTCAAAAAGAAGAAGAAAAAAAAAAGCGTCTTAGCAATTAGCAATTTTCAAGCAAGAATTTTGCTAGAGCTGTCTGGGAATTGTCTGAGCTGGGAAGGTAAAACAATAAATGGGCTGTTATTGGCAGAGAGGTTTGGAACTCTCTTTGTTATTTGTCTATTAACTCATTTACCACGTGGTGATGTCACCAGGCATGCCAAAACTGTATCTCACCGAACAGCTCTTACACTAAAAGGGCATTATTATAATATTCACATATTCACAGTATTATCCCAACCTCATAGTGTTTAAATATAGTGAAAAATAATATAAACACGACATAAAACAATTTCAAAGGAAATCATAAGATTTAAATAAATTACTTAGGCCCTAATCTATTGATTTCACATGACTGGGAATACATTTAAAAAAATTAGGGGGGAGGGGTTGATCAGAAAACATGTCAATATCTGGTGTGACCACCATTTGCCTCATGCAGCATCTCCTTTGTATAGAGTTGATCAGGCTGTAGATTGTGACCTGTGGAATGTTGTCCCACTCCTCTTCAATAACTGTGTGAAGTTGTTGAATGTTGGTGGAAACGGGATCACGCTGCCGTACACGCCGATCCAGAGCATCCCAAACATGCTCAACGGGAGACATGTCTGGTGAGTATAAAGGCCATGTAAGAACTGGGACATTTTCAGCTTTCAGGAATTGTGTACAGATCCTTGAGACATGGGGGCTGTGCATTATCATGCTGATACATGCGGTGATTGGCGGAGGATGAATCATACGAACATAGGCCTCAGGATCTCGTCACGGTATCACTGTGCATTGAAATTGCCATTGATGAAATGCAATTGTGTTCATTATCCGTAGCTTATGTCTGCCCAAACCATAACTCCACCGCCACCATGAGGCCCTCTGGTCACAATGCTGACATCAGCAAACCGCTTTCCCACACGACACCATACACATGGTCTGCGGTTGTGAGACCGGGTGGACCTACTGCCAAATTCTCTAAAACGAGATGGTAGGTGGCTTATGGTAGAGAAATGAGCAATTAATTCTCTGCCAACAGCTCTGGTAAACAGTCAGAATGCCAATTACACACTCCTTCAAAACTTGGGACCTCTGTAGCATTGTGTTTTGAGACAAAACTGCACATGTTAGAGTGGACTTGTATTGTCCCCAGCACAAGGTGCACCTGTGTAATGATCATGCTGTTTAATCAGCTTCTTGGAAAATTATAAATGCTCAACAACAGGGATATAAACAAGTTTGTGCACATCAATTTTGAAAAATAAGCCCGTTAAAAAACAAATGACAGTCCCACTAAATTCAAACCAGATTGAATGGCGTATTGCTGCAGAATGCTGTTGTAGCCATGCTGGTTAAGTGTGCCTTGAATTCTAAATAAATCACAGACAGTGTCACCAGTAAAGCACCCCACACCATCACACCTCCTCCGCCATGCTTCACGGTGGGATCCACACATGCGGAGATCATCCTTTTACCTACTCTGCGTCTCACAAAGACACGGTGGTTGGAACCAAAAATCTCAAATGTGGACTTATCAGACCAAAGGAAAGATTTCCACCGGTCTAATGTCCATTGCTCGTGTTGCCCAAGCAAGTCTCCTCTTCTTATTGGTGTCCTTCAGTGGTGGATTCTTTGTAGCAATTCGACCCAAAAAAATGAAGACCTGATTCACGCAATCTCCTCTGAACAGTTGATGTTGAGAGGTGTCTGTTACTTGAACTCTGAAGCATTTATTTTTGGAATGCAATTTCTGAGGCTGGAAACTCTAATGAACTTATCCTCTGCAGCAGAGGTAACTCTGGTTCTTTCATTCCTGTGGCGGTCCTCATGAGAGACAGTTTCATCATGGAGCTTGATGCTTTTTTAGAATGCAGTTGAAGAAACGTTTGAAGTTTGTGAAATGTTCTGCATTTACTGACCTTCATTTCTTAAAGTAATGATGGACTGTGGTTTCTCTTTGCCATAATATGGACTTGGTCTTTTACCAGATAGGACTATCTTCTGTATACCATCTCTACCTCATTACAACACACCACAACTGATTGGCTCAAACGCATTAAGAAGGAAATCAATTCCACAAATTAACTTTTAACAAGGCAAACCAGTTAATTGAAATGTATTCCAGGTGACTACCTCATGAAGCTGGTTGAGAGAATGCCAAGAGTGTGGAAAACTGTCATCAAGGCAAAGGTTGGCTACTTTGAAGAATCTCAAATATAAAATATACCTTGATTTGTTTAACACTTTTTTGGTTGCTACATGACTCCATATGTTATTTCATAGTTTTGATGTCGTCACTATTATTCTACATTGTAGAAAATAGTACAAAATAAATGAATGAGCAGGTGTGTCCAAACTTTTGACTGGTACTGTATATACTGTATATAACCCACTGGTACGTTCACATTAAACTCATTCCTTATTTATTTATTTATTTAACAAAACCCAATCAGCTCTGTGAGCATAAACCTTAGCCAAACAGTTTATTGTGTTGCTTTGAATGATCACAGAGTGGAGAGCGGTGGTGATTTTATTTGCACTGTATAATATCTAAATCATCAAGCAACAACAAACTGGGAATGCTGATTGAATAGGAAAATAACACGGAAAGAGCAATTTATATTTGATTTAATATATAAGCTGTTTCTCATCTAATATGACAGATTTTCCAACAGCTTCACCTTAAACCAGTTCAGGAAAGATTTGTCTTCCATTTGTGATAGTTTGTTCAAGGATTTGGTGAAGACTCATTTCAACAGAATTTTTGAGCACGTGTGTGACTGACATCGGCACGGGGTGTTCTGGTTGACAATCATCTCAACGGTCATAGCCAGTGGAACAGGATGCAAGCCGCTAGACCTCAACGGTCATAGCCAGTGGAACAGGGTGCCAGCCGCTAGACCTCAACGGTCATAGCCAGTGGAACAGGGTGCCAGCCGCTAGACCTCAACGGTCATAGCCAGTGGAACAGGGTGCCAGCCGCTAGACCTCAACGGTCATAGCCAGTGGAACAGGGTGCCAGCCGCTAGACCTCAACGGTCATAGCCAGTGGAACAGGGTGCCAGCCGCTAGACCTCAACGGTCATAGCCAGTGGAACAGGGTGCCAGCCGCTAGACTCGCATGGTTGTGTGAAATATATTTTTCAAAGGTTTGTGATATTGTCGATTTTTCTAACTCCGTTTTATTCTCCAAAGGGTAGAGATGTCAACAGAATGCCTTGCTGCGACCCCCCTAGTCCCAGGGGCCCTGTTAATTAGGTTGCCAAATATGGGCATGATGATGCAACACAGCTGAATAGGAAAAGGATTCTGAAACCCAAGTCAACAACTGTTGTTTCTCTCTGTTTTCCCATTGTGGACAAATTAATAAATGAGGCCATAGTATAACAGCTAAGGGGATAGACCACATACATAACTACAGTGGACTGGTAGGTAGACCACTACAGTGGACTGGTAGGTAGACCACTACAGTGGACTGGTAGGTAGACCACTACAGTGGACTGGTAGGTAGACCACTACAGTGGACTGGTAGGTAGACCACTACAGTGGACTGGTAGGTAGACCACATACATAACTACAGTGGACTGGTAGGTAGACCACTACATTGGACTGGTAGGTAGACCACTACAGTGGACTGGTAGGTAGACCACATACATAACTACAGTGGACTGGTAGGTAGACCACTACATTGGACTGGTAGGTAGACCACTACATTGGACTGGTAGATATACCACTACAGTGGACTGGTAGGTAGACCACTACATTGGACTGGTAGGTAGACCACATACATAACTACAGTGGACTGGTAGATAGACCACTACAGTGGACTGGTAGATAGACCACTACAGTGGACTGGTAGATAGACCACTACAGTGGACTGGTAGATAGACCACTACAGTGGACTGGTAGATAGACCACTACAGTGGACTGGTAGATAGACCACTACAGATCTTCAGGCAGTATTAGTGGTAAGGTGTACAAGGTCAGTACAGTTGTGGTCAGATGTTGTCGTAAGGTTTACAAGGTCAGTACATGGACTACATTGTTGTTTATATTTTAATGAAATTCTTCCAAGTAAGCAACACTGTCAAAATAATAGTATATAGACATTCTCACACAATGGAAATAGAGTTTATGGTATCAGCAAATAGATACATTCAGTACAAACTGAACACACTGGTAGGGAGACTAGTTCTCAAGTTCTGAAGAATTTGAACATTCTATGTCGTAGAGTTCATTCTCCAATAACACAGGAAGGAAGTCACTGCTCAGACACAGACAGACATCTCCACAGTCAGAAAGCCTTTGGTGTGCGCAACTCTCTCTGCTGTGGTTCATCTATTCACTATCTTTTTTTGTTTGTCAATTACCTAGATGTGGTTCTGTGCTTGATGAGGCGGGAGCCCCTCTGTCCAGTGTGATTAAGTGTCTGTGTGGCTGGTGTTGCCAGTGACCCTGCTAGCTGGTCACAGTGTCTCTCACTGCAGTTATTCACTAGAGCTGGGAGATAGCATCTCAATGTTTGTCAGATCCATGGCTCCTGTTTTAGTACGGACATTATTTTTTTATTCTGTCAGAAATGTCACTTTGAATCTTGTGCGTTGTTCCCCTACAGAGAAATGAACACAGGGGTAGCTACAGTAGGCTTATCCTTTCAGTTCAATGCAATTCAATTCAAGGGCTTTATTGGCATGGGAAACATGTGTTAACATTGCCAAAGCAAGTGAGGTAGACAAGATACAAAGTGAATATATAAAGTGAAAAACAACAAAAATTAACAGTAAACATTACACATACAGAAGTTTCAAAACAGTAAAGACATTACAAATGTCATATTATATATATATATATACCGTGTTTTAACACCGTTCTCCCTCTACTGGCATTGGATACTACTGTACATAGGTCCACACCAGCCACGGCTTTGGTTAGAGTTTGAGGCTTTTTCTTGTTGGTGGTGATAATCTTAATGTCATCGTAAATAATCTAATGGACAATCAGAGTTGTTACGCTGTAAAAAGCTACTTTCCAGACGGTTGGGTGATTTCAATCCAAGGCCCTCTTCTAACCTTAAACTATGCTCATTAAAACCACATTATCTCTCAACCCAAAATCCACATTGACATTCCCTAAAAATGTGCTGAAAGAGAGGACATCGTCGATGTATCGCCAAGACACAAAGTCGCCTATTGGAGCTCATTGTTCACCAATGCCGACACATGTTTCTGATCTGGTGGAATAGTGAACAGTCGCAGTTTAAGAAGGTCTATAATGTATGTTTCCCCTTCAAGCATTACCATGTTCAAGGTAAGCAGTTCCTTTTCTATTGATTTTTATTATTGAATTACTTGACCTCGAGGCGAAGCTTACAGCTAAGCCTGTGCCAATCATTATCGGGTGGTATTGACTTCCATTGTGACAGACTGAACTCCTTTCGGGTTTGTTGACTCTTGACAGCGGGGGAAGGAAAAGTCAAGGTAGCTGTTCAATATTGGACTAGGACATAGAAACTTTGCCTCCGCATTACATTGTGTGTAACTTTTAGTGTCCCACACACCCAACCCACAGTTCGCTATGGTTTATGTGTTAAACCCCTCCAATCTACACACAGAATTGGAACTTAAACACAATAAAATGTTTGTCCCGTATTTAGCCAGAAGGATTAAGGTCTCCACTATTCCATGGTGCTTCCAGAAGGATTATAATGACCTATTTTATATCCCTGATCTGTTTTCCGTTAACCTAATTTACATATTTGTTCCTGAAGTATCAAGGGCAATGACACACGTACTCATAGAGTCGTAGTCGTCTGCATTAGGGACACATCATCACTCCACCCCCTCCTCTCAGCATGTCAGCAAGTTGTCCTTAAGATACCCACCTACGCCCCCGGGCTGATTAAAGATCCTGTCAGCTTGCATCTTCCAAGACCAATAATTAAAATGGAAACATAAAGTTGGGGACTAATGAACAGGGGCTGGATAATTATTTATTCAATAAGTACAGCATGTGTCTCTGTGTCTAGTTTTGTACCGAATTAATGCTACCCTTGCACTTCTCTGAGATGTGGCTAAATCAGGCATCAAGCGTGTCCTGGTTGAACCTGAGACTTACAGCCATGTTCTGTGTACAATATTCAGGCATAAATAGGATAAGATTTGGTTGAACGTCTTGAGAACCGTGACAACGTTGACCCATAGAGTCATCTTATTGGTGGATACTGACATCTCTTCTGAGCAGATACTTTCAGGTGTTATACTCCAGTTAAAGCCTTGTGTTTCATGGTGTCATTTTAAACACGTCTGATTTTAACAAATTGATTCAATTTTTACTAAAGATGAATCCAGTCTTGGTACCTTGGTGGCTTGGTGTGTATGCTTGTGGTGTGCTGTACTTTTAAATAATTCAACACCCACAGTTTTTCTCTTAACTATATGTATATATGTATATATATATATATTATTGTTATTGATTTCCATTGTTTGCTACCTCACAATGGATTTAGAATTTTATTTGAAAATTGAGAGCAATTTTGGCAAAGAAATGACAATGTCATATCGATGAGCAAATGCCCCTCCATAGTTCAAATCATAGATTTTGATTTCAACGCTGTGAAAAATAATGAAATATGTAAATATTTCAGACAGATACATGTAATAAAAGGAGATATCAGGGCACCTCATTAAGCTCAGTCTCAGAGAAACGCATTATACTGCAAACTATTTATACGGTATATAACAATGTTGGATTTGAAGCCTTGATGGCCATTGGTCAGCCAGCCGTGTACATCCACTTCTCACTTTCTTTCGTCTTTTATTGCTCATTTAAACTGGGTTAGCAAGTTTCATTTGATGGAAGTCATTATGTGACATTATAAAGCACAGGCTGATGGACTGATAGACTGGTGGCCTGGCTGGTCCTGGGCAGAATCACATCCCTAATTAATATTGTTCTGGCTTCCCTTTCATGCTTATTCCACTGTGAATATTCATGCAACAGTAAAACAAGAAAAAGAGGGTCACACTGTGTGTAGGCCTGCAGTACATTATAAATAACATTTCAGGGTAATAATAATAATAATAATATATGCCATTTAGCAGACGCTTTTATCCAAAGCGACTTACAGTCATGTGTGCATACATTCTACGTATGGGTGGTCCCGGGGATCGAACCCACTACCCTGGCGCGCTAAGGGCGTCGAGCTAAAAACGTTAACCTGTGTATGTTCGGACCAACTTGTTTATGATGTCAAATTATGTGAGTTGGTGTAAAAAAATTGCAATTGTATTACTTATTGTTGAACTATTAGTTGCAACTTACAACAAAACGATATCAATGATAAATTATATAATTGTTTTGTTTGTAAAAAAAAAAGACGTACAAGAGGAAGTCTGTGCTGTATCTGTCAGCAGGGCGGCCATCTTCTGTTGCGCTGTCTGCATTTCATTTGACCTCATCATAAAGAAAGATGCTTTGAAATCAAGGTGTAACCTTGATACAAATTTAAACACAGCTACATTTGAACAAAAACATTCAAATTTTGATTCATATTTCTCCAGGCTATTCTAGCCTACCGATATGTGGCGTGGTAAGGAATGTGGATGTATATATATATATATATATATATTGTGGTATGTTCGCAGAGCAACGAGGGCCTCAGAAGGCTCAGGAGTGATATGTGGTGACAGTGCAGTGCCAGGCTGTTGACACAGCCGTCATCTCCTGGGTACTGGGGTTGGGAGAGCCCCGGGCCTGATTATTTACAGGCCTGTGCTGCCTGCCTACGTGCCCTAGCTCCCTCCAAGGGTACGTCCCAAATGTCACACTATTCCCTACATAGTGCACTACTTTTGACCAGACCCCTATGAGCCCTATAGGCCCTGGTCAAAAGTAGTGCACTATATAGGGAATAGGGTGGCATTTGGAATGCAGAGCACATCAAATGTTCCGTGCACACCAAATGTTCCGTGAGGACACCAGGAGATCTCTCCTCTTCCAAGCCCCTTAATTGGATCAGAGCCATATTTTATTAATGGTGAAGTCTATGCCGTCTAGTTTGCTGCATGATTACCACATTTTTAACATTTATTTAACGAGGCAAGTCAGTTAAGAACAAATTCTTATTTACAATGACGGCCTTTCATCGGCCAAACCAGGACGAAGCTGGGACAATTTTTCACCGCCCTAGGGGACTGCCAATCACAGCCGGTTGTGATACAGCCTGGATTCGAACCAGGGTGTATGTAGCGACACCTCTAGCACTGAGATGCAGTGTCTTTGACCGACGTGTCACTCAGGAACTCCTATTCATGGCTGCTGGTATCCAAAGACATGTAACATACCACATTCTGTCTGTGGTCAGGAAATAGATTCTATATGTTTCTATGAAAACTGGTGAGAGAGAGAGACATGGCAAAATTAGCTTTGCGTCGACAGTCAATTGTAGACATTTGTTGTCATTGCTTGTATTTTGTGTTTGTTATTTAAGTTGTTAATTGTCCTTTGGTCTGAGATCAAACAGAATTCTGATCTCTGAGGTTCAATCAATCACCACCTTCCGCAGACACCTGAAAACCCACCTCTTTAAGGAATACCTAGGATAGGATAAAGTAATCCTTCTACCCCCCCCCCCCCTTAATAGATTTAGATGCACTATTGTAAAGTGGCTGTTCCACTGGATGTCATAAGGTGAATGCACCAATTTGTAAGTCGCTCTGGATAAGAGCGTCTGCTAAATGACTTAAATGTAATGTAAATGTAATATCCATCAACGTCATAATCTTAGTTATACTGATAGTGTCTGCAGTGGCTTAGCACAGTTTGGGCTAACTTCTCGCATTTCTACACATTTTGCCATGGGGCAGAGAGAAAATGTTGCAGTTTTATAGCTAATCTCGTGCTATTTTACACACTTTGCTCTGAAGACAAAGGAAAACTTGCAGTTTTATAGCTGATCTCAAGCTATTTTACACATTTTACCATGAGGCAGAAAGGAAAATGTGTCGTTTTAAAATTTTCTGTCATTCTAAACATGTTACCATGTCTTCTACGCTATCTTCGAATCAAATCAAATTGTATTGGTCACCTACACATGGTTAGCAGATATTAATGCGAGCGTAGCGAAATGATTGTGCTTCTAGTTCCGACAACGCAGTAATATCTCACAAGTAATCTAACAATTACCCCAACAACTACCTAATACATAGAAATGTAAAGGTATGGAATAAGAATATGTGGGGGGAGGGGTGTATACTACTCCATTAAAGTGTGCTTTAGACATTGTAGCAATGCCTGAAGATCAGTGGTAGGCTTCCCCGAGTGCTCGATTCCATCCATATCAAGGAAATTCATCATTTTAGCATGATTGAAATGTGAAGTTCATCTCCAATTGAGCCGACGTATGCAGCATTTGTGGTGAATAAAGTCTTTGCTAACGCAGGGAACGTTTCCTTTACATTACTACACTGGCGGATATTCAGCGCTATGGATTGAATTGAGCCCTTAAATCAAAATCACTCAAAGAAAGCTGGTGTGTTTGATGTCCGGAGCACCGGCTAAGATATAGAATGTATGCACACATGACTGTAAGTCGCTTTGGATAAAAGCGTCTGCTAAATGGCATATATTATTATTATTATTATATTAAATGACTACACTACATATGTGGAGGGTTGTATTGAAAATGCTCCTTTGTCCTCGAATGCTTTCAAAGACTCCAAAACCTAAAAGAGCATACCTCAATAATTCAACATGAATACTTAAGATGAGCACAACGATTCTGAAGAAAAGGTTTGTTCCGTGGACCGAAGAAACTGAAGAAAAGACTACGACCTTTGCTGACAGAGGGAATAACACATCCTTTTAAACATTGAGAAATACTATAGTAGTATAATAGTATCTAGAGCGAAGGCTTATGATAGGAAAATTATATTTAGAGAGAATAATTACATGGAGGATATTTAGATAGAAGAATTATGATAAGAAAGAAAATATTTAGATAGAAGACTTACATTTAGGATAGGACAGAGGATATATATTTTTATTTATTTATTTATTTATTTATTTAACCAGGTAGGCTAGTTGAGAACAAGTTCTCATTTACAACTGCAACCTGGTCAAGATAAAGAAAAGCAGTTCGACACATACAACAACACAGAGTTACACATTGAATAAACAAACATACAGTCAATAATACAGTAGAGGGAAAAATATATATATATACAGTGTGTGCAAATGAGGTAAGATAAGGGAGGTAAGGCAATAAAATAGGCCATAGTGGCGAGGTAATTACAATATAGCAATTTAACACTGGAGTGATAGAGGTGCAGAAGATGAATGTGCAAGTAGAGATACTGGGGTACAAAGGAGCAAAATAAATAAATAAATACGGTATGGGGATGAGGTAGTTAGAATGGCTATTTACGGATAGGCTATGTACAGGTGCAATGATCTGTGAGCTGCTCTGACAGCTGGTGCTTTAAGTTAGTGAGGGAGACATGAGTCTCTAGCTTCAGCAATTTTATTTTTGCAGTTCGTTCCAGTCATTGGCAGCAGAGAACTGGAGAAAGGCGGCCAAAGGAGGAATTGGCTTTGGGGATGACCAGTGAAATATACCTGCTGGAGCGCGTTCTGCGGGTGGGTGCTGCTATTGTGACCAGTAAACTGAGATAAGGCAGGCCTTTACCTGGCAAAGACTTGTAGATAACCTGGAGCCAGTGGGTTTGGCGACGAGTATGAAGTGAGGGCCAGCCAACAAGAGCATACAGGTTGCAGTGGTGGGTAGAATATGGGGCTTTGTTGACAAAACGGATGGCACTGTGATAGAGTGCATCCAATTTGTTGAGTAGCGTGTTGGGGGCTATTCTGTAAATGACATCGCCGAAGTTGAGGATCGGTAGGATAGTCAGTTAAACGAGGCATGGGTGAAAGATGCTTTGTTGCGAAATAGGAAGCCGATTCTAGATTTAATTTTGGATTGGAGATGCTTAATGTGGGTCTGGAAGGAGAGTTTAAAGTCTAACCAGACACCTAGGTATTTGTAGTTATCCACATATTCTAAGTCAGAGCCGTCCAGAGTAGTGATGCTGGATGGGCGGGTAGGTGCGGGAAATGATCGGTTGAAGAGCATGCATTTAGTTTTATTTGCATTTAAGAGCAGTTGGAGGCCACGGAAGGAGATTTGTTTGGCATTAAACCTCGTCTTGAAGTTTGTTAACACAGTGTCCAAAGAAGGGCCAAAAGTATACAGAATGGTGTTGTCTGCGTGGAGGTGGATCACCAGCAGCAAGAGCGACATTATTGATGTATACAGAGAAGAGAGTCGGCCTGAGAATTGAACCCTGTGGCACCCCCTATTACATTCAGGATAGGAAAGAGGATATTTACAGAGAAGACAGGACAGGAAAGATGATATTTACAGAGACGACTTAGGACAGGAAAGAGGATATTTACAGAGAAGACAGGACAGGAAAGAGGATATTTACAGAGAAGACAGGACAGGAAAGAGGATATTTACAGAGACGACTCAGGACAGGAAAGAGGATATTTACAGAGAAGACAGGACAGGAAAGAGGATATTTACAGAGAAGACAGGACAGGAAAGAGGATATTTACAGAGAAGACAGGACAGGAAAGAGGATGTTTACAGAGACGACTTAGGACAGGAAAGAGGATATTTACAGAGACGACTTAGGACAGGAAAGATGATATTTAAAGCTGAATGTTGCAGCATCACCAATAACTGATGGATCGAGCAACAAAATGAGACATGACATGCTCTAGACAGCCCTGCGTACTTGTTTAGATTCATTATTTATAACCTGCTCTGGCTTAGTATGTCAGACTGGATTTTAATTGTCAAAGTCTCGTTAGGGCATTTTCCTGTCACTCATTTCGCTAAATTCTGTACGATATGTACCCTTCTCAGGAAGATAGTCATCACTTGTGTTGCAATTTCACTTCTGCGACAAAGTCTCAGTGTGTTTCAATAACTCTGAATAGTATTTGAAGGTTATTGCTTTTAGCATGGAAATATGAAAAAAAACGCTACGGTAAAATGGTTTTATGTGATAAGGACTGAAAATACACAACTGGTGGGTCCTTGATAGGCCATCAACTCTAGATTGTGAAAAGGTTGTCCATATTTCTAGTAAAACACTGCTCAGCACAATTTATGAATGAAATCGTCTCTTATCTACAGATACAAGAGGTTTTCATCATTTTGGCATGATTTTATTCATTCAACATGCTCAAAATGAAAATGCCAGTCTATATTTTTCAGTTGTGATTCACTGTATCAAATGTCAAGTAGAGACAGATTCAAGCCATGTGCTGTCTGTGTTTGTTAGGAATAAGGAGTGCATTTCAGACACTGCCACAAGCTCTCTTCAGAATGCCACTGACGATGATATAACCGTACGTCAATCACATAGATTCAACTACACTATATATACAAAAGTATGTGGACACCCCTTCAAATGACTGGATTCGGCTATTTCAGCCAAACACGT
Organism: Oncorhynchus gorbuscha; assembly: GCF_021184085.1. NCBI lineage: Eukaryota > Metazoa > Chordata > Actinopteri > Salmoniformes > Salmonidae > Oncorhynchus > Oncorhynchus gorbuscha. The sequence continues at coordinate 6,839,229 of NC_060195.1, read as the reverse complement.
TGTCGGCAGGTGTATAAAATTGAGCACTCAGTCAGGCAATCTCCATAGACAAACATTGGCAGTAGACTGGCCTCACTGAAGAGCTCAGTGACTTTCAAAGTGGCACCGTCATAGGATGCCACCTTTCCAACAAGTCAGTTCGTCAAATTTCTGCCCTGCTAGAGCTGCACGGATCAACTGTAAGTGTTGTTATTGTGAAGTAGAAACGTCTAGGAGCAACAACGGCTCAAGTGGTAGGCCGCACAAGCTCACAGAACAAGACCACCGTGTCGCACGTAAAAGTAATCTGTCCTCGGTTGCAACACTCACTACCGTGTTCCAAACTTCCTCTTGAAGAAACATCAGCACAACAAACTATTCGCCGGGAGCTTCATGAAACTTCTATGGCCGCGTAGCCGCACACAAGACTAATATCACCATGCGCAATGCCAAGTGTCAGCTGGAGTGGTGGAAAGCTCGCCGCCATTAGACTCTGGAGCATTGGAAATGCGTTCTCAGGAGTGATGAATCACGTTTCACCATCTGGCAGCCCGACAGGGACGAATCTGGATTTGGCGGATGCCGGGAGAACGTAAACCTGCTCCAATGCAATGTAAAATTTGGTGGAGCAGGAATAATGTTCTGGGCTTTTTTTTCATGGTTCATCAGTGCCCAACCTCACTAATGGCAAATGGTTGAATGGAAGCAAGTCCCTGCAGCAATGTTCCAACATCTAGTGTAAAGTCTTTCCTTGTAGCAGCAAGGGGGGGGGGGGGGGCAACTCCATATTGATGTAACCAAGATTTTGGAATGAAATGTGCGATGATACGTTTGGTCATCTAGTGTATATTACAGTGACTGTCTCAATGTAAAACCTTTTTTTTTTTTTTACAATTAAACAAAGGATTATTTAATAAAAATGTCACTATTAGGCTGTAATGGTTATTCAAATGGAGAACAGGGAGGGAGGGAGTAAAAACGGTTCAAAAGTGTTTGTCTTTTCTGAGGCCTGAAGTTTTTCCTGATTTCTTGACGTGGTCCTATTCACAGGCTACAACAGGGTACAACATAAACGTTGTTTTCTCACTGTCCCGACCAGGCCAGTTGTCCAATAATCTATTAATAGGCTATATTTGGTTATTATGACGAGCATTTAAAAGCTGTTTAATATTCTTTAGTAATGTCATAACTCTGTTCTTTAGAATGGTGCTGTGTTCATTGCATTCGGAATTTTGTTATTCATTTGAATGTTCCGTCTCTTTTACCATTACAAATTGCTCGAAGCGTCTAAGAAATGTGCTAAATTTAAAGAGAAAGTGGTGATTGAATGTACGACAGTCATATTGATCAAATACAAATTGTATGACTTCTCTTTGTGTAGCCTTCAATGGTGTTCAACAGAAGACTGACAGAGCAGGTAAATGTTGAACTGGAAAGCAAAAAATGTGCCGAGAGGTTCCTGGGTCGGTCGGTGCTGCTGCTTGGAAAGTGGTGTGGCGGCTCCACACCAGATTGAAAAGTACTGGGGCAAATGCTGTCTCGCCACACGCTGTGAGTAAGTGTTGCCTTACAAAGACCATACTGGAACAAAGCCGAGGAATCTGCTATGCCATAATCAATCAATCAATCAATCAATCAAATGTATTTATAAAAAACTGTCAAAGACCTCAGCCACCCCAGTCATAGACGGTTCTCTCTACTACAGCATGGAAAGCGGTACCGGAGTGCCAAGTCTAAGGACAAACAGGCTTCTCAACAGTTTTTACCCCCAAGCCATAAGACTCCTGAACAGGTAACCAAATGGCTACCTGGACTATTTGCATTGTGTGCCCCCCTCCAACCCCTCTTTTACGCTGCTGCTACTCTCTGTTTATCATATATGCATAGTCACTTTAATTATACATACTACCTCAATTGGGCCGACCAACAAGTGCTCCCGCACATTGCTTAACCGGGCTATCTGCATTGTGTCCTGCCACCCACCACCTGCCAACCCCTCTGTTACGCTGCTGCAACTCTCTGTTTATCATATGTGCATAGTCACTTTAATCATATCTACATGTACATACTACCTCAAGCAGCCCGACTAACCGGTGTCTGTATGTAACCTTGCTAATTTTATAGCCTCCCTACTGTTTATAGCCTGTTTTTTTACTGTTGTTTTATTTCTTTACTTATCTATTGTTCACCTAATACATTTTTTGCACTATTGGTTAGAGCCTTTAAGCATTTCACATTTCACTGTATTCGGCACGTGACAAATAAACGTTGATTTGATAAAGCCCTTCTTACATCAGCTGATGTCACAAAGAGATACAGAAACCCAGCCTAAAACCCCAAACAGCAAGAAATGCAGGTGTAGAAGCACAGTGGCTAGGAAAAACTCCCTAGATAGACCAAAACCTAGGAAGAATCCTAGATAGGAACCAGGCTATGAGGGGTGGCCAGTCCTCTTCTGGCTGTGCCGGGTGGAGATTATAAACCTAGAGAGGAACCAGGCTATGTGGGGTGGCCAGTCCTCTTCTGGCTGTGCCGGGTGGAGATTATAAACCTAGAGAGGAATCAGGCTATGAGGGGTGGCCAGTCCACTTCTGGCTGTGCCGGGTGGAGATTATAAACCTAGAGAGGAACCAGGCTATGAGGGGTGGCCAGTCCTCTTCTGGCTGTGCCGGGTGGAGATTATAACAGAACACGGCCAAGATGTTCAAATGTTCATAGATGACCAGCAGGATCAGATAATAATAATCACAGTGGTTGTAGAGGGTGCAACAGAGTGTATAGGCACAGTATAAAGTGTATACTACTGTTACCAAAACAAGTTTCTCTGCCGACGGGCAAGCGCAAAGACAAGTCAAAATATCTAAAGTTAATATAGAGTGAGGGTCCTCAAAGCAGCACAACCTAAATGTGCTAATGGGTTGAAATATGGAGTTTAACACATGCCTGTCAATCAAGCCGTTGGCATAGTTACCATTTGACAGTCAGGTCATCATTTCCTTAAAGGGACAGGAGCACTTTAAACATGTTACGCTGCTGTTTCTCACAGATGCTGCTGCCATTTTCCCCTGGGGCTCAAATATGGAACTCGCATTCAGAAATCGGCTGAGCGTGAATAATCGAGTCATTCATTTAAAAAAAAAAAAATGTTTTTACTAATGTATATTCTAGATAATCAATGGCATGTTAGCATTTAGAGATGTGGTGTTGAGATGACATCTTGTTTAGGTCCTGAGCGGAGATTCCTGTGAGGTCTTTTTAGTGGTCTTTTTACATTAGGACACGGGTTGAATTGTGCTCGGTGGCAATTCATTCTAACAGTTGAATATAGACAAAACACGATGTACGTACATACTCTAGTTTATTAAAACACTTTTATAAACGCAGCCACAAATGTCAACTTAACACATCACTGTCCAAACACAACCATACAGTGAATACATAAAGGATTCATACCCCTTGACTTATTCCACATGCTGTTGTCTTACAGCCTGAATTCTAAATTGATTTGAATGTTCTATAAAAATGTATAAAAAATATTTATTGAAAATTAAATACAGAGATATATCATTACCATAAGTATTCACACCCTTTAGTCAAACATTTTTTTTTTGAATCATCTTCGGCAGTGATTACAGCTGTGAGTCTTTCTGGGTAAGTCTCTAAGGCTGTGTCTACACTTGACACCTACATGCGACTTCTGCTATCAGAATATTAAGATGAAGAACTGAAAAGTTGCATTGTGGTCTGATTGTGAAGTGGTCAGTGACACATTGTGCGCACGACATCAACACTCCTCATACAGTCTCCAGAAAAACATGTGTTTTGGTAGTTGAGAGGAACCTTTTTTCATTAAACGTTGGAGGAAATACATTATTGCTGTAGATTTTCAAACCGATTTAAGCCACAGGAATATTCAATGTGTATATTTGGCTTTGTGTTTCAGGTTATTGTCCTGCTGAAGAGTGAATTTGTCTCCCGGTGTGGTGGAAAGGAGACTGAACCGGATTTTCCTCTAGGACATTTCAACTTTTAATTTTTAATGAATTTTAACAGAATTTCACTTTGACATTATGTGGTATTGTGTGTAGGCCAGTGACACAAAATCTCAATTTAATCCATTTTAAATTCAGGATGTGGAAAAAGTAACTGGCTGTGAATACATTCCACCTTATCACCCCCCCCAATATACATACACAACCCCTTCCATTCCACCTTATCACACCCCCCCAATATACATACACAACCCCATCCATTCCACCTTATCACCCCCAATATACATACACAACCCCATCCATTCCACCTTATCACCCCCCCCCAATATACATACACAACCCCTTCCATTCCACCTTATCACCCCCCCCAATATACATACACAACCCCTTCCATTCCACCTTATCACCCCCCAATATACATACACAACCCCTTCCATTCCACCTTATCACCCCCCCCCCAATATACATACACAACCCCTTCCATTCCACCTTATCACCCCCCCAATATACATACACAACCCCTTCCATTCCACCTTATCACCCCTTCCCCCCCCAATATACATACACAACCCCTTCCATTCCACCTTATCACCCCCCAATATACATACACAACCCCTTCCATTCCACCTTATCACACCCCCCAATATACATACACAACCCCTTCCATTCCACCTTATCACACATACACAACCCCCCCCCAATATACATACACAGCCCCTTCCATTCCACCTTATCACCCCCCCCAATATACATACACAACCCCTTCCATTCCACCTTATCACACCCCCCAATATACATACACAGCCCCTTCCATTCCACCTTATCACCGCCCCCAATATACATACACATAACCCCTTCCATTCCACCTTATCACATCCATTCCCCCCCAATATACATACACAACCCCTCCCATTCCACCTTATCACCCCCCCAATATACATACACAACCCCTTCCATTCCACCTTATCATTCCCCCCCCCCAATATACATACACAACCCCATCCATTCCACCTTATATCACACCCCCCAATATACATACACAACCCCTTCCATTCCACCTTATCACACCCCCAATATACATACACAACCCCTTCCATTCCACCTTATCACACCCCCCAATATACATACACAACCCCTTCCATTCCACCTTATCACACCCCCCCCAATATACATACACAACCCCTTCCATTCCACCTTATCACACCCCCAATATACATACACAACCCCTTCCATTCCACCTTATCACACCCCCCAATATACATACACAACACCTCCCATTCCACCTTATCACACCCCCAATATACATACACAACCCCTTCCATTCCACCTTATCACACCCCCCAATATATATACACAACCCCTCCCATTCCACCTTATCACACCCCCAATATACATACACAACCCCTTCCATTCCACCTTATCACACACCCCCAATATACATACACAACCCCCCTTCCATTCCACCTTATCACACCCCCCAATATACATACACAACCCCTTCCATTCCACCTTATCACACCCCCCAATATACATACACAACCCCTTCCATTCCACCTTATCACACCCCCGCAATATACATACACAACCCCTTCCATTCCACCTTATCACACCCCCAATATACATACACAACACCTCCCATTCCACCTTATCACACCCCCAATATACATACACAACCCCTCCCATTCCACCTTATCACACCCCCCCAATATACATACACAACCCCTTCCATTCCACCTTATCACACACCCCCAATATACATACACAACCCCTTCCATTCCACCTTATCACACCCCCCAATATACATACACAACCCCTTCCATTCCACCTTATCACACCAATATACATACACAACCCCTTCCATTCCACCTTATCACACCCCCAATATACATACACAACCCCTTCCATTCCACAATATACATACACAACCCCTTCCATTATCACACCCCCCAATATACATACACAACCCCTTCCATTCCACCTTATCAAACCCCCCAATATACATACACAACACCTCCCATTCCACCAACCCCCCAATATTCCATTCATTCCACCTTATCAAAGCCTCCAGTATACATACACAACACCTTGCATTCCACCTTATCACCCCCTCCAGTATACATACACAACCCCTTCCAGTCCACCTTATCACACCCCCCAATATACATACACAACCCCTTCCATTCCACCTTATCACACCCTCCAGTATACATACACAACACCTTGCAGTCCACCTCATCAAACCCTCCAATATATGTACACAACGTGTGACTTTACATGCCACTACTGTAAGCGACATTTACCATGATTGAGGAAGAAAATGAGAGGACACTTCAGAATAAATGGTTTCAAAACGTATTTATCTTCAACCGGTAGCAGCAAAAGGGAGGCCAGTCGTCAACGTTTCAATACCTCCCCTTTTGTCACCCAGGTTCTCAGAATGGACTGAAATGTTATTATGGACTGACTAACTTTGACTTGTCAGATACCTGCAACCTGTCATGATTTCAAAATGTGTCTGCAGGGTCTCCTGCCTTAAAACTCAGACTGAAGTCCTGTATAATTTTCCCATCTTCCCAGCTCCCTCTGTGCTAAATTGCATTGGAAGATGGATTCTTGGCATGTGAGTTTGTCAGTCCTGCACCAGGGAAGACTTTATGCACTGGTAAACCCTGAAAGAAGTGGATTCCAGAGCGATGGAAGGAAATAAAAGTGGAGAGTCAAGTGTCCGCTGCTCTAGCAGGTCTTTGGGCCTGTATCGTATTTTTGTGTGATTGTATGTATTTAGGAAAATGTAGATATTTGGAGATATCTTTTTGAGCTTCTTCACATGGAATTTGCAATTCCATACATTAGCTTTGCAATGATCAATCATATTTAATATGGAATATTAATATACTGTACAATAAATATATATATATATTTTTATCACAATTTAATGACTTCAATGCATGAAGTTAAAAGGAAAGGTGGTCAGAAAATGAATGACAGTGGATGGGGGTATGCGAACCCAATGTTACCGCTTAATGCCATTTCTCTGACCCTTAACCTTAACTTATTAACCTCACTAAAACATGACCTTAATCTTTAACCTTGTTCGTAAGTATAACCGTATGTTATTCATTTTTTGACCCCTTTGCCAGGTTCTGCCGGTCCAATAAATGTTTTTTTTTTCATTGAACAGATGCTCTTATCCAGAGCTAATTACAGTTAGTGCCATCATCATAAGACAGCTAGGTGGGACAACCACATTTCACAAGGATAGAAAGTACATTCTTCCTCAATAACGTAGAGCTAAAAGTTGGGGTCAAGAGGGGGGCTTGTTCTTTTAACTTGTTTGCTTGATGAAGTAGCTTCAACCTCTTCTCTGTAAGGTGGATGGCACTCTGTAGTAAGATGGCACTCTGCAGTAAGATGGCACTCTATAGTAACTCTATAGTAAGATGGCACGCTATAGTAACTCTATAGTAAGATGGCACGCTATAGTAACTCTATAGTAAGATGGTACTCTATAGTAACTCTATAGTAAGATGGTACTCTATAGTAACTCTATAGTAAGATGGCACGCTATAGTAACTCTACAGTAAGATGGCACTCTATAGTAAGATGGCACGCTATAGTAACTCTATAGTAAGATGGCACTCTATATTAAGATGGCACTCTATAGTAAGATGGCACTCTGTAGTAAGATGGCACTCTGCAGTAAGATGGCACTCTATAGTAAGATGGCACTCTATAGTAAGATGGCACTCTGTAGTAAGATGGCACTCTGCAGTAAGATGGCACTCTATAGTAAGATGGCACTCTATAGTAAGATGGCACTCTATAGTAAGATGGCACTCTATAGTAAGATGGCACTCTGTAGTAAGATCGCACTCTATAGTAAGATGGCACTCTGTAGTAAGATGGCACTCTAGTAAGATGGCACTCTATAGTAAGATGGCACTCTGCAGTAAGATGGCACTCTGCAGTAAGATGGCACTCTGTAGTAAGATGGCACTCTGTAGTAAGATGGCACTCTGTAGTAAGATGGCACTCTGTAGTAAGATGGCACTCTGCAGTAAGGTTGCTCTCCATTGGATAGTTGCCGTCTTACAGGCTCCTGACCAATTGTTTATAATTGTTTTTACGCTTGTCTTATTAACTTGTTTTGTACATAATGTCTCCGCCATAATTTCCAATGACCGAACACAGCTGCTGGACATCAGAACAGCGATTATATGCCTCGATTTGGATGAATATTTTTCCTCAATGAGTCGGCAGCTCTGTACGTTCCGCTTTCTCCGGACTAGACCCTATTTGTCATGCAGGTGATAGAGGACCCAAAAGCGACTTAACAGAAACAGAGTTTATTCAAGTCCAAACAGGGAATAACAGAAATCCTCTAGTCTGTAGAGGGGAATAACAAGAGAAGCGGCCACAGACTGCAGGTCGCTTCGGGTAGGCGCAGGCCGTAGTTGACAGAGACACCTGCTCACACGCAGCATCTGATGAAGGCAAAAAACACGACAGGACAGGGCGAAACACAATCACAGCACGGTGAATACTAAACAAGGAACCGACGGGACAGGAACGGAACACAAAGGAATAAATAGGGACTCTAATCAGGGGAAAGGATCGGGAACAGGTGTGGGAAGACTAAATGATGATTAGGGGAATAGGAACAGCTGGGAGCAGGAACGGAACGATAGAGAGAAGAGAGAGCGAGAGAGTGAGAGGGGAGGGGGAGAGAGAGGGATAGAAAGAGGGAAAGAACCCAATAAGACCAGCAGAGGGAAACGAACAGAATGGGGAGCACAGGGACAAGACATGATAATAAATGACAAACATGACAGTACCCCCACTCACCGAGCGCCTCCTGGCGCACTCGAGGAGGAATCCTGGCGGCAACGGAGGAAATCATCGATGAGTGAACGGTCCAGCACGTCCCGAGACGGAACCCAACTCCTCTCCTCAGGACCGTAACCCTCCCAATCCACTAAGTATTGGTGAACCCCGTCCCCGAGAACGCATGTCCATGATCTTATGTACCTTGTAAATAGGTGCGCTCTCGACAAGGACGGGAGGGGGAGGGAAGACGAACGGGGGTGCGAAGAAAGGGCTTAACACAGGAGACATGGAAGACAGGATGGACGCGACGAAGATGTCGCGGAAGAAGCAGTCGCACAGCGACAGGATTGACGACCTGGGAGACACGGAACGGACCAATGAACCATGGAGTCAACTTACGAGAAGCTGTCGTAAGAGGAAGGTTGCGAGTGGAAAGCCACACTCTCTGGCCGCAACAATACCTTGGACTCTTAATCCTGCGTTTATTGGCGGCTCTCACAGTCTTCCCCGCAGACAAAGGCAGACCGGTAATGAAGTCTAAGGCGATGTGAGACCATGGTTGAGAAGGAATGGGGAGCGGTCTGAGACGACCGGCAGGAGGAGAGTTACCCGACTTAGTCTGCGCGCAGTCCGAACAAGCAGCCACGAAACGGCGCGTGTCACGCTCCTGAGTCGGCCACCAAAAGCGCTGGCGAATAGACGCAAGAGTGCCTCGAACACCGGGATGACCAGCTAACTTGGCAGAGTGAGCCCACTGAAGAACAGCCAGACGAGTGGAAACAGGAACGAAAAGGAGGTTACTAGGACAGCGCGCGGCGACGCAGTGTGCGTGAGTGCTTGCTTAACCTGTCCTTCAATTCCCCAGACTGTTAACCCGACAACACGCCCATAAGGAAGAATCCCCTCGGGATCAGTAGAAGCCACAGAAGAACTAAACAGACGGGATAAGGCATCAGGCTTGGTGTTCCTGCTACCCGGACGGTAAGAAATCACAAACTCGAAACGAGCGAAAAACAACGCCCAACGAGCTTGACGGGCATTAAGTCGTTTGGCAGAACGGATGTACTCAAGGTTCTTATGGTCTGTCCAAACGACAAAAGGAACGGTCGCCCCCTCCAACCACTGTCGCCATTCGCCTAGGGCTAAGCGGATGGCGAGCAGTTCACGGTTACCCACATCATAGTTGCGCTCAGATGGCGACAGGCGATGAGAAAAATAAGCGCAAGGATGAACCTTATCGTCAGACTGGAAGCGCTGGGATAGAATGGCTCCCACGCCTACCTCTGAAGCGTCAACCTCGACAATGAATTGTCTAGTGACGTCAGGAGTAACGAGGATAGGAGCGGACGTAAAACGTTCTTTTAGAAGATCAAAAGCTCCCTGGGCGGAACCGGACCACTTAAAACACGTCTTGACAGAAGTAAGAGCTGTGAGAGGGGCAGCAACTTGACCGAAATTACGAATGAAACGCCGATAGAAATTAGCGAAACCTAAAAAGCGCTGCAACTCGACACGTGACCTTGGAACGGGCCAATCACTGACAGCTTGGACCTTAGCGGAATCCATCTGAATGCCTTCAGCGGAAATAACGGAACCGAGAAAAGTAACGGAGGAGACATGAAAAGAGCACTTCTCAGCCTTTACGTAGAGACAATTCTCTAAAAGGCGCTGTAGAACACGTCGAACGTGCTGAACATGAATCTCGAGTGACGGAGAAAAATCAGGATATCGTCAAGATAGACAAAAACAAAAATGTTCAGCATGTCTCTCAGAACATCATTAACTAATGCCTGAAAAACAGCTGGCGCATTGGCGAGACCGAACGGCAGAACCCGGTACTCAAAATGCCCTAACGGAGTGTTAAACGCCGTTTTCCACTCGTCCCCCTCTCTGATGCGCACGAGATGGTAAGCGTTACGAAGGTCCAACTTAGTAAAGCACCTGGCTCCCTGCAGAATCTCGAAGGCTGATGACATAAGGGGAAGCGGATAACGATTCTTAACCGTTATGTCATTCAGCCCTCGATAATCCACGCAGGGGCGCAGAGTACCGTCCTTCTTCTTAACAAAAAGAACCCCGCCCCGGCCGGAGAAGAAGAAGGCACTATGGTACCGGCGTCAAGAGACACAGACAAATAATCCTCGAGAGCCTTACGTTCGGGAGCCGACAGAGAGTATAGTCTACCTCGAGGAGGAGTGGTCCCCGGAAGGAGATCAATACTACAAACATACGACCGGTGAGGAGGAAGGGAGTTGGCTCGGGACCGACTGAAGACCGTGCGCAGATCATGATATTCCTCCGGCACTCCTGTCAAATCGCCAGGTTCCTCCTGAGAAGTAGGAACAGAAGAAACGGGAGGGATGGCAGACATTAAACACTTCACATGACAAGAAACGTTCCAGGATAGGATAGAATTACTAGACCAATTAATAGAAGGATTATGACATACTAGCCAGGGATGACCCAAAACAACAGGTGTAAACGGTGAACGGAAAATCAAAAAAGAAATAGTCTCACTGTGGTTACCAGATACTGTGAGAGTTAAAGGTAGTGTCTCAAATTTGATACTGGGAAGATGACTACCATCTAAGGCAAACATGGGCGTAGGCTTGTCTAACGGTCTGAAAGGAATGTTATGTTTCCGAACCCATGCTTCGTCCATGAAACAACCCTCAGCCCCAGAGTCAATCAAGGCACTGCATGTAGCACCCGAACCGGTCCAGCGTAGATGGACCGACATAGTAGTACAAGATCTAGATGAAGAGACCTGAGTAGTAGCGCTCACCAGTAGCCCTCCGCTTACTGATGGGCTCTGGCCTCTTACTGGACATGAATTAACAAAATGTCCAGCAACTCCGCAATAGAGGCACAGGCGGTTGGTGATCCTCCGTTCCCTCTCCTTAGTCGAGATGCGAATCCCTCCCAGCTGCATGGGCTCAGTCTCAAAGCCAGAGGAGGGAGATGGTTGCGATGCGGAGCAGGGAAACACCGTTGATGCGAGCTCTCTTCCACGAGCCCGGTGACGAAGATCTACCCGTCGTTCTATGCGGATGGCGAGAGCAATCAAAGAGTCCACATCTGAAGGAACCTCCCGGGAGAGAATCTCATCCTTAACCACTGCGTGGAGCCCCTCCAGAAAACGAGCGAGCAGCGCCGGCTCGTTCCACTCACTAGAGGCAGCAAGAGTGCGAAACTCAATAGAATAATCCGTTATGGACCGTTCACCTTGGCATAAGGAAGCCAGGGCCCTAGAAGCCTCCCCACCAAAAACTGAACGGTCAAAAACCCGAATCATCTCCTCTTTAAAGTTCTGGAACTTGTTAGAGCAATCAGCCCTTGCCTCCCAGATAGCTGTGCCCCATTCTCGAGCCCGGCCAGTAAGGAGTGAAATGACGTAAGCAACCCGAGCTCTCTCTCTAGAGTATGTGTTGGGTTGGAGAGAGAACACAATCTCACACTGCGTGAGAAAGGAGCGGCACTCAGTGGGCTGCCCGGAGTAGCAAGGTGGGTTATTAACCCTAGGTTCTGGAGGCTCGGCAGGCCAGGAAGTAACAGGTGGCACGAGACGTAGACTCTGGAACTGTCCAGAGAGGTCGGAAACCTGAGCGGCCAGGTTCTCCACGGCATGGCGAGCAGCAGACAATTCCTGCTCGTGTCTGCCGAGCATGGCTCCTTGGATCTTGACGGCAGTGTAACGAGCGTCTGAAGTCGCTGGGTCCATTCCTTGGTCGGTTCCTTCTGTCATGCAGGTGATAGAGGACCCAAAAGCGACTTAACAGAAACAGAGTTTATTCAAGTCCAAACAGGGAATAACAGAAATCCTCTAGTCTGTAGAGGGGAATAACAAGAGAAGCGGCCACAGACTGCAGGTCGCTTCGGGTAGGCGCAGGCCGTAGTTGACAGAGACACCTGCTCACACGCAGCATCTGATGAAGGCAAAAAACACGACAGGACAGGGCGAAACACAATCACAGCACGGTGAATACTAAACAAGGAACCGACGGGACAGGAACGGAACACAAAGGAATAAATAGGGACTCTAATCAGGGGAAAGGATCGGGAACAGGTGTGGGAAGACTAAATGATGATTAGGGGAATAGGAACAGCTGGGAGCAGGAACGGAACGATAGAGAGAAGAGAGAGCGAGAGAGTGAGAGGGGGAGGGGGAGAGAGAGGGATAGAAAGAGGGAAAGAACCCAATAAGACCAGCAGAGGGAAACGAACAGAATGGGGAGCACAGGGACAAGACATGATAATAAATGACAAACATGACACTATTCCCCGGGACTCGAGAGGAAATAGAGACTGACGAGGCGGAATCCTGACTCGGTTAAGATGACGGGAGGAGTGGTTTGTCTCGTTGTTATTAATAATAGCTGGTGCACAATCGCTAATGTTAAGGAAGTCTCGAGTTTTTTGCTCACCTGAGTAAGAGTTCCTTATGATATGCTGCAGACCATACTATTTACAAGAGAATTTCCATGTATATTTATCGGAGCTGTCCATTTACCGCCACAAACCGACGCTGGCACTAAGACCGCACTCAATGAGCTGTATAGGGCCATACGCAAACAAGACAATCAACATCCAGAGGCAGTTTCTCGTGGTGTTTTTAATGGTGATTTTAATGCAGCACTGTTGTTGTTGAATGCTGTTGAACGCCGAAACCCTGAACTAGAGACCTCAGTTTAAAAGCTGACAGAGTTTTTATTTTATTTTGGATCCTGAAGCTCTGTTGGGCTTGGTTGCTGTGAGCGCTGCTGTCTGTCACGGGATCAGATTCCTCAGAGGGGGAGAGACACGAAAGCCCAGCTAGCCTAGCTGGCTCGGCGGTCTCAAATGGAGGTAGCTATTGAATGGTTCAAGTGCTGCAGGAGCTGTGTTTACTTTGCCGTATTCCGGGACAATGTTGACCGCGTTGACTTTCAGTGTAGCAACGGCTTGGGGGGGACTACAGGAGCGAAGTGGCTACTCTTAGCAAGCAAGGAGAAAACCTACACCAGCTATTGTGGAATCCAAGCCCGCCGACTTTTCTTTTTCTTCCACCTCAGTAGCCGGACACCGCTCTGGTCTGGTGGAAGTTTTGCCGCAGTGTCGCCTCTCCACAGCCAACTGGCCGTTACTCAGCAGGGTTCTATATCCAGAGGGGACTCCCCCTTCCCTGGAGAACGGAGCTGTTCTCGACCCAAGCAAGCAGCCATGGATGTACATCATTCTCTGTGGAAGTCGAAGAAATCTTCCTCTGGCAAAGGGGGTCTCCTTGGAGATGTTGAGTCCGGATCTGACACACACCAGTAACAGCTTTGCCACCCTGGATCCAGAGGTTCCGGTGCTTTCTTCCTTGTGGGCTTCCCATTCAAGATTGGATTTGGAGGTACATGCTTCTTCATTTTTGGTTGTGTCTCCCTCTCCGGTGGCTTCTACCTTGAGTTCAGATCCTCGAAGCTCCCACCCTCATCAGACCATGAGGCTACCTGAGAGTCCGGCCCAATCAACATCACCAGCTGTCATCATAGGCAGCTCTATGGTGAGAAACATCTCTGTCCCCAAAGCAAAAACAGTGTTATACCCAGGAGCACGAGTGCAGGACATAACAAGGCTGCTTCCGACTGTTTTACCACAGATGCTGGGAGCTGACACTGTCGTAGTCCATGTGGGGTCAAAAGACTGCGTTGAAACAATGACTTTTAAATGATCCAAGACCAGCTCAGTTAATCCCTACCATTGTGACAATGAGTCATCATAATGCTGCATCTAATGTACATGATACTAGGGGCATTTTCAATCACAATGTAAGTAACTTCATTTATGTACCACTAATTGCACTGAATACCTCTGTTTATCCTACAGCTGTTGAATGCAGCAATCATGAGCCTATGAACCAGAGTTCCTCTGTTAGCACTGAGGTGGTGTGCCCTAGTAGGATGACCACTTTGTGCAGCTCACCCTGCACTATCAGCTCCAATATAAATAATATGCGCTAGAGTACTTCTGATAAGCTTCACAGCATTAAAAACAATCAAGCAACCCAGAAAAGTGCTAAAAATAGCTCATATTAACATATGTAGCCGGAGAAACAAGCTCCATGATGTCAATAACTTGCTTGTAACAGATGACATCTCTGAAACTCACTTAGATAATAGCTTTGCTGATACAGTGATATCAATACATGGTTAAAACATCTACCAAAAATACAGAAGTATCAAGCTCTGTTGCGGTCAATATTCACAACGATATTCCTGTAAAGCTTAGAGACGATCTAATGTTAAATACTGTTGAAGAAATATGTCTACATGTTCATCTGCCTCACCTTAAGCCCATTCTGGTGGGAAGCTGCTATAGACCAGCAAGTGCTAACAATCAGTATCTGGATAATATCTTTGAAATGCTTGATGTATGTGATATCATCAGATGTATGTGATATCAACAGAGAAATATATTTTCTGGGTGATTTAAATATTGACTGACTTTCATCAAGCTGCCCACTCGTTCTGCTAGGCGACCTAAACTGGAACATGCTTAACACCCCAGCCATCCTACAATCTAAGCTTGATGCCCTCAATCTCACACAAATTATCAATGAACCTACCAGGTATCTCCCCAAAGTCGTTAACACGGGCACCCTCATAGATATCATCCTAACCAACTTGCCCTCTAAATACACCTCTGCTGTCTTCAACCAAGATCTCAGCGATCACTGCCTCATTGCCTGCCTCCGTAATGGGTCAGCGGTCAAACGACCTCCACTCATCACTGTCAAACGCTCCCTGAAACACTTCAGCGAGCAGGCCTTTCTAATCGATCTGGCCCGGGGTATCCTGGAAGGATATTGATCTCATCCCGTCAGTAGAGGATGCCTGGTTATTTTTTTTAAATGCCTTCCTAACCATCTTAAATAAGCATGCCCCATTCAAGAAATGTAGATCCAGGAACAGATAAAGCCCTTGGTTCTCTCCAGACCTGACTGCCCTACACAAAAACATCCTATGGCGTTCTGCAGTAGCATCGAACAGCCCCCGTGATATGTAGCTTTTTAGGGAAGCTAGAAACCATTATACACAGGCAGTTAGAAAATCCAAGGCTAGCTTTTCCAAGCAGAAATTTGCTTCCTGCAGCACTAACTCAAAAAAGTTCTGGGACACTATAAAGTCCATGGAGAATAAGAAGACCTCCTCCAAGCTGCCCACTGCACTGAAGATAGGAAACACTGTCACCACTGATAAATCCACTATAATTGAGAATTTCAACAAGCATTTTTCTACGGCTGAACATGCTTTCCACCTGGCTAACCCCACCCCAACAGCACTGGACCCCCCACAGCAACTCGCCCAAGCCTTCCCCATTTCTCCTTCTCCCAAATCCAGTCAGCTGATGTTCTGAAAGAGCTGGAAAATCTGGACCCCTACAAATCAACCATGCTAGACAATCTGGACCCTTTCTTTCTAAAATGATCTGCCGAAATTGTTGCCACCCCAATTACTAGCCTGTTCAACGTCTCTTTCATGTCGTCTGAGATTCCCAGAGATTGGAAAGCAGCTGCGGTCATCCCCATCATCAAAGGGGAGGACACTCTTGACCCAAACTGCTACAGACCTATATCTATCCTACCCTGCCTTTCTAAGGTCTTCAAAAGCCAAGTCAACAAACAGATTACCGACCATTTGAATCTCACCATACCCTCTCTGCTATGCAATCTGGTTTCAGAGCTGGTCATGGGTGCACCTCAGCCACGCTCAAGGTCCTAAACGATGTCTTAACCGCCATCGATAAGAAACATTACTGTGCAGCCGTATTCATTGATCTGGCCAAGGCTTTCAACTCTGTCAATCACCACATTCTAATTGGCAGACTCGACAGCCTTGGTTTCTCAAATGATTGCATTGCCTGGTTCACCAACTACTTCTCTGATAGAGTTCAGTGTGTCAAATCAGAGGGTCTGTTGTCCGGACCCTTGGCAGTGTCTATGGGGGTGCCACAGGTTTCCATTCTTGGACCGACTCTCTTCTCTGTATACATCAATGATGTCGCTCTTGCTGCTGGTGAGTCTCTGATCCACCTCTACGCAGATGACACCATTCTGTATACTTCTGGCCCTTCTTTGGACACTGTGTTAACAACCCTCCAAGGAAGCTTCAATGCCATACAACTCGCCTTCCATGGCCTCCAATTGCTCCAGCTAGGCATTGGATTCGATTCACCTCTACATCGCCAGAGGAACATAGGAGGAGAAGAATAAGGGTACGGCTAAAAGCAATAAGAATTGGTCGTCTATAATGTCTGGAACAGAGAGTAAAAGGAGGTTTCTGGGGGCGATAAAATAGCATCAAGGTATAATGTACAGACAAAGGTATGGTAGGATGTGAATACAGTGGAGGTAAACCTAGGTATTGAGTGATGAAGAGAGAGATATTGTCTCTAGAAACATCATTGAAACCAGGAGATGTCATTGCATGTGTGGGTGGTGGAACTAATAAATTGGATAATGTATAGTGAGCAGGACTAGAGGCTCTACAGTGAAATAAGCCAATAAACACTAACCAGAACAGCAATGGACAAGACATATTGACATTAAGGAGAGGCATCCTTAGTCGAGTGATCAAAAGAGTCCAGAGAGTGGAGTGGTTGGTTTCGGGTCAAGGCGATTTAGACAGCTAGCCAGGACATCGGTAGCAAGCTAGCATAGGAAGGGGGTCTGTTGTTAGCCACCTCTTGCGTTCCGTCAGTAGATTAGTGGGGTTCCGTGTGGTAGAGGGAATTAGTCCAAATCACACAACAACAAAAATAAAATAAAAACAATAGATATAGTTATAGAGGCCCAAGAATAAACATAATAATAATAATAAAAATAAATAAATTGTCCGATTGTCTATTCTGAGAGCTGCCGGTAAGACAGCTAACGGTTAGCAGGCCGCAGATGGGCGTTCAGGTAACGTCGAGACGGAGGAGCCAGCCGGATCTCCTTCGGGTAGACAACGTCGGCAGTCCAGTTGTGAAGGCCCGGTGGGGCTCCGCGTAGGCAGTAAAACGGGTCCGGATAGGTGACTGCAGCCCAGGAGTGATTGACAGGGCTCAGGAGTGATTTACGGAGCTGGCTAGCTCCGGAGTAATTGATGTTTGCTCCGGAATCGACGAGAGCAGATAGACACACGGATAGCAGCTGGCTAGCTGTGAGATCCGGGAATGAATGTCCAGAGAGCAGTTGAAATCAAAGGACATGGAGAGAAAAATTGGTCCGGTATGTCCCGTTCCGAGCCGCGCTGCGCCGTACAAAACTGGCGATAGATTTTCAAGCTAAAGGATAGCTGATGACCACAAACCGTGGTTAGCTGAATACTAACGATTTGCCAGTAAAGAAGCTAACTAGCTTCTGAACTAGCTTCTGATTAGCTTCTAGCTAGCTCCTGGCTAGCTTCTGACTAGCTTCTTGGAGTTTCTGGCTAGCTTCTGGCTAGCTTCTTGGAGGATTGCAGATTTGAGGTAAATAATACTTATTTATAAATATAAATTGGTGAGGCGGGTTGCAGGAGAGTGTTTTGAAGATGAGTTGATGGAAAATAAAAAAATATGTATGTATGTGAAAAAAAGTTGTAAATATATATATATACAGGACACGACAAGACGAGTACAAAAGACGTCTGAACTGCTATGCCATCTCGGGTAATTGGAATTCCCCAATGCATGCTCTTCAACCCGATCGCTGCCTGCACCTGCCCGCCTGTCCAACATCACTACTCTGGACGGCTCTGACTTAGAATACGTGGACAACTACAAATACCTAGGTGTCTGGTTAGACTGTAAACTCTCCTTCCAGACCCACATCAAACATCACCAAACCAAGTTAAATATAGAATTGCCTTCCTATTTTGCAACAAAACATCCTTCACTCATGCTGCCAAACATACCCTTGTAAACTGACCATCCTACCAATCCTCGACTTCGGTGATGTCATGTACAAAATAGCCTCCAATACCCTACTCAACAAATTGGATGCAGTCTATCACAATGCCATCCGTTTTGTCACCAAAGCCCCATATACTACCCACCATTGCGACCTGTACGCTCTCGTTGGCTGGCCCTCGCTTCATACTCGTCGCCAAACCCACTGGCTCCATGTCATCTACAATACCATGCTAGGTAAAGCCCTGCCTTATCTTAGCTCGCTGGTCACCATAGCAGCACCCACCAGTAGCACGCGCTCCAGCGGGTATATCTCTCTGGTCACCCCCAAAACCAATTCTTCCCTTGGCCGCCTCTCCTTCCAGTTCTCTGCTGCCAATGACTGGAACAAACTGCAAAGATCTCTGAAACTGGAAACACTTATCTCCCTCACTAGCTTTAAGCACCAGCTGTCAGAGCAGCTCACAGATTACTGCACCTGTACATAGCCCATCTATAATTTAGCCCAAACAACTACCTCTTCCCCTACTGTATTTATTTCATTTTATTTATTTATTTAATTAATTTGTTCCCTTGCACCACATTATTTTATTTCTACTTTGCACATTCTTCCACTGCAAATCTACCATTCTAGTGTTTCTCTTGCTATATTGTATTTACTTTGCCACCATGGCCTTTTTTTGCCTTTACCTCCCTTATCTCAACTCATTTGAAAAATTTGAGCTGCTTCCTGTGCTTGGCCCTCCTATGTTGAACATAATAAACGGCTCTCTATCCACTGGATGTGTACCAAACTCACTAAAAGTGGCAGTAATAAAGCCTCTCTTGAAAAAGCCAAACCTTGACCCAGAAAATAAAAAAAACTATCGGCCTATATCGAATCTTCCATTCCTCTCAAAGATTTTAGAGAAGGCTGTTGCGCAGCAACTCACTGCCTTCCTGAAGACAAACAATGTATACGAAATGCTTCAGTCTGGTTTTAGACCCCATCATAGCACTGAGACGGCACTTGTGAAGGTGGTAAATGACATTTTGATGGCATCGGACCGAGGCTCTGCATCTGTCCTCGTGCTCCTAGACCTTAGTGCTGCTTTTGATACCATCGATCACCACATTCTTTTGGAGAGATTGGAAACCCAAATTGGTCTACACGGACATGTTCTGGCCTGGTTTAGGTCTTATCTGTCGGAAAGATATCAGTTTGTCTCTGTGAATGGTTTGTCCTCTGACAAATCAACTGTAAATTTCGGTGTTCCTCAAGGTTCTGTTTTAGGACCACTATTGTTTTCACTATATATTTTACCTCTTGGGGATGTTATTCGAAAACATAATGTAAACTTTCACTGCTATGCGGATGACACACAGCTGTACATTTCAATGAAACATGGTGAAGCACCAAAATTGCCCTCGCTAGAAGCATGTGTTTCAGACATAAGGAAGTGGATGGCTGCAAACTTTCTACTATTAAACTCGGACAAAACAGAGATGCTTGTTCTAGGTCCCAAGAAACAAAGAGATCTTCTGTTGAATCTGACAATTAATCTTAATGGTTGTACAGTCGTCTCAAATAAAACTGTGAAGGACCTCGGCGTTACTCTGGACCCTGATCTCTCTTTTGAAGAACATATCAAGACCATTTCGAGGACAGCTTTTTTCCATCTACGTAACATTGCAAAAATCAGAAACTTTCTGTCCAAAAATGATGCAGAAAAATTAATCCATGCTTTTGTCACTTCTAGGTTAGACTACTGCAATGCTCTATTTTCCGGCTACCCGGATAAAGCACTAAATAAACTTCAGTTAGTGCTAAATACGGCTGCTAGAATCCTGACTAGAACCAAAAAAAAAATTTGATCATATTACTCCAGTGCTAGCCTCTCTACACTGGCTTCCTGTCAAAGCAAGGGCTGATTTCAAGGTTTTACTGCTAACCTACAAAGCATTACATGGGCTTGCTCCTACCTACCTCTATGATTTGGTCCTGCCGTACGTACCTATACGTACGCTACGGTCACAAGACGCAGGCCTCCTAATTGTCCCTAGAATTTCTAAGCAAACAGCTGGAGGCAGGGCTTTCTCCTATAGAGCTCCATTTTTATGGAACGGTCTGCCTACCCATGTCAGAGACGCAAACTCGGTCTCAACCTTTAAGTCTTTACTGAAGACTCATCTCTTCAGTGGGTCATATGATTGAGTGTAGTCTGGCCCAGGAGTGGGAAGGTGAACGGAAAGGCTCTGGAGCAACGAACCGCCCTTGCTGTCTCTGCCTGGCCGGTTCCCCTTTTTCCACTGGGATTCTCTGCCTCTAACCCTGTTACGGGGGCTGAGTCACTGGCTTGCTGGGGCTCTCGTGCCGTCCCTGGGGGGATGCGTCACCTGGGGGGTTGATTCACTGTTGTGGTCGGCCTGTCTGGGTTCCCCCCCCTTGGGTTGTACCGTGTCGGAGATCTTTGTGGGCTATACTCGGCCTTGTCTCAGGATGGTAAGTTGGTGGTTGAAGATTTCCCTCTAGTGGTGTGGGGCTGTGCTTTGGCAAAGTGGGTGGGGTTATATCCTTCCTGTTTGGCCCTGTCCGGGGGTGTCCTCGGATGGGGCCACAGTGTCTCCTGACCCCTCCTGTCTCAGCCTCCAGTATTTATGCTGCAGTAGTTTATGTGTCGGGGGGCTAGGGTCAGTTTGTTTATCTGGAGTACTTCTCCTGTCCTATTCGGTGTCCTGTGTAAATCTAAGTGTGCGTTCTCTAATTCTCTCCTTCTCTCTTTCTTTCCTCTCTCGGAGGACCTGAGCCCTAGAACCATGCCCCAGGACTACCTGACATGATGACTCCTTGCTGTCCCCAGTCCACCTGGCCATGCTGCTGCTCCAGTTTCAACTGGCCTGGGCCCTAGGACCATGTCCCAGGACTACCTGACATGAGGACTCCTTGCTGTCCCCAGTCCACCTGGCCATGCTCCTGCTCCAGTTTCAACTGTTCTGCCTTACTATTATTCAACCATGCTGGTCATTTATGAACATTTGAACATCTTGGCCACGTTCTGTTATAATCTCCACCCGGCACAGCCAGAAGAGGACTGGCCACCCCACATATGCTCTCTCTAATTCTCTCTTTCTTTCTCTCTCTCGGAGGACCTGAGCCCTAGGACCGTGCCCCAGGACTACCTGACATGATGGCTCCTTGCTGTCCCCAGTCCACCTGACTGTGCTGCTGCTCCAGTTTCAACTGTTCTGCCTTATTATTATTTGACCATGCTGGTCATTTATGAACATTTGAACATCTTGGTCATGTTCTGTTATAATCTCTACCCGGCACAGCCAGAAGAGGACTGGCCACCCCACATAGCCCGGTTCCTCTCTAGGTTTCTTCCTAGGTTTTGGCCTTTCTAGGGAGTTTTTCCTAGCCACCGTGCTTTTACACCTGCATTGTTTGCTGTTTGGGGTTTTAGGCTGGGTTTCTGTACAGCACTTTGAGATATCAGCTGATGTACGAAGGGCTATATAAATAAATTTGATTTGATTTGATTTGATTTGCTCACATCGTATATAGACTTGTTTCTACTGTATTATTGACTGTATGTTTGTTTTACTCCATGTGTAACTCTGTGTCGTTGTATGTGTCGAACTGCTTTGTTTAATCTTGGCCAGGTCGCAATTGTAAATGAGAACTTGTTCTCAACTTGCCTACCTGGTTAAATAAAGGTGTTCTCTACTTGCCTACCTGGTTAAATAAAGGTGTTCTCTAGTTGCCTACCTGGTTAAATAAAGGTGGTCTCTACGAGCCTACCTGGTTAAATAAAGGTGAAATAAATCAAAAGAAAATAAACATTATTAAACTGCAACCAGCCTTCAGTTCAGGGTAGTTATAAACAGCACAGGCATTAAATCAGCTACATGTATTGATCACATCTTTACTAATGCTGCAGATATTTGCTTTAAAGCAGTATCCAAACCGGTAGGATGTAGTGATCACAATATAGTAGCCATATCTAGAGAAACCACAGTTCCAAAGGTTGGTTCTAATATAATGTGCGGGAGGTCATAGATTAAATGTGTTGTGATTCATATGTTGATGTAAATAATATTTGCTGGTCTGTGGTGTGTAATGAGGAGCAACCAGACGCTGCTGGTCTGTGGTGTGTAATGAGGAGCAACCAGACGCTGCTGGTCTGTGGTGTGTAATGAGAAGCAACCAGACGCTGCTGGTCTGTGGTGTGTAATGAGAAGCAACCAGACGCTGCTGGTCTGTGGTGTGTAATGAGGAGCAACCAGACACTGCACTTGACGCATTTATGAAATTACTTAAATTATATTATTAATTATTATATTATTATTATAATTATATTATTATTATTATTATTACTTAAATTAAATTATTAATCTTCCAGTTACTAATAATCCAGCACGCATTAAGAAAATTACAGTAAAAACTGTTAAATCCCCTTGAATTGATGAGGAATTGGCAGCCCAACTGATTGGCAAACGTACTGCAAATAAATAAATCTCTTGATTAAACTAAATAAAAATAAACTATATAATAAACTATACTATGAAACAAAGATAAATGATATGAAGAATGATAGTAAAAAGCTTTGGGGCACTTTAAATACATTTTGGGAAAAAAAAGCCAACTCAGCTCCATCACTCATTGAATCAGATGGCTCATTCATCACAAAGCCCACTGATATTGCCAACTACTTTAATGACTTTTTCATTGGCAAGATTGGCAAGATTATCAAACTTAGGGATGACATGCCAGTAACAAACGCTGACACTACACATCCAAGTGTATCGGACCAAATTATGAAAGACAACAATTGTAATTTTGAATTCCGTAAAGTCAGTGTGGAAGAGGTGAAAAGTATTGTTGTTTATCAACAATGACAAGCCACCGGGGTCTGACAATCTGGATGGAAATTTACTGAGGATAATAGCAGACGATATCGGCACTCCTATTTTCCACACCTTCAATTTAAGCCTACTAGAAAGTGTGTGGCCTCAGGCCTAGAGGGAAGCTAAAGTCATTCCGTTACCCAAGAATAGTAAAGCCCCTTTACTGGCTCAAGTAGCCGACCAATCAGTCTGTTACTAACCCTTAGTAAACTTCTGGCAAAAAAATTGTTTGACCAGATACAATGCTATTTTACAGTAAACAAATTGACAACAGACTTTCAGAATGCTTATAGGGAAGGACATTCAACAAGAACAGCACTTACACACATGACTGGTGATTGGCTGAGAGAAACTGATGATACAATTATTGTGGGGGCTGTCTTGTTAGACTTCAGTGCAGCTTTTGACATTATCGATCATTGTCTGCTGCTGGAAAAATGTATGTGTTATGGCGTTACACCCCCTGCTATAGTGTGGATAAAGAGCTTCCTGTCTAACAGAACACAGAGGGTGTTCTTTATTAACGGAAGCCTCTCAAACATAATCCATGTAGAATCAGGAATTCCCCAGGGTAGCTGGTTAGGCTCTTTTTTTCAATCTTTACTTACGACGTGCCACTGACTTTGAGTAAAGCCAGAGTGTCTATGTACGCGGATGACTCAATACTATACACGTCATTTACCACAGTGACTGAAAAGATTGCAGCACTTAACAAAAAGTTGCAGTTACGGTGGCTTGTCTTGCGAAAGTATTCACCCCCTTGGCATTTTTCCTATTTTGTTGCCTTAAAACTGGATTTAAAATAGCATTTTTGGGTGTTTGTATCATTTGTTGTAGACAACATGCCTACCACATTGAATAAGCAAAATATTTTTTATTGTGAACCAAACAAGAAATAAGACCAAAAAATACAACTTAAGTGTGCATAACTATTCATCCCCCCAATGTCAATACTTTGTAGAGCCTCCTTTTTCAGCAATTACTGCAAGTGTCTTGGGGTATGTCTCTATAAGCTTGGTACATCTAGCCACTGGGATTCTTTTCAGCTCCTTCAAGTTGGATGGGTTCTGCTTGTGTACAGCAATCTTTAAGTCATACCACAGATTCTCAATAGGATTTAGGTCTGGGTTTTGACTAGACCATTCCAAGACATGTAAATGTTTCCCCTTAAACCACTCGTGTGTTGCTTTAGCAGTATGTTTAGGGTCATTGACCTACTGGAAGGTGAACCTCCGTCTCAGTCTCAAATGTCTGGAAGAATGAAACAGGTTTCCCTCAACAATTTCCCTGCATTTAGCTCCATCCATCATACCTTAAATTCTGACCAGTTTCTCAGTCCCTGCTGATGACAAACATCCCCACAGCATGTTGTTTCCACCACCATGCTTCACTGTGGGGATGGTTTTCTCGGGGTGATGAGAGGTGTTGGGTTTGCAGGAGACATAGCGTTTTCCTTGATGACCAAAACACTCAATTTTAGTCTCATCTGAGTACCTTCTTCCATATGTTTGGGGAGTCTCCCACATGCCTTTTGACAAACACCAAACGTGTCTGATTTTTTTCTGGCCACTCTTCCGTAAATCCCAGTTCTGTGGAGTGTACAGCTTAAAGTGGTCCTATGGACAGATGCTCCAATCTCCGCTGTGGAGCTTTGCAGCTCCTTCAGGGGTATCGTTCTCTTTTGTTGCCTCTTTGATTAATGCCCTCCTTGCCTGGTCTGTGTGTTTTGGTCGGCGGCCCTCTCTCGACAGGTTAGTTGTGGTGGCATATTCTTTAAAAAAAATGTTTATTGATTTAATGGTGCTCTGTCCGATGTTCAAAGTTTCAGTTTGTTTTTTATAACCCAACCCTGATCTCTTCTTCTCCACAACTTTGTCCCTGGCCTGTTTGGAGAGCTCCATGGTCTTCATGGGGCCTCTTGCTTGGTGTTGCCCCTTGCTTAATGGTGTTGCAGACTCTGGGGCCTTTCAGAACAGGTGTAAATATACTGAGATCATGTGACAGATCATGTGACACTTAGTTCAATAAAGTCCACCTGTGTGCAATCTAATTATGTGACTTCTGAAGGTAATTGGTTGCACCAGATCTTATTTAGGTGCTTCATAGCAAAGGGGATGAGTACATATGAACGCACCAATTAAAAAAAAAAGTTGTTTTTTAATTTTATGAAACAAGTCATTTTTTCCATTTCACTTCACCAATTTGGACTATTTTGTGTATGTCCATTACATTAAATCCAAATAAAAATCAAGCAAGGCACTGTAGTTTCAGAGTGGGTGGCAAGGAATAAGTTTGCCTTAAATATTTCTAAAACTAAAAACATTGTATTTGGGACAAATCGTTCACTAAACCCTAAACAACTAAATCTAGTAATAAATACAATTGAAATTGAGCAAGTTGAGATGACTAAACTGATTGGAGTAACACTGTCATGGTCAAAGCATATTGACAACAGTAGCTTAGATGTGGAGAAGTCTGTCCATAATAAAGTGTTGCTCTGCCTTCTTAACAACACTATCAACAAGGCAGGTCCTACAGGCTCTAGTTTCTACCTTCTTTACAACACTATCAACAAGGCAGGTCCTACAAGCCCTAGTTTCTACCTTCTTTACAACACTATCAACAAGGCAGGTCCTACAGGCTCTAGTTTCTACCTTCTTTACAACACTATCAACAAGGCAGGTCCTACAGGCCCTAGTTTCTACCTTCTTTACAACACTATCAACAAGGCAGGTCCTACAGGCTCTAGTTTCTACCTTCTTTACAACACTATCAACAAGGCAGGTCCTACAGGCTCTAGTTTCTACCTTCTTAACAACACTATCAACAAGGCAGGTCCTACAGGCTCTAGTTTCTACCTTCTTTACAACACTATCAACAAGGCAGGTCCTACAGGCTCTAGTTTCTACCTTCTTTACAACACTATCAACAAGGCAAGTCCTACAGGCCCTAGTTTTGTCGCACCTTGACTACTGTTCAGTCGTGTGGTCAGGTGCTACAAAAAATGACTTAGGAAAATTGTAATTGACTCAGAACAGGGCAGCTCGGCTGGCTCAGAACAGGGCAGCACAGCTGGCTCAGAACAGGGCAGCACGGCTGGCTCAGAACAGGGCAGCACGGCTGGCTCAGAACAGTGCAGCACAGCTGGCTCAGAACAGGGCAGCACAGCTGGCCCTTGGATGTACACAGAGAGCAAACATTAATAAGATGCATGTCAATCTCTCCTGGCTCAAAGTGGAGGAGAGATGGACTTTATCACTACTTGTATTTATGAGAGGTTTTGAACATGTTGAATGCACAGAGCTGTCTGTTTGAACTACTGGCACACAGCTCGGACACCCATGCATGTTGTACCCCACAAGACATGTCACAAGAGGTATCTTCACAGTCCCCAAGTCCATAACAGACAATGGGATGTGCACAGTACTATATAGAGCCACAACTACTTGGAACTCTATTCCACATCAAGAAACTGAGATTAAAAAAAAAAGATTTAAAAAACACCTTATGGAACAGTGGTGACTGTGAAGCAACACAAACATTGGCACAGGCACATGCACACACAGACATACGATAACATGCGCACTACACACACAGACACATGGATTTAGTACTGTAGATACTGTATGTTATGGAGTAGGGGCCTGGGGCCTCACAGTGTGTTGTTAAATCTGTCAATGTATTGTAATGTTTTAAAATGATATACATCTGGCAGCAGCGAATGGGAATCCATAATACATACATATAAATACAACAAATGCAGGGAAACTGAAATCCATTTTATCACACTTTTATCAGTATGTCACCTGTGCAACTAGAAAACTCTAGATCATGTTTTTTTCCACACACAGAAACGCGTAACAGCTCGTCCCTCACCCTCCGTTTGGCAAATCCGATTATAACTCAATCCTCCTTCTTCCTGCTTACAAGCAAAAACTCAAACAGGAAGTACCAGTGACTCACTCAACACGGAAGTGGTCAGAAGAAGCGGATGCTAAGCTACAGGACTGTTTCGCTAGCACAAACTGGAAAATGTTCCAGGATAGAGGAGTTTACCACGTCAGTCACCGGCTTCAATAATAAGTTCATCAATGACATCGTCCCACAATCACCATACATACCCCAACCAGAAGCCATGGATTACAGGCAACATCCGCACTGAGTTTAAGGCTAGAGCTGACACTTTCAAGGAGCA
Organism: Oncorhynchus gorbuscha; assembly: GCF_021184085.1. Lineage (NCBI taxonomy): Eukaryota > Metazoa > Chordata > Actinopteri > Salmoniformes > Salmonidae > Oncorhynchus > Oncorhynchus gorbuscha. The sequence goes on along the minus strand of NC_060195.1, from coordinate 6,811,452 downwards.
GGACACTAATTTGGACTCTTGTAATATATCCCGCTACAACCTCTGATGATGCTCAACAGATGTGTCAGGGCTTGAGAACTATCACAGATTAAAAAAGAAAACCCAGCCACAAGCTGCCCAGTGACGCAAGCCTAACAGATTAGTTAAATTCCTTCAATGCTTGCTTTGAGGCAAGCATCACTGAACCATGTATGAGAGCACCAGCTGATCCGCACGACTATGTTATCTCCCTCTCCGTAGCTGATGTGAGTAAGACTTTTAAACAGGTGACCATTTGCAAGGCCGCAGGGCCAGAAGGATTTAAAGGCATGTGCTGACCAGTTGGTAAGTGTCTTCGCTGACATTTTCAACCTGTCCCCAACTCAGTCTGTAATACCAACTTGTTTCAAACAGACCACCATAGTCTCTGTGCCCAAGAACGACTATCTATAGCCTTGAAATGCTTTGAAAGGCTGGTAATGGTTCACATCAACACCATCATCCCAGACACCCTGGGCCTACTTCAATTTGCATACCGCCCCAACAGATCCACTGATGATACAATCTCTATAGCAACACTACACTGCCCTTTCCCACCTGGACAAAAGGAACACCTGTGTAAGAATGCTGTTCATTGTCTACAGCTCAGCGTTCAACACCATAGTAACCTCCAAGCTCATCACTAAGCTAAGGATCCTGGCACTAAACACCTCCCTCTGCAACTGGATCCTGAACTTCTTGACAGTTCGCCCTCAGGCGGTGATGGTAGGCAACTACACATCCACTGTACAGAGCATGGTGTCTATATCACAAAAACGACCACACCTCTTCACCCTCAGGAGGCTGAAAAGATTTGTAATTGGCCCTCAGCTACTTAAAAGTTCTAAAGCTGCGCCATTGAGAGGATCTTGACTGGCTGCATCACCGCTTGGTACGTCAACTGCAAGGTGCTACAGAGGGTAGTGTGTACGGCCCAGTACATCATTGAGTCCGAGCTCCCTGCCATCCAGGACCTCTATACCAGGCGGTGTCGGAGGAAGGCCCCAAAAAATTGTCAAAGACTCCAGCCACCGAAGCCATAGACCGTTCCGTAGCAAAGAGAACAGCAAGTGGTACCAGTGAACCAAGTCTGGAACCAATAGGACCCTGAACAGCTTCTACCTCCAAGCCATAATACTGCAAAACAAGACTGCTAAATAGATCATCAAATGGCAACTCAGACGTCCTGCACTGACAAAACTCACTTGCACACACATACACTACATATGCCCACACACACAAAAAAAGGTGCACACATGCATACAGATGCCACACACACACTCTCTAACACATACACTCTCTAACACACACACTCTCTAACACACACACTCTCTAACACACACACTCTCTAACACACACACTCTCTAACACACACTCTCTAACACACACACTCTCTAACACACACACTCTCTAACACACACACTCTTTCACACTCATCACTTATGCTGCTGACACTGTTTATCTATCCTGTTGCCTAGTAACTTTACCCTTACCTTTATGTACATAGCCACCTCAATTACCAACTCAATTATCTCGTACCCCTGCGCATTGACCAGCAGCATACGACCCTGCATCCCACTGTTGGCTTGCCTCATGGTTGTTCCTGGTTGGTCCCTGGATCGGAGACCAGTAGGAGAAATGCTTTCTGCCGGGTGTCATCTGTCAGAAGGGCTGTTAAGGGGTGTGTCCTGACTCTCTGTGGTTACTACAGATCCCATGGCACTTATTGTGAGAGTAGGGGTGTTAACCCTGGTGCTCTAGCTACAGTCCCAATCTGACCCTCATACCATCATGGCCACCTAATCATCCCCAGCTTCTAATTGGTTCATTCATCCCCACTCCTGCCAACTATTCCTCAGGTCGTTGCTGTCAATGAGAATGTGTTCTCAGTCAAATTACCTGGTAAAATAAGGGTTAAATATATATTTTGTATTTATTCATAGTGTATTTATGTATTCCTCGTGTAACTATTTATATTCTGTATTGTTTTATTTGAATCTTTATCTTACTCTCTGCACGGTTGGAAAATAATAATCATTTCACTTTTAGTCTAAACCTGTTGTTTTACAAAGCTTGTGACAAATATAATTTGTTTTCATTTGATATGGTCCAGAGAGGTCCTCAGCTTCAGCCTCCTCTCTGTCAGGTTGATATGGTCCAGAGAGGTCCTCAACCAGCCCAGGGAATGTGCAAAGCTAAGCCATCGATCTCTGTAGCTCTCTGCCTCTCTGCCTCCACATGCACATGATTGCCTGCCTGCCTGCCTGCTGCCTGCCTGCCTAAGTGGAGCGTGTGACGGGATTGAACAATCAGCCGTGTTAGCCGGGAGAAATGTACCCCCAGCCAGCCCCCATTGAGCAACACAGCCCTTTATTTAAGCAGAGAGTCACCAATGAGAAATAAACTAATCTAATAGCATATAAAACAAGTAAAATACAGTACAACACAAATATTCAAGAAAAACATTTACATTCCTCAATAAGAAGGGCCCCAATCAATATTTTAAATTGCCTGAGCGGGACCGGAACATCCAATTGTGATATATTTTGTAGTTGGTTCCAGCAATGAGGTGCATTAAAACAAAAAAAAAACAGATGTATCCGGTTCGGTGGAGACCCGAGGAACCTCAAGAGTTTACCTTGTGAACGGGGGTTTAGTATCTCGTGTTTTAACAACGAAGGTAAGTATAACTCAGAGTTGACCTTGTGAACGGGGGTTTAGTATCTCGTGTTTTAACAACGAAGGTAAGTATAACTCAGAGTTGACCTTGTGAACGGGGGTTTAGTATCTCGTGTTTTAACAACGAAGGTAAGTATAACTCAGAGTTGACCTTGTGAACGGGGGTTTAGTATCTCGTGTTTTAACAACGAAGGTAAGTATAACTCAGAGTTGACCTTGTGAACGGGGGTTTAGTATCTCGTGTTTTAACAACGAAGGTAAGTATAACTCAGAGTTGACCTTGTGAACGGGGTTTAGTATCTCGTGTTTTAACAACGAAGGTAAGTATAACTCAGAGTTGACCTTGTGAACGGGGGTTTAGTATCTCGTGTTTTAACAACGAAGGTAAGTATAACTCAGAGTTGACCTTGTGAACGGGGGTTTAGTATCTCGTGTTTTAACAACGAAGGTAAGTATAACTCAGAGTTGACCTTGTGAACGGGGGTTTAGTATCTCGTGTTTTAACAACGAAGGTAAGTATAACTCAGAGTTGACCTTGTGAACGGGGGTTTAGTATCTCGTGTTTTAACAACGAAGGTAAGTATAACTCAGAGTTGACCTTGTGAACGGGGGTTTAGTATCTCGTGTTTTAACAACGAAGGTAAGTATAACTCAGAGTTGACTTTGTGAACGGGGGTTTAGTATCTCGTGTTTTAACAACGAAGGTAAGTATAACTCAGAGTTGACCTTGTGAACGGGGGTTTAGTATCTCGTGTTTTAACAACGAAGGTAAGTATAACTCAGAGTTGACCTTGTGAACGGGGGTTTAGTATCCGTGTTTTAACAACGAAGGTAAGTATAACTCAGAGTTGACCTTGTGAACGGGGGTTTAGTATCTCGTGTTTTAACAACGAAGGTAAGTATAACTCAGAGTTGACCTTGTGAACGGGGGTTTAGTATCTCGTGTTTTAACAACGAAGGTAAGTATAACTCAGAGTTGACCATGTGAACGGGGGTTTAGTATCACGTGTTTTAACAACGAAGGTAAGTATAACTCAGGAGCTGGTGCAGTAGATCTTTGTAAACACAAAGGGAACACTGAAGAGATATTAACATAATGCGTTGCAGGATAAAGGACTTGCTTTATGTTTTATCGGTGATTAACAGTCCAATATTTAAAAAAAAACATGTATTATGTATAAACATTTGTAATGTTCAAGTGTTTTTCATGGTTGCAGAGGGACACAAATGTCACCGCAATTCAAGAGCGCGCCTTGTACAATTCAAAGATGGGCAGTCCTAAATCTGATGATCTTGCCACAGTTATCCATTATATCACAAATAGCATATTTCAACCACATACAACATATTGCAACTGTACAAAAAAAAGATGTTCCTAAAAGTGTGTATCAAGGTGCTAGAACATTGAGATGATCCATGGCAGTGTTGACAACATGGCAGTGCAGTCTGATATTGGCAGTGTTAGGTGTTAAGAAGCTCAGCAAGAGCTCACATATCTTATTACTTACAGAATATCTCTCCTTGCCCTGATTTCCAATAGAAACAAGATAACTTACAAGTCCAACAATATGTTCTAGTGAATTTAGTGGCATTAGACTTCAGAAATACTTATTTTCATAAAATGGAAAAAATAAAGAAAAAAAGAGTGGGGGAATATCTGAAAAATGGCCTCCAGGCAAATGTCTGTTTTACCAGGCTGAGCCTCTAGGTCGCTGCAGGCAACGTTCACGGCAAATGACAGGTCATGGTGGGGGTTTTCCCTTCTTCCCAGCTTCCTGCTTGGTTACTCACCAGCTCATATCAGTTCATGTACGCTATGTCACCTACAAGTAGGCTACGCTGGTCTGTCTTAAAGTGTCACAACTCCCGATCATTATCGTGCCCCTTTCTGCTCTGTTTTCTGCCATTTCACCCGGAGCATTGATCTATCTTTGCTCCGGTCTCTGATATTAAATGCTAGAAGGAACTGGTTTACCCAAACACTTCAATCAAAATGAGTTGAAAGTTCCGCTCCGTTCAAATGAAACAGAGAAACACAGAAACCATGGCAGTGTGACTGAAATGTTGTTTGCGTTCCAAATTGCACACTATTCCTTATATAGTTCACTACATCTGACCAGAGCCCATAGGTTGCATTATGAAAGTGCACTATGTGGGAATAAGGTGCATTTTTGTCACAATTGAGTTATTGACATAGACATGTTCTATTCAATGTGCTCTACCTTGATAGTACTCTAAATAACATAAGTCATGTTATTAAGTTAAAAAAATAAAAAATACAACGTAAATATAGCTGACACCATTCAAACCAATGAGGGCTCGGGAACTGTAATGCCAATTATCGTAGAATCATCTTCTTTTTTTAAGACAGAACTAAGCCCTCGATTTGGAACACAGCCTTTGTGGTATGAATATGGTGCACCAAAGGATTCAACAGTTCATGTCCCCGAGAAGAATCCCCCCCTCCTGAGTACTCGTTCTACTGGTTATCCATCAAAGCCTCGAACAGATTCTATACAAGCCTATCATAGAATAAATCATAACCTATCCCTGACCCAGTCTGTAATACAAACTTGTTGCAAACAAACCACCATAGTACTTGTGCCCAAGAACCACTATCTATAGTCATGAAATGCTTTCAAAGGCTGGTAATGGCTCATATGAACACCATCATCCCAGACACCCTGGACCACATTCTACAAACAGAACCCGGAGACTAACTAGAATAAAAAATAAACCAAACACATCTGGCATGCTGTTATAAGAAATCTGCAATAACAGATCAATGGAACCAGTTACTGAGTAAGGCAGGTAGCCTAGAGTGTAGGAGCGGCAGGAAGCCTAGTGGTTAGAGTGTAGGAGCGGCAGATAGCCTAGTGGTTAGAGTGTAGGAGCGGCAGGAAGCCTAGTGGTTAGAGTGTAGGGGCGGCAGGTAGCCTAGTGGTTAGAGTGTAGGAGCGGCAGGAAGCCTAGTGGTTAGAGTGTAGGAGCGGCAGGAAGCCTAGTGGTTAGAGTGTAGGAGCGGCAGGTAGCCTAGTGGTTAGAGTGTAGGAGCGGCAGGAAGCCTAGTGGTTAGAGTGTAGGGGCGGCAGGTAGCCTAGTGGTTAGAGTGTAGGGGCGGCAGGTAGCCTAGTGGTTAGAGTGTAGGGGCGGCAGGTAGCCTAGTGGTTAGAGTGTAGGAGCGGCAGGAAGCCTAGTGGTTAGAGTGTAGGGGCGGCAGGTAGCCTAGTGGTTAGAGTGTAGGAGCGGCAGGAAGCCTAGTGGTTAGAGTGTAGGAGCGGCAGGAAGCCTAGTGGTTAGAGTGTAGGGGCGGCAGGTAGCCTAGTGGTTAGAGTGTAGGGGCGGCAGGAAGCCTAGTGGTTAAAGTGTAGGGGCGGCAGGTAGCCTAGTGGTTAGAGTGTAGGGGCGGCAGGTAGCCTAGTGGTTAGAGTTTAGGGGCGGCAGGTAGCCTAGTGGTTAGAGTGTAGGAGCGGCAGGAAGCCTAGTGGTTAGAGTGTAGGAGCGGCAGGAAGCCTAGTGGTTAGAGTGTAGGAGCGGCAGGAAGCCTAGTGGTTAGAGTGTAGGAGCGGCAGGAAGCCTAGTGGTTAGAGTGTAGGGGCGGCAGGTAGCCTAGTGGTTAGAGTGTAGGGGCGGCAGGAAGCCTAGTGGTTAAAGTGTAGGGGCGGCAGGTAGCCTAGTGGTTAGAGTGTAGGGGCGGCAGGTAGCCTAGTGGTTAGAGTGTAGGGGCGGCAGGTAGCCTAGTGGTTAGAGTGTAGGAGCGGCAGGAAGCCTAGTGGTTAGAGTGTAGGGGCGGCAGGAAGCCTAGTGGTTAGAGTGTAGAGGTGGCAGGTAGCCTAGTGGTTAGAGTGTAGAGGTGGCAGGGTAGCCTAGTGGTTAGAGTGTAGGGGTGGCAGGTAGCCTAGTGGTTAAAGTGTATGGGTGGCAGGTAGCCTAGTGGTTAAAGTGTAGGGGCGGCAGGAAGCCTAGTGGTTAGAGTGTAGGGGCGGCAGGAAGCATAGTGGTTAGAGTGTAGGGGCGGCAGGTAGCCTAGTGGTTAAAGTGTAGGGGCGGCAGGTAGCCTAGTGGTTAAAGTGTAGGGGCGGCAGGTAGCCTAGTGGTTAAAATTGTAGGGGCGGCAGGTAGCCTAGTGGTTAAAGTGTAGGGGCGGCAGGAAGCATAGTGGTTAGAGTGTAGGGGCGGCAGGTAGCCTAGTGGTTAAAGTGTAGGGGCGGCAGGTAGTCTAGTGGTTAAAGTGTAGGGGCGGCAGGTAGTCTAGTGGTTAGAGTGTAGGGGCGGCAGGTAGTCTAGTGGTTAAAGTGTAGGGGCAGCAGGTAGCCTAGAGGTTAAAGTGTAGGGGCGGCAGGTAGTCTAGTGGTTAGAGTGTAGGGGCGGCAGGTAGTCTAGTGGTTAGAGTGTAGAGGAGGCAGGAAACCTAGTGGTTAGAGTGTTGGGGCGGCAGGTAGCCTAGTGGTTAGAGTGTAGGGGCGGCAGGTTGCTGAGTTGTTCTGCCCCTGAATCTGTCCTTCTGTCGCTGAACAAGGCAGTTAACCCTGGTAGGCTGTTATTGTAAATAAAAACGTGTTCTTAATTGATTTGTCTAGTTAAATAAAAGTGATTTCTCCACCATTCTGATGCATTCCAATTCCCACATTCATGCACATTTTCTACACCCACAGCATACCAATATTTAAAAGTAGCCTAAACCAGAGAGCAATATCTTAGATAGACGTGCAGTACCAATCAGGCAGAAGTCTCTGCTCTCCCCAGCTGTGGTAAGAAACCCCTGAGGTATTGCTCCACAAGCCACCCTGTAAAAACCAGCCACATCACATCTGGGTCCCAGCAGGTGCTGTGAAGTCCCGGCATACATCATCATTCAGTTCAGTAGTAAACCTTTGGACTGGTATCCCTCTGGCAGTGCCTATGCTTTCAACTCTGATGTGATCATAAGCATCAGAAATCTGGACCAAGCACAAGGGATGGACATGATGTGCAGAGTATAGGTTACGAGTGACCACTACAATGAAGAGAGGAATAGTAAAGTATAGTGAAGTACACAAGTGTTGGATGTTTGAATTAGGCATGCTAACGGGGGTAACTTTCGACCAACACCTTTTTTCATCATGCCACTTCAATGTTGCCTAACCTGAGTCTGGTTATTGGTTATTGTGGCTCCTTGAGGATGAAGCATTCTGTACACTTTGTTGATATTTCTACTAAGCGTTTAGAAGGACAAGGCAAGGAGAGGCAGACGTCGCAGACTCATCAGTATTCTGCACAGCGGCTCTACGGCCAAAATATTCCTGATAAGAACAGAAAGGAATAATTGCCAAAGATAACTTTTTATTTAATCAATCATTATCTCTGATACTTGTCTTTCTGCTGTTGAAAAAAAATAATAAATTGTAATCGCTTTCATCTCACCTATCACTTATCAGCAGGCATATCAGAGTCGCGTTTGACAGTTTCCGTCAGCAGAAAGGAATATGGCTTTGGGAACTAGGTCAATGCAACCTAATTGTTTGGTGGTACATAAAACAATGGCTGTTTCTAGGAAATGTTGCAGTGTAATAAGGCTCTTTTGCAAAACTAATGCTGAAAAGTTAAAGATGGAGAATGATTGTGGTTTCCACGGGCTGTCGATTGACAGATATGCATGAGTAGATAAAACATGTTCATTTAAAACTGAATGCATGTCTATTCGGCCCCCCCTTATGTCCACAACTGCCACAGAATATATTCTTTGGCCTTGATGATTGCAAGAGAGTATTATGTGGAACCATCACAGTCTGAGTGGAACCCTGAAGCTTCTCTTCTGATTTTGAATCATCTCTATCGTACAGTAGTCTGGATCTCTGGAGGATCGGATAGGAATTCTACTTCTTTTTCAAGGTATCGTGTGTGTGTGTGTGTGTGTGTGTGTGTGTGTGTGTGTGTGTGTGTGTGTGTGTGTGTGTGTGTGTGTGTGTGTGTGTGTGTGTGTGTGTGTGTGTGTGTGTGTGTGTGTGTGTGTGTGTGTGTGTGTGTGTGTGTGTGTGTGTGTTATCCAACTGAGTCAAAAGGTGACTGTCCTCTTTGATGGGAGCACAGTGTACCTGAAAAACTGTGGTTCACATGCGTGCAGGCTGAGCTTGAAAATAGCATAGTGGAATTCGATTAGGCTGCACTCCTCCAACCCCGGGACCCCGGAGTCTGAGAGAAATACTGGGTGTGTTTATGCATTTAAAACCTTCCCTTCAACTTGTCAGTACTTTCATTCCTGAACAGAGTCCATTGCTGCATTTCTTGCTTCAATGCTCATTTCAGTATTGGCTCTTCATTTCTAGTATCTGTCTCCTATCTCATTAAAGAACAGGAGCGGTCAGGCAACACACAGCTCCTATCTTATATAACAGGAGCGGTCAGGCAACACACAGCTCCTATCTTATATAACAGGAGCGGTCAGGCAACACACAGCTCCTATCTTATATAACAGGAGCGGTCAGGCAACACACAGCTCCTCCCTGTTTTCGATATATAAACATAATGTCCTATTGAGCTGCTGTTTAAACACCCTTTTTTTGGATACCGACAATGTGGATGTAACCTATGTATCATATACAGTACCACAGTCTAGGATGGACACAAAACATATGCACATCACACATTCCCACAACGAAGAACATACAAATCATTATAATAGCAGTGGCATAACAAGGTAGAGGCTTTATGCATCCGTTGTTGATAATATATTCTGTGATGTTAATACATTCTGTGATGTTAATACATTCTGTGATGATGTTAATACATTCTGTGATGTTAATACATTCTGTGATGTTAATACATTCTGTGATGTTAATACATTCTGTGATGTTAATACATTCTGTGATGATGGGAATACATTCTGTGATGTTAATACATTCTGTGATGATGTGAATATATTCTGTGATGTTAATACATTCTGTGATGTTAATACATTCTGTGAGGTTAATACATTCGGTGATGTTAATACATTCTGTGATGATGTTAATACATTCTGTGATGATGTGAATACATTCGGTGATGTTAATACATTCTGTGATGATGTTAATACATTCTGTGATGTTAATACATTCTGTGATGTTAATACATTCTGTGATGTTAATACATTCTGTGATGATGTTAATACATTCTGTGATGATGTTAATACATTCTGTGATGATGTTAATACATTCTGTGATGATGTTAATACATTCTGTGATGATGTTAATACATTCTGTGATGTTAATACATTCTGTGATGTTAATACATTCTCTGATGATGTTAATACATTCTGTGATGTTAATACATTCTGTGATGTTAATACATTCTTGATGTTAATACATTCTATGATGTTAATACATTCTGTGATGATGTTAATACATTCTGTGATGATGTTAATACATTCTGTGATGATGTTAATACATTCTGTGATGATGTTAATACATTCTGTGATGATGTTAATACATTCTGTGATGTTAATACATTCTGTGATGTTAATACATTCTGTGATGATGTTAATACATTCTGTGATGTTAATACATTCTGTGATGTTAATACATTCTGTGATGATGTTAATACATTCTGTGCTGTTAATACATTCTGTGATGTTAATACATTCTGTGCTGTTAATACATTCTGTGATGTTAATACATTCTGTGATGTTTATACATTCTGTGATGATGTTAATACATGCTGTGATGATGTTAATACATTATGTGATGTTAATACATTCTGTGATGTTAATACATTCTGTGATGATGTTAATACATTTTGTGATGTTAATACATTCTGTGATGTTAATACATTCTGTGATGTTAATACATTCTGTGATGATGTTAATACATTCTGTGATGTTAATACATTCTGTGATGTTAATACATTCTGTGATGTTAATACATTCTGTGATGATGTTAATACATTCTGTGATGATGTTAATACATTCTGTGATGATGTTTATACATTCTGTGATGATGTTAATACATTCTGTGATGATGTTAATACATTATGTGATGTTAATACATTCTGTGATGTTAATACATTCTGTGATGATGTTAATACATTCTGTGATGATGTTAATACATTCTGTGATGATGTTAATACATTCTGTGATGTTAATACATTCTGTGATGATGTCAATACATTCTGTGATGATGTTAATACATTCTGTGATGTTAATACATTCTGTTATGTTAATACATTCTGTGATGTTAATACATTCTGTGATGATGTTAATACATTCTGTGATGATGTTAATGATTCTCTGTTGATGTTTATACATTCTGTGATGATGTTTATACACATTCTAATGATGATGTTAATACATTCTGTGATGTTAATACATTCTGTGATGATGTTTATACATTCTGTGATGATGTTTATACATTCTGTGATGATGTTAATACATTCTGTGCTGTTAATACAATCTGTGATGTTAATACATTCTGTGATGTTAATACATTCTGTGATGTTAATACATTCTGTGATGTTAATACATTCTGTGATGTTAATACATTCTGTGATGATGTTAATACATTCTGGGATGATGTTAATACATTCTTTAATGTTAATATATTCTGTGATGTTAATACATTCTGTGCTGTTAATACAATCTGTGATGTTAATACATTCTGTGATGTTAATACATTTTTTGATGTTAATACATTCTGTGATGGTGTTAAAACATTCTGCGATGTTAATACATTCTGTGATGTTAATACTTTCTGTGATGTTAATACATTCTGTGATGTTAATACATTCTGTGATGATGTGAATAATATATTCTGTGATGTTAATACATTCTGTGATGTTAATACATTCTGTGATGATGTTAATACATTCTATGATGTTAATACATTCTGTGATGTTAATACATTCTGTGATGTTAATACATTCTGTGATGATGTTAATACATTCTGTGATGTTAATACATTCTGTGATGGTGTTAAAACATTATGTGATGATGTTAATACATTCTGTGATGTTAATACATTCTGTGATGTTAATACATTCTGTGATGATGTTAATACATTCTGTGATGTTAATACATTCTGTGATGTTAATACATTCTGTGATGATGTGAATACATTCTATGATGTTAAAACATTCTTTGATGATGTTAATACATTCTGTGATGTTAATACATTCTGTGATGTTAATACATTCTGTGATGATGTTAATACATTCTGTGATGTTAATACATTCTGTGATGATGTTAATACATTCTGTGATGTTAATACATTCTGTGATGTTAATACATTCTGTGATGATGTTAATACATTCTGTGATGTTAATACATTCTGTGATGTTAATACATTCTGTGATGATGTGAATACATTCTATGATGTTAATACATTCTGTGATAATGTTAATACATTCTGTGATGTTAATACATTCTGTGATGTTAATACATTCTGTGATGTTAATACATTCTGTGATGTTAATACATTCTGTGATGATGTTAATACATTCTGTGATGTTAATACATTCTGTGTTGTTAATACATTCTGTGATGTTAATACATTCTGTGATGATGTTAATACATTCTGTGATGATGTAAATACATTCTGTGATGGTGTTAATACATTATGTGATTATGTTCATACATTCTATGATGTTAATACATTCTGTGATGTTAATACATTCTGTGATGATGTTAATACATTCTGTGATGTTAATACATTCTGTGATGATGTTAATACATTCTGTGATGTTAATACATTCTGCAATGATGTTAATACATTCTGTGATGTTAATACATTCTGCAATGATGTTAATACATTATGTGATGTTAATACATTTTGTGATGATGTTAATACATTCTGTAATGTTATTACATTCTGTGATGATGTTAATACATTCTGTGATGTTAATACATTCTGCAATGATGTTAATACATTATGTGATGTTAATACATACTGTGATGTTAATACATTCTATGATTTTAATACATTCTGTGATGTTAATACATTATGTGATGTTAATACAATCTGTGATGTTAATACATTCTATGATGTTAATACAATCTGTGATGTTAATACATTCTATGATGTTAATACATTCTGTGATGATGTGAATACATTCTGTGATGTTAATACATTCTGTGATGTTAATACATTCTGTGATGTTAATACATTCTGTGATGATGTTAATACATTCTGTGATGTTAATACATTCTGTGTTGTTAATACATTCTGTGATGATGTTAATACATTCTGTGATGATGTAAATACATTCTGTGATGGTGTTAATACATTATGTGATTATGTTAATACATTCTATGATGTTAATACATTCTGTGATGTTAATACATTCTGTGATGTTAATACATTCTGTGATGATGTTAATACATTCTGTGATGATGTTAATACATTCTGTTATGTTAATACATTCTGTGATGATGGGAATACATTCTGTGATGTTAATACATTCTGTGATGATGTGAATATATTCTGTGATGTTAATACATTCTGTGATGTTAATACATTCTGTGAGGTTAATACATTCGGTGATGTTAATACATTCTGTGATGATGTGAATACATTCGGTGATGTTAATACATTCTGTGATGTTAATACATTCTGTGAGGTTAATACATTCGGTGATGTTAATACATTCGGTGATGTTAATACATTCTGTGAGGTTAATACATTCGGTGATGTTAATACATTCTGTGATGATGTTAATACATTCTGTGATGATGTGAATACATTCGGTGATGTTAATACATTCTGTGATGATGTTAATACATTCTGTGATGTTAATACATTCTGTGATGTTAATACATTCTGTGATGTTAATACATTCTGTGATGTTAATACATTCTGTGATGATGTTAATACATTCTGTGATGATGTTAATACATTCTGTGATGATGTTAATACATTCTGTGATGATGTTAATACATTCTGTGATGATGTTAATACATTCTGTGATGTTAATACATTCTGTGATGTTAATACATTCTCTGATGATGTTAATACATTCTGTGATGTTAATACATTCTGTGATGTTAATTCTGTGATGTTAATACATTCTGTGATGTTAATACATTCTGTGATGATGTTAATACATTCTGTGATGATGTTAATACATTCTGTGATGATGTTAATACATTCTGTGATGATGTTAATACATTCTGTGATGTTAATACATTCTGTGATGTTAATACATTCTGTGATGATGTTAATACATTCTGTGATGTTAATACATTCTGTGATGTTAATACATTCTGTGATGATGTTAATACATTCTGTGCTGTTAATACATTCTGTGATGTTAATACATTCTGTGCTGTTAATACATTCTGTGATGTTAATACATTCTGTGATGTTTATACATTCTGTGATGATGTTAATACATGCTGTGATGATGTTAATACATTATGTGATGTTAATACATTCTGTGATGTTAATACATTCTGTGATGATGTTAATACATTTTGTGATGTTAATACATTCTGTGATGTTAATACATTCTGTGATGTTAATACATTCTGTGATGATGTTAATACATTCTGTGATGTTAATACATTCTGTGATGTTAATACATTCTGTGATGTTAATACATTCTGTGATGATGTTAATACATTCTGTGATGATGTTAATACATTCTGTGATGATGTTTATACATTCTGTGATGATGTTAATACATTCTGTGATGATGTTAATACATTATGTGATGTTAATACATTCTGTGATGTTAATACATTCTGTGATGATGTTAATACATTCTGTGATGATGTTTATACATTCTGTGATGATGTTAATACATTCTGTGATGTTAATACATTCTGTGATGATGTCAATACATTCTGTGATGATGTTAATACATTCTGTGATGTTAATACATTCTGTTATGTTAATACATTCTGTGATGTTAATACATTCTGTGATGATGTTAATACATTCTGTGATGATGTTAATACATTCTCTGTTGATGTTTATACATTCTGTGATGATGTTTATACATTCCGTGATGATGTTAATATATTCTGTGATGTTAATACATTCTGTGATGTTAATACAATCTGTGATGATGTTAATACATTCTGTGATGATGTTAATACATTCTGTGATGATGTTTATACATTCTGTGATGATGTTTATACATTCTGTGATGATGTTAATACATTCTGTGCTGTTAATACAATCTGTGATGTTAATACATTCTGTGATGTTAATACATTCTGTGATGTTAATACATTCTGTGATGATGTTAATACATTTTGTGATGTTAATACATTCTGTGATGTTAATACATTCTGTGATGTTAATACATTCTGTGATGATGTTAATACATTCTGTGATGATGTTAATACATTCTGTGATGTTAATACATTCTGTGATGATGTTTATACATTCTGTGATGATGTTAATACATTCTGTGATGTTAATACATTCTGTGATGATGTTTATACATTCTGTGATGATGTTAATACATTCTGTGATGTTAATACATTCTGTGATGATGTTAATACATTCTGTGATGTTAATACATTCTGTGATGTTAATACATTCTGTGATGATGTTAATACATTCTGTGATGTTAATACATTCTGTGATGATGTTTATACATTCTGTGATGATGTTTATACATTCTGTGATGATGTTAATACATTCTGTGCTGTTAATACAATCTGTGATGTTAATACATTCTGTGATGTTAATACATTCTGTGATGTTAATACATTCTGTGATGTTAATACATTCTGTGATGTTAATACATTCTGTGATGATGTTAATACATTCTGGGATGATGTTAATACATTCTTTAATGTTAATATATTCTGTGATGTTAATACATTCTGTGCTGTTAATACAATCTGTGATGTTAATACATTCTGTGATGTTAATACATTTTTTGATGTTAATACATTCTGTGATGGTGTTAAAACATTCTGCGATGTTAATACATTCTGTGATGTTAATACTTTCTGTGATGTTAATACATTCTGTGATGTTAATACATTCTGTGATGATGTGAATATATTCTGTGATGTTAATACATTCTGTGATGTTAATACATTCTGTGATGATGTTAATACATTCTATGATGTTAATACATTCTGTGATGTTAATACATTCTGTGATGTTAATACATTCTGTGATGATGTTAATACATTCTGTGATGTTAATACATTCTGTGATGGTGTTAAAACATTATGTGATGATGTTAATACATTCTGTGATGTTAATACATTCTGTGATGTTAATACATTCTGTGATGATGTTAATACATTCTGTGATGTTAATACATTCTGTGATGTTAATACATTCTGTGATGATGTGAATACATTCTATGATGTTAAAACATTCTTTGATGATGTTAATACATTCTGTGATGTTAATACATTCTGTGATGTTAATACATTCTGTGATGATGTTAATACATTCTGTGATGTTAATACATTCTGTGATGATGTTAATACATTCTGTGATGTTAATACATTCTGTGATGTTAATACATTCTGTGATGATGTTAATACATTCTGTGATGTTAATACATTCTGTGATGTTAATACATTCTGTGATGATGTGAATACATTCTATGATGTTAATACATTCTGTGATAATGTTAATACATTCTGTGATGTTAATACATTCTGTGATGTTAATACATTCTGTGATGTTAATACATTCTGTGATGATGTTAATACATTCTGTGATGATGTAAATACATTCTGTGATGGTGTTAATACATTATGTGATTATGTTAATACATTCTATGATGTTAATACATTCTGTGATGTTAATACATTCTGTGATGATGTTAATACATTCTGTGATGTTAATACATTCTGTGATGATGTTAATACATTCTGTGATGTTAATACATTCTGCAATGATGTTAATACATTCTGTGATGTTAATACATTCTGCAATGATGTTAATACATTATGTGATGTTAATACATTTTGTGATGATGTTAATACATTCTGTAATGTTATTACATTCTGTGATGATGTTAATACATTCTGTGATGTTAATACATTCTGCAATGATGTTAATACATGATGTTAATACATACTGTGATGTTAATACATTCTATGATTTTAATACATTCTGTGATGTTAATACATTATGTGATGTTAATACAATCTGTGATGTTAATACATTCTATGATGTTAATACAATCTGTGATGTTAATACATTCTATGATGTTAATACATTCTGTGATGATGTGAATACATTCTGTGATGTTAATACATTCTGTGATGTTAATACATTCTGTGATGTTAATACATTCTGTGATGATGTTAATACATTCTGTGATGTTAATACATTCTGTGTTGTTAATACATTCTGTGATGATGTTAATACATTCTGTGATGATGTAAATACATTCTGTGATGGTGTTAATACATTATGTGATTATGTTAATACATTCTATGATGTTAATACATTCTGTGATGTTAATACATTCTGTGATGTTAATACATTCTGTGATGATGTTAATACATTCTGTGATGATGTTAATACATTCTGTTATGTTAATACATTCTGTGATGATGTTAATACATTCTGTGATGTTAATACATTCTGCAATGATGTTAATACATTCTGTGATGTTAATACATTCTGCAATGATGTTAATACATTATGTGATGTTAATACATTTTGTGATGATGTTAATACATTCTGTGATGTTAATACATTCTGCAATGATGTTAATACATTATGTGATGTTAATACATACTGTGATGTTAATACATTCTGTGATGATGTTAATACATTCTGTGATGTTAATACATTCTATGATGTTAATACATTCTGTGATGTTAATACATTCTGTGATGTTAATACATTCTGTGATGATGTTAATACATTCTGTGATGATGTTAATACATTCTGTGATGTTAATACATTCTGTGATGTTACTACATTCTGTGATGTTAATGCAATTTTATACAAATGTATTTTGTGTATTAACATCATGGAATGAATTAATTAGTTTTGAAATTATATTTGTCACATGCGCTGTATACAACAGGTTGCAGTGAAATTATTACTTTACATTACTTTACATGCCCAACATTGCATTTTTAAGAAAAAATAAGTTCAAAATGAATATATGATCAGAATGACAGTATAAGGTGAGGAAATATTAAGTAACTTAATGTCTAAATAATTATTGGTATTCAAATACATGTTGTATGAGTATGATGTTTACATGTTATAAACTCCAAAGCGGTGGTAAAAATGGGGCTTCTGTTAAGCACATCAGACATATATTATTATTATTATTATTTATCATCCTGACTCTGACAAAAGAGAGAGACAGTGCTATCTAGCAAAATATCAAAACTCAATCTTATTGTCTCAAGTTCATTATTGGGAATTTGTGAAGTAAGTTTTTCCATGTCTTAAAGTTTCCCCGTCTATACATGTCAGAGGGATCTCTGTCTCTTTAGGATCTCTCTCAATGGAACACATCACCCATCGTTGCAAAAGAGAAGCACATCACCCAGCGCTGCAAAAGAGAAGCACATTACCCAGCGCTGCAAAAGAGAAGCACATTACCCTGGGTTGCAAAAGAGAAGCACATTACCCAGCACTGCAAAAGAGAAGCACATTACCCAGCACTGCCAAAGAGAAGCACATTACCCAGCGCTGCAAAAGAGAAGCACATTACCCAGCATTGCAAAAGAGAAGCACATCACCCTGGGTTGCAAAAGATAAGCACATCACCCAGCACTGCCAAAGAGAAGCACATTACCCTGGGTTGCAAAAGAGAAGCACATTACCCAGCGCTGCAAAAGATAAGCACATTACCCAGCGCTGCAAAAGAGAAGCATATTACCCAGCACTGCAAAAGAGAAGCACATTACCCAGCACTGCCAAAGAGAAGCACATTACCCTGGGTTGCAAAAGAGAAGCACATTACCCAGCGTTGCAAAAGAGAAGCACATTACCCAGCACTGCAAAAGAGAAGCACATTACCCTGGGTTACAAAAGAGAAACACATTACCCAGCACTGCAAAAGAGAAGCACATTACCCAGCGCTGCAAAAGAGAAGCATATTACCCAGCACTGCAAAAGAGAAGCACATTACCCAGCACTGCCAAAGAGAAGCACATTACCTGGGTTGCAAAAGAGAAGCACATTACCCTGCAAAAGAGAAGCACATTACCCAGCACTGCAAAAGAGAAGCACATTACCCTGGGTTGCAAAAGAGAAGCACATTACCCAGCACTGCAAAAGATAAGCACATTACAGAGCACTGCCAAAGAGAAGCACATCACCCTGGGTTGCAAAAGAGAAGCACATTACCCAGCACTGCAAAAGAGAAGCACATTACCCAGAGTTGCAAAAGAGAAGAACATCACCCTGGGTTGCAAAAGAGAAGCACATTACCCAGCACTGCAAAAGAGAAGCACATTACCCAGCGTTGCAAAAGAGAAGGACATCACTCTGGGTTGCAAAAGAGAAGCACATCACCCAGCGCTGCAAAAGAGAAGCACATTACCCAGCGTTGCAAAAGAGAAGCACATTACCCAGCACTGCAAAAGAGAAGCACGTTACCCTGGGTTGCAAAAGAGAAGCATATTACCCAGCACTGCAAAAGAGAAGCACATTACCCAGCACTGCCAAAGAGAAGCACATTACCCTGGGTTGCAAAAGAGAAGCACGTTACCCTGGGTTGCAAAAGAGAAGCATATTACCCAGCACTGCAAAAGAGAAGCACATTACCCAGCACTGCCAAAGAGAAGCACATTACCCTGGGTTGCAAAAGAGAAGCACATTACCCAGCGCTGCAAAAGAGAAGCACATTACCAGCAGCAAAAGAGAAGCACATTACCCTGCAAAAGAGAAGCACGTTACCCTGGGTTGCAAAAGAGAAGCATATTACCCAGCACTGCAAAAGAGAAGCACATTACCCAGCACTGCCAAAGAGAAGCACATTACCCTGGGTTGCAAAAGAGAAGCACATTACCCAGCGCTGCAAAAGAGAAGCACATTACCCAGCGCTGCAAAAGAGTAGCACATCACCCAGCGCTGCAAAAGAGAAGCAGATTACCCAGCGTTGCAAAAGAGAAGCACATTACCCTGGGTTGCAAAATAGAAGCACATTACACAGCACTGCAAAAGAGAAGCACATTACCCTGGGTTGCAAAAGAGAAGCACATTACCCAGCACTGCAAAAGAGAAGCACATTACCCAGCACTGCAAAAGTGAAGAACATTACCCAGCATTGCAAAATAGAAGCACATTACCCAGCACTGCAAAAGAGAAGCACATTACCCAGAGTTGCAAAAGAGAAGCACATCACCCTGGGTTGCAAAAGAGAAGCACATCACCCAGCACTGCCAAAGAGAAGCACATTACCCTGGGTTGCAAAAGAGAAGCACATTACCCAGCGTTGCAAAAGAGAAGCACATTACCCAGCACTGCAAAAGAGAAGCACATTACCCTGGGTTACAAAAGAGAAGCACATTACCCAGCGCTGCAAAAGATAAGCACATTACCCAGCGCTGCAAAAGAGAAGCACATCACCCTGGGTTGCAAAAGATAAGCACATCACCCAGCACTGCCAAAGAGAAGCACATTACCCTGGGTTGCAAAAGAGAAGCACATTACCCAGCGCTGCAAAAGATAAGCACATTACCCAGCGCTGCAAAAGAGAAGCATATTACCCAGCACTGCAAAAGAGAAGCACATTACCCAGCACTGCCAAAGAGAAGCACATTACCCTGGGTTGCAAAAGAGAAGCACATTACCCAGCGTTGCAAAAGAGAAGCACATTACCCAGCACTGCAAAAGAGAAGCACATTACCCTGGGTTGCAAAAGAGAAGCACATTACCCAGCACTGCAAAAGATAAGCACATTACCCAGCGCTGCAAAAGAGAAGCATATTACCCAGCACTGCAAAAGAGAAGCACATTACCCAGCACTGCCAAAGAGAAGCACATTACCCTGGGTTGCAAAAGAGAAGCACATTACCCTGGGTTGCAAAAGAGAAGCACATTACCCAGCACTGCAAAAGATAAGCACATTACAGAGCACTGCCAAAGAGAAGCATATTATCCTGGGTTGCAAAAGAGAAGCACATTACCCAGCACTGCCAAAGAGAAGCACATTACCCTGGGTTGCAAAAGAGAAGCACATTACCCAGCGTTGCAAAAGAGAAGCACATTACCCAGCACTGCAAAAGAGAAGCACATTACCCTGGGTTGCAAAAGAGAAGCACATTACCCAGCACTGCAAAAGATACGCACATTACAGAGCACTGCCAAAGAGAAGCACATCACCCTGGGTTGCAAAAGAGAAGCACATTACCCAGCACTGCAAAAGAGAAGCACATTACCCAGAGTTGCAAAAGAGAAGAACATCACCCTGGGTTGCAAAAGAGAAGCACATTACCCAGCGTTGCAAAAGAGAAGGACATCACTCTGGGTTGCAAAAGAGAAGCACATCACCCAGCGCTGCAAAAGAGAAGCACATTACCCAGCGTTGCAAAAGAGAAGCACATTACCCAGCACTGCAAAAGAGAAGCACGTTACCCTGGGTTGCAAAAGAGAAGCATATTACCCAGCACTGCAAAAGAGAAGAACATTACCCAGCACTGCCAAAGAGAAGCACATTACCCTGGGTTGCAAAAGAGAAGCACATTACCCAGCGCTGCAAAAGAGAAGCACATTACCCAGCGCTGCAAAAGAGTAGCACATCACCCAGCGCTGCAAAAGAGAAGCAGATTACCCAGCGTTGCAAAAGAGAAGCACATTACCCTGGGTTGCAAAATAGAAGCACATTACACAGCACTGCAAAAGAGAAGCACATTACCCTGGGTTGCAAAAGAGAAGCACATTACCCAGCACTGCAAAAGAGAAGCCCATTACCCAGCACTGCAAAAGTGAAGAACATTACCCAGCATTGCAAAATAGAAGCACATTACCCAGCACTGCAAAAGAGAAGCACATTACCCAGTGTTGCAAAAGAGAAGCACATCACCCTGGGTTGCAAAAGAGAAGCACATCACTCAGCACTGCCAAAGAGAAGCACATTACCCTGGGTTGCAAAAGAGAAGCACATTACCCAGCGCTGCAAAAGAGAAGCACATTACCCAGCGCTGCAAAAGAGAAGCATATTACCCAGCACTGCAAAAGAGAAGCACATTACCCAGCACTGCCAAAGAGAAGCACATTACCCTGGGTTGCAAAAGAGAAGCACATTACCCAGCGTTGCAAAAGAGAAGCACATTACCCAGCACTGCAAAAGAGAAGCACATTACCCTGGGTTACAAAAGAGATGCACATTACCCAGCACTGCAAAAGAGAAGCACATTACAGAGCACTGCCAAAGAGAAGCACATCACCCTGGGTTGCAAAAGAGAAGCACATTACCCAGCACTGCAAAAGAGAAGCACATTACCCAGCGTTGCAAAAGAGAAGCACATCACCCTGGGTTGCAAAAGAGAAGCACATTACCCAGCACTGCAAAAGAGAAGCACATTACACAGCGTTGCAAAAGAGAAGCACATCAC
Source organism: Oncorhynchus gorbuscha (assembly GCF_021184085.1). Taxonomy (NCBI): domain Eukaryota; kingdom Metazoa; phylum Chordata; class Actinopteri; order Salmoniformes; family Salmonidae; genus Oncorhynchus; species Oncorhynchus gorbuscha. Next base: position 6,789,296 of record NC_060195.1, on the reverse strand, counting down.
CTTGGGTTGCAAAAGAGAAGCACATCACCCAGCGCTGCAAAAGAGAAGCACATTACCCAGCGTTGCAAAAGAGAAGCACATTACCCAGCGCTGCAAAAGAGAAGCACATTACCCTGGGTTGCAAAAGAGAAGCATATTACCCAGCACTGCAAAAGAGAAGCACATTACCCAGCACTGCCAAAGAGAAGCACATTACCCTGGGTTGCAAAAGAGAAGCACATTACCCAGGGCTGCAAAAGAGAAGCACATTACCCAGCGCTGCAAAAGAGAAGAACATCACCCAGCGCTGCAAAAGAGAAGCACATTACCCTGGGTTGCAAAAGAGAAGCACATTACCCATCACTGCAAAAGAGAAGCACATTACCCAGCACTGCCAAAGAGAAGCACATCACCCTGGGTTGCAAAAGAGAAGCACATTACCCAGTACTGCAAAAGAGAAGCACATTACTCAGCGTTGCAAAAGAGAAACACATCACCCTGGGTTGCAAAAGAGAAGCACAATACCCAGGGCTGCAAAAGAGAAGCACATTACCCAGCGCTGCAAAAGAGAAGCACATCATCCAGCGCTGCAAAAGAGAAGCACATTACCCTGGGTTGCAAAAGAGAAGCACATTACCCAGCGCTGCAAAAGAGAAGCACATAACCCTGGGTTGCAAAAGAGAAGCACATTACCCATCACTGCAAAAGAGAAGCACATTACCCAGCACTGCCAAAGAGAAGCACATCACCCTGGGTTGCAAAAGAGAAGCACATTACCCAGCACTGCAAAAGAGAAGCACATTACTCAGCGTTGCAAAAGAGAAACACATCACCCTGGGTTGCAAAAGAGAAGCACATTACCCAGCACTGCAAAAGAGAAGCACATTACCCAGCGTTGCAAAAGAGAAGCAAATCACCCTGGGTTGCAAAAGAGAAGCACATCACCCAGCGCTGCAAAAGAGAAGAACATTACCCAGCGTTGCAAAAGAGAAGCACATTACCCAGCACTGCAAAAGAGAAGCACATTACCCTGGGTTGCAAAAGAGAAGCACATTACCCAGCACTGCAAAAGAGAAGCACATCACCCTGGGTTGCAAAAGATAAGCACATCACCCAGCACTGCCAAAGAGAAGCACATTACCCAGCATTGCAAAAGAGAAGCACATCACCCAGCATTGCAAAAGAGAAGCACATCACCCAGCGCTGCAAAAGAGAAGCATATTACCCAGCACTGCAAAAGAGAAGCACATTACCCAGCACTGCCAAAGAGAAGCACATTACCCTGGGTTGCAAAAGAGAAGCACATTACCCTGGGTTGCAAAAGAGAAGCACATTACCCAGCACTGCAAAAGATAAGCACATTACAGAGCACTGCCAAAGAGAAGCATATTACCCTGGGTTGCAAAAGAGAAGCACATTACCCAGCACTGCCAAAGAGAAGCACATTACCCTGGGTTGCAAAAGAGAAGCACATTACCCAGCGTTGCAAAAGAGAAGCACATTACCCAGCACTGCAAAAGAGAAGCACATTACCCTGGGTTGCAAAAGAGAAGCACATTACCCAGCACTGCAAAAGATACGCACATTACAGAGCACTGCCAAAGAGAAGCACATCACCCTGGGTTGCAAAAGAGAAGCACATTACCCAGCACTGCAAAAGAGAAGCACATTACCCAGAGTTGCAAAAGAGAAGAACATCACCCTGGGTTGCAAAAGAGAAGCACATTACCCAGCACTGCAAAAGAGAAGCACATTACCCAGCGTTGCAAAAGAGAAGGACATCACTCTGGGTTGCAAAAGAGAAGCACATCACCCAGCGCTGCAAAAGAGAAGCACATTACCCAGCGTTGCAAAAGAGAAGCACATTACCCAGCACTGCAAAAGAGAAGCACGTTACCCTGGGTTGCAAAAGAGAAGCACATTACCCAGCGCTGCAAAAGAGAAGCACATTACCCAGCGCTGCAAAAGAGTAGCACATCACCCAGCGCTGCAAAAGAGAAGCAGATTACCCAGCATTGCAAAAGAGAAGCACATTACCCTGGGTTGCAAAATAGAAGCACATTACACAGCACTGCAAAAGAGAAGCACATTACCCTGGGTTGCAAAAGAGAAGCACATTACCCAGCACTGCAAAAGAGAAGCCCATTACCCAGCACTGCAAAAGTGAAGAACATTACCCAGCATTGCAAAATAGAAGCACATTACCCAGCACTGCAAAAGAGAAGCACATTACCCAGAGTTGCAAAAGAGAAGCACATCACCCTGGGTTGCAAAAGAGAAGCACATCACTCAGCACTGCCAAAGAGAAGCACATTACCCTGGGTTGCAAAAGAGAAGCACATTACCCAGCACTGCAAAAGAGAAGCACATTACCCAGCGCTGCAAAAGAGAAGCATATTACCCAGCACTGCAAAAGAGAAGCACATTACCCAGCACTGCCAAAGAGAAGCACATTACCCTGGGTTGCAAAAGAGAAGCACATTACCCAGCGTTGCAAAAGAGAAGCACATTACCCAGCACTGCAAAAGAGAAGCACATTACCCTGGGTTACAAAAGAGATGCACATTACCCAGCACTGCAAAAGAGAAGCACATTACAGAGCACTGCCAAAGAGAAGCACATCACCCTGGGTTGCAAAAGAGAAGCACATTACCCAGCACTGCAAAAGAGAAGCACATTACCCAGCACTGCCAAAGAGAAGCACATTACCCTGGGTTGCAAAAGAGAAGCACATTACCCAGCGTTGCAAAAGAGAAGCACATTACCCAGCACTGCAAAAGAGAAGCACATTACCCTGGGTTACAAAAGAGATGCACATTACCCAGCACTGCAAAAGAGAAGCACATTACAGAGCACTGCCAAAGAGAAGCACATCACCCTGGGTTGCAAAAGAGAAGCACATTACCCAGCACTGCAAAAGAGAAGCACATTACCCAGCACTGCAAAAGAGAAGCACATTACAGAGCACTGCCAAAGAGAAGCACATCACCCTGGGTTGCAAAAGAGAAGCACATTACCCAGCACTGCAAAAGAGAAGCACATCACCCAGCGCTGCAAAAGAGAAGCACATTACCCAGCGTTGCAAAAGAGAAGCACATTACCCAGCGCTGCAAAAGAGAAGCACATTACCCTGGGTTGCAAAAGAGAAGCATATTACCCAGCACTGCAAAAGAGAAGCACATTACCCAGCACTGCCAAAGAGAAGCACATTACCCTGGGTTGCAAAAGAGAAGCACATTACCCAGGGCTGCAAAAGAGAAGCACATTACCCAGCGCTGCAAAAGAGAAGGACATCACCCAGCGCTGCAAAAGAGAAGCACATTACCCTGGGTTGCAAAAGAGAAGCACATTACCCAGCACTGCCAAAGAGAAGCACATCACCCTGGGTTGCAAAAGAGAAGCACATTACCCAGTACTGCAAAAGAGAAGCACATTACTCAGCGTTGCAAAAGAGAAACACATCACCCTGGGTTGCAAAAGAGAAGCACAATACCCAGGGCTGCAAAAGAGAAGCACATTACCCAGCGCTGCAAAAGAGAAGCACATCATCCAGCGCTGCAAAAGAGAAGCAAATCACCCTGGGTTGCAAAAGAGAAGCACATCACCCAGCGCTGCAAAAGAGAAGCACATAACCCTGGGTTGCAAAAGAGAAGCATATTACCCAGCACTGAAAAAGAGAAGCACATTACCCAGCACTGCCAAAGAGAAGCACATTACTCAGCGTTGCAAAAGAGAAGCACATTACCCTGGGTTGCAAAAGAGAAGCACATTACCGAGCGCTGCAAAATAGAAGCACATTACCCAGCGCTGCAAAAGAGAAGCATATTACCCAGCACTGCAAAAGAGAAGCACATTGCCCAGCACTGCCAAAGAGAAGCACATTACCCTGGGTTGCAAAAGAGAAGCACATTACCCAGCGTTGCAAAGGAGAAGCACATTACCCAGCACTGCAAAAGAGAAGCACATTACCCAGCGTTGCAAAAGAGAAGCACATTACCCAGCACTGCAAAAGAGAAGCACATTACCCTGGGTTACAAAAGAGATGCACATTACCCAGCACTGCAAAAGAGAAGCACATTACAGAGCACTGCCAAAGAGAAACACATCACCCTGGGTTGCAAAAGAGAAGCACATTACCCAGCACTGCAAAAGAGAAGCACATTACCCAGCGTTGCAAAAGAGAAGCACATCACCCTGGGTTGCAAAAGAGAAGCACATTACCCAGCACTGCAAAAGAGAAGCACATTACACAGCGTTGCAAAAGAGAAGCACATCACCTTGGGTTGCAAAAGAGAAGCACATCACCCAGCGCTGCAAAAGAGAAGCACATTACCCAGCGTTGCAAAAGAGAAGCACATTACCCAGCGCTGCAAAAGAGAAGCACATTACCCTGGGTTGCAAAAGAGAAGCATATTACCCAGCACTGCAAAAGAGAAGCACATTACCCAGCACTGCCAAAGAGAAGCACATTACCCTGGGTTGCAAAAGAGAAGCACATTACCCAGGGCTGCAAAGAGAAGCACATTACCCAGCGCTGCAAAAGAGAAGGACATCACCCAGCGCTGCAAAAGAGAAGCACATTACCCTGGGTTGCAAAAGAGAAGCACATTACCCATCACTGCAAAAGAGAAGCACATTACCCAGCACTGCCAAAGAGAAGCACATCACCCTGGGTTGCAAAAGAGAAGCACATTACCCAGTACTGCAAAAGAGAAGCACATTACTCAGCGTTGCAAAAGAGAAACACATCACCCTGGGTTGCAAAAGAGAAGCACAATACCCAGGGCTGCAAAAGAGAAGCACATTACCCAGCGCTGCAAAGAGAAGCACATCATCCAGCGCTGCAAAAGAGAAGCACATTACCCTGGGTTGCAAAAGAGAAGCACATTACCCAGCGCTGCAAAAGAGAAGCACATAACCCTGGGTTGCAAAAGAGAAGCACATTACCCATCACTGCAAAAGAGAAGCACATTACCCAGCACTGCCAAAGAGAAGCACATCACCCTGGGTTGCAAAAGAGAAGCACATTACCCAGCACTGCAAAAGAGAAGCACATTACTCAGCGTTGCAAAAGAGAAACACATCACCCTGGGTTGCAAAAGAGAAGCACATTACCCAGCACTGCAAAAGAGAAGCACATTACCCAGCGTTGCAAAAGAGAAGCAAATCACCCTGGGTTGCAAAAGAGAAGCACATCACCCAGCGCTGCAAAAGAGAAGAACATTACCCTGGGTTGCAAAAGAGAAGCATATTACCCAGCACTGAAAAAGAGAAGCACATTACCCAGCACTGCCAAAGAGAAGCACATTACCCAGCACTGCAAAAGAGAAGCACATTACTCAGCGTTGCAAAAGAGAAGCACATTACCCTGGGTTGCAAAAGAGAAGCACATTACCGAGCGCTGCAAAAGAGAAGCACATTACCCAGCGCTGCAAAAGAGAAGCATATTACCCAGCACTGCAAAAGAGAAGCACATTGCCCAGCACTGCCAAAGAGAAGCACATTACCCTGGGTTGCAAAAGAGAAGCACATTACCCAGCGTTGCAAAGGAGAAGCACATTACCCAGCACTGCAAAAGAGAAGCACATTACCCTGGGTTGCAAAAGAGAAGCACATTACCCAGCACTGCAAAAGAGAAGCACATCACCCTGGGTTGCAAAAGATAAGCACATCACCCAACACTGCCAAAGAGAAGCACATTACCCTGGGTTGCAAAAGAGAAGCACATTACCCAGCACTGCCAAAGAGAAGCACATTACCCAGCATTGCAAAAGAGAAGCACATCACCCAGCATTGCAAAAGAGAAGCACATCACCCTGGGTTGCAAAAGATAAGCACATTACCCAGCGCTGCAAAAGAGAAGCATATTACCCAGCACTGCAAAAGAGAAGCACATTACCCAGCACTGCCAAAGAGAAGCACATTACCCTGGGTTACAAAAGAGAAGCACATTACCCAGCACTGCAAAAGAGAAGCACATTACCCTGGGTTGCAAAAGAGAAGCACATTACCCAGCACTGCAAAAGAGAAGGACATTACAGAGCACTGCCAAAGAGAAGCACATCACCCTGGGTTGCAAAAGAGAAGCACATTACCCAGCACTGCAAAAGAGAAGCACATTACCCAGCGTTGCAAAAGAGAAGCACATTACCCAGCGCTGCAAAAGAGAAGCACATCACCCAGCGCTGCAAAAGAGAAGCACATTACCCTGGGTTGCAAAAGAGAAGCACATCACCCAGCGCTGCAAAAGAGAAGCACATTACCCAGCGTTGCAAAAGAGAAGCACATTACCCAGCACTGCAAAAGAGAAGCACATTACCCTGGGTTGCAAAAGAGAAGCACATTACCCTGGGTTGCAAAAGAGAAGCACATTACCCAGCACTGCAAAAGAGAAGCACATTACCCTGGGTTGCAAAAGATAAGCACATCACCCAGCACTGCCAAAGAGAAGCACATTACCCAGCATTGCAAAAGAGAAGCACATCACCCAGCATTGCAAAAGAGAAGCACATCACCCTGGGTTGCAAAAGATAAGCACATTACCCAGCGCTGCAAAAGAGAAGCATATTACCCAGCACTGCAAAAGAGAAGCACATTACCCAGCACTGCCAAAGAGAAGCACATTACCCTGGGTTACAAAAGAGAAGCACATTACCCAGCACTGCAAAAGAGAAGCACATTACAGAGCACTGCCAAAGAGAAGCACATCACCCTGGGTTGCAAAAGATAAGCACATTACCCAGCACTGCAAAAGAGAAGCACATTACCCAGCGTTGCAAAAGAGAAGCACATTACCCAGCGCTGCAAAAGAGAAGCACATTACCCAGCGTTGCAAAAGAGAAGAACATCACTCTGGGTTGCAAAAGAGAAGCACATTACCCAGCGTTGCAAAAGAGAAGCACATTACCCAGCGCTGCAAAAGAGAAGCACATTACCCTGGGTTGCAAAAGAGAAGCATATTACCCATCACTGCAAAAGAGAAGCACATTACCCAGCACTGCCAAAGAGAAGCACATTACCCTGGGTTGCAAAAGAGAAGCATATTACCCATCACTGCAAAAGAGAAGCACATTACCCAGCACTGCCAAAGAGAAGCACATTACCCTGGGTTGCAAAAGAGAAGCACATTACCCAGCGCTGCAAAAGAGAAGCACATTACCCAGCGCTGCAAAAGAGAAGCACATTACCCAGCGCTGCAAAAGAGAAGCATATTACCCAGCACTGCAAAAGAGAAGCACATTGCCCAGCACTGCCAAAGAGAAGCACATTACCCTGGGTTGCAAAAGAGAAGCATATTACCCAGCACTGCAAAAGAGAAGCACATTACCCAGCACTGCAAAAGAGAAGCACATTACCCTGGGTTGCAAAAGAGAAGCACATTACCCAGCACTGCAAAAGAGAAGCACATCACCCTGGGTTGCAAAAGATAAGCACATCACCCAGCACTGCCAAAGAGAAGCACATTACCCTGGGTTGCAAAAGAGAAGCACATTACCCAGCACTGCCAAAGAGAAGCACATTACCCAGCATTGCAAAAGAGAAGCACATCACCCAGCATTGCAAAAGAGAAGCACATCACCCTGGGTTGCAAAAGATAAGCACATTACCCAGCGCTGCAAAAGAGAAGCATATTACCCAGCACTGAAAAAGAGAAGCACATTACCCAGCACTGCCAAAGAGAAGCACATTACCCTGGGTTACAAAAGAGAAGCACATTACCCAGCACTGCAAAAGAGAAGCACATTACCCTGGGTTGCAAAAGAGAAGCACATTACCCAGCGTTGCAAAAGAGAAGCACATTACCCTGGGTTGCAAAAGAGAAGCATATTACCCATCACTGCAAAAGAGAAGCACATTACCCAGCACTGCCAAAGAGAAGCACATTACCCTGGGTTGCAAAAGAGAAGCACATTACCCAGCACTGCAAAAGAGAAGCACATTACCCTGGGTTGCAAAAGAGAAGCATATTACCCATCACTGCAAAAGAGAAGCACATTACCCAGCACTGCCAAAGAGAAGCACATTACCCTGGGTTGCAAAAGAGAAGCACATTACCCAGCGCTGCAAAAGAGAAGCACATTACCCAGCGCTGCAAAATAGTAGCACATCACCCAGCGCTGCAAAAGAGAAGCAGATTACCCAGCGTTGCAAAAGAGAAGCACATTACCCAGCGCTGCAAAAGAGAAGCACATTACCCTGGGTTGCAAAAGAGAAGCATATTACCCATCACTGCAAAAGAGAAGCACATTACCCAGCACTGCCAAAGAGAAGCACATTACCCTGGGTTGCAAAAGAGAAGCACATTACCCAGCGCTGCAAAAGAGAAGCACATTACCCAGCGCTGCAAAATAGTAGCACATCACCCAGCGCTGCAAAAGAGAAGCAGATTACCCAGCGTTGCAAAAGAGAAGCACATTACCCTGGGTTGCAAAAGAGAAGCACATTACCCTGGGTTGCAAAAGAGAAGCATATTACCCATCACTGCAAAAGAGAAGCACATTACCCTGCACTGCCAAAGAGAAGCACATTACCCTGGGTTGCAAAAGAGAAGCATATTACCCATCACTGCAAAAGAGAAGCACATTACCCAGCACTGCCAAAGAGAAGCACATTACCCTGGGTTGCAAAAGAGAAGCACATTACCCAGCGCTGCAAAAGAGAAGCACATTGCCCAGCACTGCCAAAGAGAAGCATATTACCCTGGGTTGCAAAAGAGAAGCACATTACCCAGCGTTGCAAAAGAGAAGCACATTACCCAGCACTGCAAAAGAGAAGCACATTACCATGGGTTGCAAAAGAGAAGCACATTACCCAGCACTGCAAAAGAGAAGCACATCACCCTGGGTTGCAAAAGATAAGCACATCACCCAGCACTGCCAAAGAGAAGCACATTACCCAGCACTGCCAAAGAGAAGCACATTACCCTGGGTTGCAAAAGAGAAGCACATTACCCAGCGCTGCAAAAGAGAAGCACATTACCCAGCGCTGCAAAATAGTAGCACATCACCCAGCGCTGCAAAAGAGAAGCAGATTACCCAGCATTGCAAAAGAGAAGCACATTACCCTGGGTTGCAAAAGAGAAGCACATTACCCTGGGTTGCAAAAGAGAAGCATATTACCCATCACTGCAAAAGAGAAGCACATTACCCTGCACTGCCAAAGAGAAGCACATTACCCTGGGTTGCAAAAGAGAAGCATATTACCCATCACTGCAAAAGAGAAGCACATTACCCAGCACTGCCAAAGAGAAGCACATTACCCTGGGTTGCAAAAGAGAAGCACATTACCCAGCGCTGCAAAAGAGAAGCACATTGCCCAGCACTGCCAAAGAGAAGCATATTACCCTGGGTTGCAAAAGAGAAGCACATTACCCAGCGTTGCAAAAGAGAAGCACATTACCCAGCACTGCAAAAGAGAAGCACATTACCATGGGTTGCAAAAGAGAAGCACATTACCCAGCACTGCAAAAGAGAAGCACATCACCCTGGGTTGCAAAAGATAAGCACATCACCCAGCACTGCCAAAGAGAAGCACATTACCCAGCATTGCAAAAGAGAAGCACATCACCCAGCATTGCAAAAGAGAAGCACATCACCCTGGGTTGCAAAAGATAAGCACATTACCCAGCGCTGCAAAAGAGAAGCATATTACCCAGCACTGAAGAAGAGAAGCACATTACCCAGCACTGCCAAAGAGAAGCACATTACCCTGGGTTACAAAAGAGAAGCACATTACCCAGCACTGCAAAAGAGAAGCACATTACCCTGGGTTGCAAAAGAGAAGCACATTACCCAGCACTGCAAAAGAGAAGCACATTACAGAGCACTGCCAAAGAGAAGCACATCACCCTGGGTTGCAAAAGAGAAGCACATTACCCAGCACTGCAAAAGAGAAGCATATTACCCAGAGTTGCAAAAGAGAAGCACATTACCCAGCGCTGCAAAAGAGAAGCACATTACCCAGCGTTGCAAAAGAGAAGCACATTACCCAGCGCTGCAAAAGAGAAGCACATTACCCTGGGTTGCAAAAGAGAAGCATATTACCCATCACTGCAAAAGAGAAGCACATTACCCAGCACTGCCAAAGAGAAGCACATTACCCTGGGTTGCAAAAGAGAAGCACATTACCCAGCGCTGCAAAAGAGAAGCACATTACCCAGCGCTGCAAAATAGTAGCACATCACCCAGCGCTGCAAAATAGAAGCAGATTACCCAGCGTTGCAAAAGAGAAGCACATTACCCTGGGTTGCAAAAGAGAAGCACATTACCCTGGGTTGCAAAAGAGAAGCACATTACCCAGCACTGCAAAAGTGAAGAACATTACCCAGCATTGCAAAAGATAAGCACATTACCCAGCACTGCAAAAGAGAAGCACATTACCCAGAGTTGCAAAAGAGAAGCACATCACCCTGGGTTGCAAAAGAGAAGCACATCACCCAGCACTGCCAAAGAGAAGCACATTACCCTGGGTTGCAAAAGAGAAGCACATTACCCAGCGCTGCAAAAGAGAAGCACATTACCCAGTGCTGCAAAAGAGAAGCATATTACCCAGCACTGCAAAAGAGAAGCACATTACCCAGCACTGCCAAAGAGAAGCACATTACCCTGGGTTGCAAAAGAGAAGCACATTACCCAGCGTTGCAAAAGAGAAGCACATTACCCAGCACTGCAAAAGAGAAGCACATTACCCTGGGTTACAAAAGAGATGCACATTACCCAGCACTGCAAAAGAGAAGCACATTACAGAGCACTGCCAAAGAGAAGCACATCACCCTGGGTTGCAAAAGAGAAGCACATTACCCAGCACTGCAAAAGAGAAGCACATTACCCAGTGTTGCAAAAGAGAAGCACATCACCCTGGGTTGCAAAAGAGAAGCACATTACCCAGCACTGCAAAAGAGAAGCACATTACACAGCGTTGCAAAAGAGAAGCACATCACCCTGGGTTGCAAAAGAGAAGGACATCACCCAGTGCTGCAAAAGAGAAGCACATTACCCAGCGTTGCAAAAGAGAAGCACATTACCCAGTGCTGCAAAAGAGAAGCACATTACCCTGGGTTGCAAAAGAGAAGCATATTACCCAGCACTGCAAAAGAGAAGCACATTACCCAGCACTGCCAAAGAGAAGCACATTACCCTGGATTGCAAAAGAGAAGCACATTACCCAGCGCTGCAAAAGAGAAGCACATTACCCTGGGTTGCAAAAGAGAAGCACATTACCCAGCGCTGCAAAAGAGAAGCACATTACCCAGCGCTGCAAAAGAGAAGCACATTACCCAGCGCTGCAAAAGAGAAGCATATTACCCAGCACTGCAAAAGAGAAGCACATTGCCCAGCACTGCCAAAGAGAAGCATATTACCCTGGGTTGCAAAAGAGAAGCACATTACCCAGCGTTGCAAAAGAGAAGCACATTACCCAGCACTGCAAAAGAGAAGCACATTACCATGGGTTGCAAAAGAGAAGCACATTACCCAGCACTGCAAAAGAGAAGCACATCACCCTGGGTTGCAAAAGATAAGCACATCACCCAGCACTGCCAAAGAGAAGCACATTACCCAGCATTGCAAAAGAGAAGCACATCACCCAGCATTGCAAAAGAGAAGCACATCACCCTGGGTTGCAAAAGATAAGCACATTACCCAGCGCTGCAAAAGAGAAGCATATTACCCAGCACTGAAAAAGAGAAGCACATTACCCAGCACTGCCAAAGAGAAGCACATTACCCTGGGTTACAAAAGAGAAGCACATTACCCAGCACTGCAAAAGAGAAGCACATTACCCTGGGTTGCAAAAGAGAAGCACATTACCCAGCGCTGCAAAAGAGAAGCACATTACCCAGCGTTGCAAAAGAGAAGCACATTACCCAGCGCTGCAAAAGAGAAGCATATTACCCATCACTGCAAAAGAGAAGCACATTACCCAGCGCTGCAAAATAGTAGCACATCACCCAGCGCTGCAAAATAGAAGCAGATTACCCAGCGCTGCAAAATAGAAGCAGATTACCCAGCGTTGCAAAAGAGAAGCACATTACCCTGGGTTGCAAAAGAGAAGCACATTACCCTGGGTTGCAAAAGAGAAGCACATTACCCAGCACTGCAAAAGAGAAGCACATTACCCAGCACTGCAAAAGTGAAGAACATTACCCAGCATTGCAAAAGATAAGCACATTACCCAGCACTGCAAAAGAGAAGCACATTACCCAGAGTTGCAAAAGAGAAGCACATCACCCTGGGTTGCAAAAGAGAAGCACATCACCCAGCACTGCCAAAGAGAAGCACATTACCCTGGGTTGCAAAAGAGAAGCACATTACCCAGCGCTGCAAAAGAGAAGCACATTACCCAGTGCTGCAAAAGAGAAGCATATTACCCAGCACTGCAAAAGAGAAGCACATTACCCAGCACTGCCAAAGAGAAGCACATTACCCTGGGTTGCAAAAGAGAAGCACATTACCCAGCGTTGCAAAAGAGAAGCACATTACCCAGCACTGCAAAAGAGAAGCACATTACCCTGGGTTACAAAAGAGATGCACATTACCCAGCACTGCAAAAGAGAAGCACATTACAGAGCACTGCCAAAGAGAAGCACATCACCCTGGGTTGCAAAAGAGAAGCACATTACCCAGCACTGCAAAAGAGAAGCACATTACCCAGTGTTGCAAAAGAGAAGCACATCACCCTGGGTTGCAAAAGAGAAGCACATTACCCAGCACTGCAAAAGAGAAGCACATTACACAGCGTTGCAAAAGAGAAGCACATCACCCTGGGTTGCAAAAGAGAAGGACATCACCCAGTGCTGCAAAAGAGAAGCACATTACCCAGCGTTGCAAAAGAGAAGCACATTACCCAGTGCTGCAAAAGAGAAGCACATTACCCTGGGTTGCAAAAGAGAAGCATATTACCCAGCACTGCAAAAGAGAAGCACATTACCCAGCACTGCCAAAGAGAAGCACATTACCCTGGGTTGCAAAAGAGAAGCACATTACCCAGCGCTGCAAAAGAGAAGCACATTACCCAGCGCTGCAAAAGAGAAGCACATTACCCTGGGTTGCAAAAGAGAAGCATATTACCCATCACTGCAAAAGAGAAGCACATTACCCAGCACTGCCAAAGAGAAGCACATTACCCTGGGTTGCAAAAGAGAAGCACATTACCCAGCGCTGCAAAAGAGAAGCACATTACCCAGCGCTGCAAAATAGTAGCACATCACCCAGCGCTGCAAAAGAGAAGCAGATTACCCAGCGTTGCAAAAGAGAAGCACATTACCCTGGGTTGCAAAAGAGAAGCACATTACCCAGCACTGCAAAAGAGAAGCACATTACCCAGCACTGCAAAAGTGAAGAACATTACCCAGCATTGCAAAAGATAAGCACATTACCCAGCACTGCAAAAGAGAAGCACATTACCCAGAGTTGCAAAAGAGAAGCACATCACCCTGGGTTGCAAAAGAGAAGCACATCACCCAGCACTGCCAAAGAGAAGCACATTACCCTGGGTTGCAAAAGAGAAGCACATTACCCAGTGCTGCAAAAGAGAAGCACATTACCCAGTGCTGCAAAAGAGAAGCATATTACCCAGCACTGCAAAAGAGAAGCACATTACCCAGCACTGCCAAAGAGAAACACATTACCCTGGGTTGCAAAAGAGAAGCACATTACCCAGCGTTGCAAAAGAGAAGCACATTACCCAGCACTGCAAAAGAGAAGCACATTACCCTGGGTTACAAAAGAGATGCACATTACCCAGCACTGCAAAAGAGAAGCACATTACAGAGCACTGCCAAAGAGAAGCACATCACCCTGGGTTGCAAAAGAGAAGCACATTACCCAGCACTGCAAAAGAGAAGCACATTACCCAGTGTTGCAAAAGAGAAGCACATCACCCTGGGTTGCAAAAGAGAAGCACATTACCCAGCACTGCAAAAGAGAAGCACATTACACAGCATTGCAAAAGAGAAGCACATCACCCTGGGTTGCAAAAGAGAAGCACATTACCCAGCACTGCAAAAGAGAAGCACATTACCCAGCGTTGCAAAAGAGAAGCACATTACCCAGCACTGCAAAAGAGAAGCACATTACCCAGCACTGCAAAAGAGAAGCACATCACCCAGCACTGCAAAAGAGAAGCACATTACCCAGCACTGCAAAAGAGAAGAACATTACCCAGCACTGCAAAAGAGAAGCACATCACCCTGGGTTGCAAAAGAGAAGCACATTACCCAGCACTGCAAAAGAGAAGCACATTACCCAGCGTTGCAAAAGAGAAGCACATTACCCAGCACTGCAAAAGAGAAGCACATTACCCAGCACTGCAAAAGAGAAGCACATCACCCAGCACTGCAAAAGAGAAGCACATTACCCAGCACTGCAAAAGAGAAGAACATTACCCAGCACTGCCAAAGAGAAGCACATCACCCTGGGTTGCAAAAGAGAAGCACATTACCCAGCACTGCAAAAGAGAAGCACATTACCCAGCGTTGCAAAAGAGAAGCACATCACCCTGGGTTGCAAAAGAGAAGCACATTACCCAGCACTGCAAAAAAGAAGCACATCACCCAGCACTGCAGAAGAGAAGCACATTACCCAGCGTTGCAAAAGAGAAGCACATTACCCAGCACAGCAAAAGAGAAGCACATTACCCAGCGTTGCAAAAGAGAAGCACATTACCCAGCACTGCAAAAGAGAAGCACATTACCCAGCACTGCAAAAGAGAAGCACATCACCCAGCACTGCAAAAGAGAAGCACATTACCCAGCACTGCAAGAGAGACAGGACAATCTTCAGAAGCTTCAGTGGGGCCATGAATAGCTGCGGAATGAGCGAAGGGTCAGCACAGCAACAGTTAGGAGGAGCCGCGTGGACCTGTATAAAATTGGATCTGCCATTTCTGAAAAATGTGCTGTTGATTTGATACTCTTCAGTCTGGCTTTTGTAGGGAGGGATGTCCGGAAAACTGATGAAGATAAATGCCAGGTGTTTCCTTTAGAAGAACAAAAACAAGCAGATCACGAGGGGCCTAGAGCAGCAGTGATAGCCTACTTGTGACCAGAAGCAGCAGTGATAGCCTACTTGTGGCCAGAAGCAGCAGTGATAGCCTACTTGTGGCCAGAAGCAGCAGTGATAGCCTACTTGTGACCAGAAGCAGCAGTGATAGCCTACTTGTGGCCAGAAGCAGAAGTGATAGTCTACTTGTGGCCAGCAGAAGCAGAAGTGATAGCCTACTTGTGGCCAGCAACAGCAGTGATAGCCTACTTGTGACCAGAAGCAGCAGTGATAGCCTACTTGTGGCCAGAAGCAGAAGTGATAGCCTACTTGTGGCCAGCAGAAGCAGAAGTGATAGCCTACTTGTGACCAGCAGCAGAAGTGATAGCCTACTTGTGGCCAGCAGAAGCAGAAGTGATAGCCTACTTGTGGCCAGCAACAGCAGTGATAGCCTACTTGTAACCAGAAGCAGCAGTGATAGCCTACTTGTGGCCAGAAGCAGAAGTGATAGCCTACTTGTGGCCAGCAGAAGCAGAAGTGATAGCCTACTTGTGACCAGCAGCAGCACCAGTGAAAGCCTACTTGTGGCCAGAAGCAGAAGTGATAGCCTACTTGTGGCCAGAAGCAGCAGTGATAGCCTACTTGTGACCAGAAGCAGCAGTGATAGCCTACTTGTGGCCAGAAGCAGAAGTGATAGTCTACTTGTGGCCAGCAGAAGCAGAAGTGATAGCCTACTTGTGGCCAGCAACAGCAGTGATAGCCTACTTGTGACCAGCAGCAGCACCAGTGATAGCCTACTTGTGGCCAGAAGCCGCACCAGTGATAGCCTACTTGTGGCCAGCAACAGCAGTGATAGCCTACTTGTGGCCAGCAACAGCAGTGATAGCCTACTTGTGACCAGCAGCAGCACCAGTGAAAGCCTACTTGTGGCCAACAGCATCACCAGCAGCACAAGGATGTGGCATTAGAATATAGAATGTCACTGTGAGTGTTCCACAGGCTCTACTCTGCTCCAGTCCAGCTATCTGAAGAGTGTTTGGAGTGTTTTTGGTGGCATGTAGCCTTAGTGGCATTTTCTACGCAGATTTCAATGAGCTTAAACTATTTAGAATCACAGAGGGCTCTGTCTAGTACCCAGCAGCCTGCATGCTAACGGATGATGTATCTTAAATGGTACCCTATTCCCAATATAGAGCAGTATTTCTGACCAAGCCTTATAGGGCTCAAATAGGGAATAGGGTATCATTTGGGACGCAACTGGAGAGCACTCCCTGGAGTCTCTGTTTACCAAACCACGTTGGATATGCTGCTCTCATAGGCAGGCAGGCAGGCAGGCAGGCAGGCAGGCAGGCAGGCAGGCAGGCAGGCAGGCAGGCAGGCAGGCAGGCAGGCAGGCAGGCAGACAGGCAGACAGACAGACAGACAGACAGACAGACAGACAGACAGACAGACAGACAGACAGACAGACAGACAGACAGACAGACAGACAGACAGACAGACAGACAGACAGACAGACATCCTGAGTCTATTTCAGCCAGAATCTGATAAAAGTTGCCAAACTGAGGAGGATGTAAATCTCTTTAGAAAGGAAAAACAGCAACCATGGTTACAAGCGCAATCCTCCGTTCTGAAAAACACTTTAAACAGAAAATATTTAAATGTCAAACAACAAAATGGGGACGCAGTTAAAAAAAATGTCTCCATTATTTTCTTTGCAGCTAGAGGGTGTTATTTAAGGATGTTAATAAACGGGAGAATGGAGGATATTTCCTTTGTTCTCTTTGAGTTTCACCAGACTGTGAGAAAGTGGAGCCAATGCGCATTTAAACTTTTATTTTTTATTTTTATTAAATGTTTGAAGAGTTAGACAATCAGACACAGTCTCTTGTGTCATTATATATATTTTTTACATCATTGTTTTTTTTTTTTTTTGCACTTTGATATCCAAAACAAAATCTATCTCAGCGGGTGTCTGTGAAATAAATTGCTATCTTTCTAAGAACTGGGCATCTTGATGATCAAGAGGACCAACTGTTTAAGGCAACGCAAGAAGGGAATGTGGCTCACTTGTTCGTCCAATGCTGCAGGCGAGAGGCCTTCCAGTAATGACTATGTTTGTAACAATAAACCACATCAGATGAAACTATGTATTGCTACATCATGGCACAATAATGTGTGTTCCAATTCTGATTTGAACAGTTCTTTTGTAAGAGTGTAAACAACACACTAATAAATTCTATTTCATGAAAATAAATCAATTTTCGAGGCTAAATTATCCTCACTAAAGGGAAAATCTACAGTCCTGTGAAAAATAATTTCCCTCCTTTCTGATGTATTCATTTTTGCATATTTTTGATACTGAATGTTATCAGATCTTTAACCAAAACCTAATATTAGATATCCTGAGTTTATAAGTAAGGAAAAAAATGTATACTTATTTTATTTATTTAAATGATTTAACTATGATTTAACTCATTTAGATCTTTAACCAAAACCTAATATTAGATAACCTGAGTTTACAAATAATTTTTAAAAAATTGATACTTATTTCATTTATTTACATGATTTAACTAATTTATTAATCAACCAATTCCCCTGTGCCCCTCACACTCAGAAACTGGTTGTGCCACCTTTAACTACAAATGACTGCAACCAAATTCTTCTTGTAGTTGCTGATCAGTCTCTCACATCGCTGTGGAGGAATTCTGGCCCACTCCTGTATGCTAAACAAGTTTAAAACTCAGTAACATTTGTGGGTTTTCAACTGCTCGTTTCAAGTTCTACCATAACATCTCATTTGGGATTAGGTCTGGACTTTGACTAGGCCATTCCAAAACTAAAAATGTGTTCCTTTTTAGCCATTTTCATGTGGACTTGATTGTGTGTTTTGGATCATTGCCTTGCTGCATGACACAACTCCACTTCAGTTCCAGCTCACAGACAGATGGCCTGACATTCTCCTGTAGAAATTATCTGATACAGAGTAGAATTCATGGTTTCTCCTATTAAGGCAAGTCGTCCAAGTCATGAGGCGGCAAAGCATCCCCAAACCATCACAGTACCACCACCATGCTTGGTATGAGGTTCATACTGTGGAATGCAGTGATTGGTTTTCACCAGGCATAATGGAACCCATGTCGTCCAATAGGCATCTGGAAGCATCTTGATGATCATCAAGACTCTTGGAAGATTGTTTAACGGACAGATAAGTCAAAAGCAGAACTTTTTGAGCGACATGGATTTGAGATACCTCAAAATGTAGTGTATATGCCATCGTCAATAACAAATCATCTTTAACCCTCCTGTTATGTTTGTTTCATGTTAATTCATTCTGTGTTCCTGGTCCAAAATGGCCGCCCCCATTACAGCTGATTATAAATCCATAATAATACGTATGTTATCACCTAATGTTTTGTTCAATCTTTTTATCAACTTAAGTTCTTGTGAACATTACAAGTTTTGAACTTCTATTTGCTATTTATGGCCTGTAGGCCTCATTGACCTGAGCTCATACGACTCGTTTTTGAGTTTTAAAAAATCTGTATGAATTATTTAGACTATAACAAATAGTCAGATGAAACAAACTGTGCTATTTCTCACAGACTACTTTGTGTCAAAGTTTAACAAGGACTCTCTCCTCCTCACCAGTGTCATGATCAAAGATAGGATCAAGAGCCTCACATACAGTATATCGTTGTCATTGTGCTACAACAGAATGAATGGTGAGCAAAGGCCTCAAAAAAGCTTTATATACCAGAGCTGGAAGAAAACTTCTATATATTATTGAAACAATGTTGCGATTGCTTGTGAGAATACCAACAGCTGTGGGGTTCCCGTGGGGGAAATATTCTATTGGGGAAAGGTTCCTGTGGGGGTTGCCATGGAAGCAAAGAAGTAGATTGAGGTCTGTGTGTGTGTGCTCAAACACACATGCATGTGGGGGTCTGGGAGAGGAACTGTGTCCATCTGATGAACGGGCCTGTACCTGAACTCAATTTGATTCACTAATTGTAGTCTCACCCGTTCATGTCTTCTGACCGGTCATTTTTGACCAGGAACACCACAGCTGTACAAGAGTCAAATAAAACACCCGAAATGTAATGAGAATCATCAAAGTGCATGTTGTGTGTTGTATGTTGATGTCCTGTGTGGGCAAAGTCATGGAACCTTATGCCAATCAGATTAAATCAGAACTTCATTTTTCAGTGAGAAAACTTGAAAAATCGGTCCAATTCAACCGGTACACTGCAGAAGGGTTAAAACAGTAGGAGTTAGTAACTCACTGTGCTCATCAATAACACATCATCTTAATACAGTAGGAGACACTAACTCACTGTGCTCATCAATAACACATCATCTTAATACAGTAGGAGACACTAACTCACTGTGCTCATCAATAACACATCATCTCAATACAGTAGGAGACACTAACTCACTGTGCTCATCAATAACACATCATCTTAATACAGTAGGAGACACTAACTCACTGTGCTCATCAATAACACATCATCTCAATACAGTAGGAGACACTAACTCACTGTGCTCATCAATAACACATCATCTCAATACAGTAGGAGACACTAACTCACTGTGCTCATCAATAACACATCATCTTAATACAGTAGGAGACACTAACTCACTGTGCTCATCAATAACACATCATCTCAATACAGTAGGAGACACTAACTCACTGTGCTGCAGATCAGTTTGGCAGTCACAATTAACCATCTAAGTGGGTTTCAATCAAGTGGAGTCTTTGGTGAGGGAATTTGTCTTTTCCAGTCTCCGTCCATCAGTGGCAGAATGATTTGTATTGATTTCATGTCTAGAGGCTCTGCAGACTCAACGTCCTCACGTATAGAAGGATCTGACTACAGTCTACAGCTGAGAGCTAAGGGCTGTGCCTCACCTCCCTCTCTGTGATAGACTCAAAGTCCTCATGTACAGAAGGATCTGACTACAGACTACAGCTGAGAGCTAGGGGCTGTGACTCACCTCCCTCTCTGTGATAGAATCAACGTGAGATACAGAAGGAACTGACTACAGACTACTGTTGAGAGCGAGGGGCTGTGACTCACCTCCCTCTCTGTGATAGACTCAACGTGAGGTACAGAAGGAACTGACTACAGACTACAGCTGAGAGCTAGGGGCTGTGACTCACCTCCCTCTCTGTGATAGACTCAACGTGAGATACAGAAGGCTCCGACTACAGACTACAGCTGAGACCTAGGGGCTGTGACTCACCTCCCTCTCTGTGATAGACTCAACGTGAGATACAGAAGGAACTGACTACAGACTACATCTGAGATTGAGGGGCTGTGACCCACCTCCCTCTCTGTGATAGACTCAACGTGAGGTACAGAAGGCTCTGACTACAGACTACAGCTGAGAGCGAGGGGCTGTGACTCACTTCCCTCTCTGTGACAGACTCAACCTGAGGTACAGAAGGATCTGACTACAGACTACAGCTGAGAGCGAGGGGCTGTGACTCACCTCCCTCTCTGTGAAAGACTCAACGTGAGGTACAGAATGATCTGACTACAGACTACAGCTGAGAGCGAGGGGCTGTGACTCACCTCCCTCTCTGTGAAAGACTCAATGTGAGGTACAGAAGGATCTGCATCCCCAATGGCACCCTATTCTCCACAGGGTGCACTACTGTTGACCAGAGACCAAAGCGCCCTTTTCAAAATTAGTGCACTATATCGGGAATAGGGTGCCTCTACGGACAGAGACAAGAAGAAGCTGTTCTTTAAAGGGTTGGCGTTTCAACGTGCAAAAACACCAGAAGTCATAACACAGGCTACAAACACCAAGGGATGGTTTGCAGTTTGGCACGAAGCAGATTTTCAATACAGACAGGAAGTTCCATAGCAAGTCATACCACAAATAATAATGCATACTGTAAGCATGTTGTGCCTACAACCAGGAGGTACCTACAGTAACCATGTTGTGCCTACAACCAGGAAGCACCAAGAGTAACCATGTTGTGTCTACAAACAGGAAATACCTAAAGTAACCATGTTGTGCCTACAAACAGGAAGTACCTAAAGTAACCATGTTGTGCCTACAAACAGGAAGTACTACCTACAGTACAATTAAAATGCTCCACAGAAGTTAGCATAGTGTTCCCCGCAGATATAGTATAAACAGAACCATTCCATGTAAGGGTGCCTATACTTTGGGACAAAAAAAAAAAAACTGGACAACCTCCAGATCAATCAATCAATCAATCAAATTCATTTATAAAGCCATTTTTAACATCAGCAGATGTCACAAAGTGCAATACAGAAATGCAGTCTGGGAATCTCTGAACAATATTCCACCAAAACCTAGCTGTGCTAACCTTTCACAACCTATTATTTATTTTCAGCAGCCAATGTTACCAGCATGTAGCACATTTGCATGTAAGTTGCTTCAGGTATCAGCCCCCTGAAACACATGATATAAAATCCAATTGAGTGAGAAATTTGAGGAATTGATTTTCAGCTGTTTACTTTTAGGCTACATGGTCAACTCTGGCATGACTTGTGTTGTCTCCTGCAGAGCATTCAAACCAAAACCCTGTTGAGTTTTTTTATTTAATTTTACCTTTATTTTACTAGGCAAGTCAGTTAAGAATTCTTATTTTCAATGACGGCCTAGGAACAGTGGGTTAACTGCCTGTTCAGGGGCAGAACGACAGATTTTGTACCTTGTCAGCTCGGGGATTTGAACTTGCAACCTTTCGGTTATTAGTCCAATGCTCTAATCACTAGGCTACCCTGCCGCCCCAAGTGAGTGAGTTACCTCTGAGTTAGTGAGTTGGGTGAGTAACTGTTATTCAGTTTGCCCTCTTTTTTCAAGCTTCTCATACAACATTATAAGATACTTATTGGCTGTTCCATAAGAGCTGCTTATTGGCTGTTCCATAAGAGCTGCTTATTGGCTGTTCCATAGGAGCTGCTTATTGGCTGTTCCATAAGAGCTGCTTATTGGCTATTCCATAAGAGCTGCTCATTGGCTATTCCATAAGAGCTGCTTATTGGCTGTTCCATAAGAGCTGCTTATTGGCTGTTCCATAAGAGCTGCTTATTGGCTGTTCCATAAGAGCTGCTTATTGGCTATTCCATAAGAGCTGCTCATTGGCTATTCCATAAGAGCTGCTTATTGGCTGTTCCATAAGAGCTGCTTATTGGCTGTTCCATAAGAGCTGCTTATTGGCTGTTCCATAAGAGCTGCTTACTGGCTATTCCACTCACTGATTGGTTATTTGTTATAGGGTCGGATCCTAACTTAAGATCCATGTGTGTGTTTAACTGAATACTTAATCACGCTGTTGCTGTTGTGGCATATTTCCATTAAAAACGACTACTTTACAGCCTCTTGGAAAACTATTTCCCCTTTCTAGTTGTCTCTACTTTTGCATATTTTTGACACTGAATGTTATCAGATATTCAACTGAAACCTAATATTAGATACAGAGAACCTGAGTGAACAACTAACACAACAGTTACATACTTAATTTAATTTATCTCATAAAGTTACAAAGTTATGTAACACCCAATGTATCATCATCTTACATAGATGTGCTTACATTTGGTGTTTTATCACAATACCGTCTATCTAACTGGCATGTTAAATCACATCACAGTCTATCTAACTGGTATGTTAAATCACATTACAGTCTATCTAACTGGTATGTTAAATCACATTACAGTCTATCTAACTGGTATGTTAAATCACATTACAGTCTATCTAACTGGTATGTTAAATCACATTACAGTCTATCTAACTGGTATGTTAAATCACATTACATTACAGTCTATCTAACTGGTATGTTAAATCACATTACAGTCTATCTAACTGGTATGTTAAATCACATTACAGTCTATCCAACTGGTATGTTAAATCACATTACAGTCTATCTAACTGGTATGTTAAATCACATTACAGTCTATCTAACTGGTATGTTTTATCACAATACAGTCTATCTAACTGGTATGTTAAATCACATTACAGTCTATCCAACTGGTATGTTAAATCACATTACAGTCTATCTAACTGGTATGTTAAATCACATTACAGTCTATCTAACTGGTATGTTAAATCACATTACAGTCTATCTAACTGGTATGTTAAATCACATTACAGTCTATCTAACTGGTATGTTAAATCACATTACAGTCTATCTACCTGGTATGTTAAATCACATTACAGTCTATCTAACTGGTATGTTAAATCACATTACATTACAGTCTATCTAACTGGTATGTTAAATCACATTACAGTCTATCTAACTGGTATGTTAAATCACATTACAGTCTATCTAACTGGTATGTTAAATCACATTACAGTCTATCGGTCAGTCCACCTGACCGTGCTGCTACTCCTTATTGGCTGTTCCATAAGAGCTGCTTACTGGCTATTCCACTCACTGATTGGTTATTTGTTATAGGGTCGGATCCTAACTTAAGATCCATGTGTGTGTTTAACTGAATACTTAATCACGCTGTTGCTGTTGTGGCATATTTCCATTAAAAACGACTACTTTACAGCCTCTTGGAAAACTATTTCCCCTTTCTAGTTGTCTCTACTTTTGCATATTTTTGACACTGAATGTTATCAGATATTCAACTGAAACCTAATATTAGATACAGAGAACCTGAGTGAACAACTAACACAACAGTTACATACTTAATTTAATTTATCTCATAAAGTTACAAAGTTATGTAACACCCAATGTATCATCATCTTACACATGTATCATGTGCTTACATTTGGTGTTTTATCACAATACAGTCTATCTAACTGGTATGTTAAATCACATTACAGTCTATCTAACTGGTATGTTAAATCACAATACAGTCTATCTAACTGGTATGTTAAATCACATTACAGTCTATCTAACTGGTATGTTAAATCACATTACAGTCTATCTAACTGGTATGTTAAATCACATTACAGTCTATCCAACTGGTATGTTAAATCACATTACAGTCTATCTAACTGGTATGTTAAATCACATTACAGTCTATCTAACTGGTATGTTTTATCACAATACAGTCTATCTAACTGGTATGTTAAATCACATTACAGTCTATCCAACTGGTATGTTAAATCACATTACAGTCTATCTAACTGGTATGTTAAATCACATTACATCACAGTCTATCTAACTGGTATGTTAAATCACATTACAGTCTATCTAACTGGTATGTTAAATCACATCACAGTCTATCTAACTGTTATGTTAAATCACATTACAGTCTATCTAACTGGTATGTTAAATCACATTACAGTCTATCTAACTGGTATGTTAAATCACATTACAGTCTATCTAACTGGTATGTTAAATCACATTACAGTCTATCTAACTGGTATGTTAAATCACATTACAGTCTATCTAACTGGTATGTTAAATCACATCACAGTCTATCTAACTGGTATGTTAAATCACATTACAGTCTATCTAACTGGTATGTTAAATCACATTACAGTCTATCTAACTGGTATGTTAAATCACATTACAGTCTATCTAACTGGTATGTTAAATCACATTACAGTCTATCTAACTGGTATGTTAAATCACATTACAGTCTATCTAACTGGTATGTTAAATCACATTACAGTCTATCTAACTGGTATGTTAAATCACATTACAGTCTATCTAACTGGTATGTTAAATCACATTACAGTCTATCTAACTGGTATGTTAAATCACATCACAGTCTATCTAACTGGTATGTTAAATCACATTACATTACAGTCTATCCAACTGGTATGTTAAATCACATTACAGTCTATCTAACTGGTATGTTAAATCACATTACATTACAGTCTATCCAACTGGTATGTTAAATCACATTACAGTCTATCTAACTGGTATGTTAAATCACATTACAGTCTATCTAACTGGTATATTAAATCACATTACAGTCTATCTAACTCGTATGTTAAATCACATTACAGTCTATCTAACTGGTATGTTAAATCACATTACAGTCTATCTAACTGGTATGTTAAATCACATTACAGTCTATCTAACTGGTATGTTAAATCACATCACAGTCTATCTAACTGGTATGTTAAATCACATTACATTACAGTCTATCCAACTGGTATGTTAAATCACATTACAGTCTATCTAACTGGTATGTTAAATCACATTACAGTCTATCTAACTGGTATGTTAAATCACATTACAGTCTATCTAACGTATGTTAAATCACATTACAGTCTATCTAACTGGTATGTTAAATCACATTACAGTCTATCTAACTGGTATGTTAAATCACATTACAGTCTATCTAACTGGTATGTTAAATCACATTACAGTCTATCTAACTGGTATGTTAAATCACATTACATTACAGTCTATCCAACTGGTATGTTAAATCACATTACAGTATATCTAACTGGTATGTTAAATCACATTACAGTATATCTAACTGGTATGTTAAATCACATTACAGTCTATCCAACTGGTATGTTAAATCACATTACAGTCTATCTAACTGGTATGTTAAATCACATTACAGTCTATCTAACTGGTATGTTAAATCACATTACAGTCTATCTAACTGGTATGTTAAATCACATTACAGTCTATCTAACTGGTATGTTAAATCACATTACAGTCTATCTAACTGGTATGTTAAATCACATTACAGTCTATCTAACTGGTATGTTAAATTACATCACAGTCTATCTAACTGGTATGTTAAATCACATTACATTACAGTCTATCCAACTGGTATGTTAAATCACATTACAGTCTATCTAACTGGTATGTTAAATCACATTACATTACAGTCTATCCAACTGGTATGTTAAATCACATTACAGTCTATCTAACTGGTATGTTAAATCACATTACAGTCTATCTAACTGGTATGTTAAATCACATTACAGTCTATCTAACTCGTATGTTAAATCACATTACAGTCTATCTAACTGGTATGTTAAATCACATTACAGTCTATCTAACTGGTATGTTAAATCACATTACAGTCTATCTAACTGGTATGTTAAATCACATCACAGTCTATCTAACTGGTATGTTAAATCACATTACATTACAGTCTATCCAACTGGTATGTTAAATCACATTACAGTCTATCTAACTGGTATGTTAAATCACATTACAGTCTATCTAACTGGTATGTTAAATCACATTACAGTCTATCTAACTCGTATGTTAAATCACATTACAGTCTATCTAACTGGTATGTTAAATCACATTACAGTCTATCTAACTGGTATGTTAAATCACATTACAGTCTATCTAACTGGTATGTTAAATCACATTACAGTCTATCTAATTGGTATGTTAAATCACATTACAGTCTATCTAACTGGTATGTTAAATCACATTACAGTCTATCTAACTGGTATGGGAATTAACATTACAGTCTATCCAACTGGTATGTTAAATCACATTACATTACAGTCTATCTAACTGGTATGTTAAATCACATTACAGTCTATCTAACTGGTATGTTAAATCACATTACAGTCTATCTAACTGGTATGTTAAATCACATTACAGTCTATCTAACTGGTGTGTTAAATCACATTACATTACAGTCTATCCAACTGGTATGTTAAATCACATTACAGTATATCTAACTGGTATGTTAAATCACATTACAGTATATCTAACTGGTATGGTAAATCACATTACAGTCTATCGGTCAGTCCACCTGACCGTGCTGCTACTCCAGTCTAAGGCCTTATTTCCTTTTACATATCTGGCCCTGAAGCCTAAGGCCTTATTTCCTTTTACATATCTGGCCCTGAAGTCTAAGGCCTTATTTCCTTTTACATATCTGGCCCTGAAGTCTAAGGCCTTATTTCCTTTTACATATCTGGCCCTGAAGTCTAAGGCCTTATTTCCTTTTACATATCTGGCCCTGAAGTCTAAGGCCTTATTTCCTTTTACATATCTGGCCCTGAAGTCTAAGGCCTTATTTCCTTTTACATATCTGGCCCTGAAGTCTAAGGCCTTATTTCCTTTTCCATATCTGGCCCTGAAGTCTACTCCTGACTCCTCTCACTATGCCTGTTCTCATCCGTAGATGCTTAACTCTTTTTTTATTGACCCATTTTGTTGTCTTGACGTTCTGGGTCTTGTGTTAGTTCAAATCAAATCCCATTTCATTGGTCACATACACATGGTTAGCAGATGTTTTTGCGAGTGTAGCGAAATGCGTGCTTCTAGTTCCGACAATGCAGCAATATCTAATAATAATAATATAATATCTAACAAGTAAACTAACAAATCCACAACTACCTAATACACATGAATCTAAGTAAAGGAATGGAATACCAACATAAGGTGAATGCACCAATTTGTAAGTCGCTCTGGATAAGAGCGTCTGCTAAATGACTTAAATGTAAATGTAATATAAATATAAATATATGGATGAGCAATGACAGAGCAGCATAGGCAAGATGCCATAGATGGTATAAAATACAGTATATACATATGAGATGCGTAATGCAAGATTTGTAAACATTACTAAAGTGACATTATTTAAAGTGACTAGTAATCAATTTATTAAAGTGGCCAATGATTTCAACTCTGTATGTAGGCAGCAACCTCTCTGTGTTACTAATGGCTGTTCAACAGTCTGATGGCCTTGAGATAGAAGCTGTTTTTCAGTCTCTCGGTCCCAGCTTTGATGCACCTGTACTGACCTCGCCTTCTGGATGATAGCGGGGTGAACAGACAGTGGCTCTGGTGGTTGTTGTCCTGGATGATCTTTACGGCCTTTCTGTGACATCGGGTGGTGCAGGTGTCCTGGAGGGCAGGTAGTTTGCCCCGGGTGATGCGTTGTGCAGACCTCACTACCCTCTGGAGAGCCCTGCGGTTGTGGGCGGTGCAGTTGCCGTACCAGGCGGTGATACAGCCTGACAGGATGCTCTCAATTGTGCATCTATAAAAATGTGTGAGACTTTTAGGAAACAAGCCAAAGAATTGTAAAGGTTGAATAATATT
The DNA here is from genome assembly GCF_021184085.1 of Oncorhynchus gorbuscha. Lineage (NCBI taxonomy): Eukaryota > Metazoa > Chordata > Actinopteri > Salmoniformes > Salmonidae > Oncorhynchus > Oncorhynchus gorbuscha. The sequence goes on along the minus strand of NC_060195.1, from coordinate 6,761,357 downwards.
TGGGGACATTCGTGAGTTACTGAACTAGTTACCTGGTTGGTCGCCTTTCTTTTTGGATTCTGTTTTCCATTGGAAGATGCAATTTGCATGACACCACGTTCGTTTTGCATTGATCCGAGACCAGACATTTGATATTTTGGTTGGATACAGTGCTTCTACTAATTTTGAGAGGGATACATTTGCATCATTTTCAGGAACTGAGAGAGACATGCTGCAAGAGACATCTTCAATAACAAGAGTTTCCTTTGACTGTTGGCTGCCACAGCTACTGTAGGCAGGCAGCTAAGCTTGTTGTATGGTCAAATCAAGAACAATTCCTTTTCATTTCATATTTCTATTTTTTTCACAGTAGACTGTTTTTCTTGCCCTACAAATTACAAGAAGGTCCTGTAGGCTTGTTTTCAGACATGCATATTAGACGGTTATTACAGCTACTTTGCATTCATATATGCATGTATACAGTATTGCTTCTAGATAGGCTGTGTGCTTTCCCGTGGTTAGTTGTACTGATGTTGGCAACAACTCCAAGGTCTAGAAGATTTACTCTGGGGCCGTTTCAGTGCCAAAGGGCAGCCTCCTTTAGGCAACGTCTAACACTTTAATTACAGATGAATTATGTTTAGTGTTCCGACGTAGAACGGAGCATGTAAAGGACGTTGTATATTAAACACAAGTCGGAAAGGGTTGAATAAATAGTATTGTACACATGTAGCATCTCTATAGAGAAACGAGAACGTAAAGGAAACCGTGTAGACACAAGCAGGGAAGGTTTAGTCTAAAATGTAGTATAAAATCAAAGCATTTACAAATAGGAAAGGGTTGAAGACTTGGATATAATCTAGTGTTCTGATTGTATACATTTGTTTGTATTTTAATGTGTTTGTTCCCATGGAGACAGGAGGACGTTAAAGATATTTGTTTGTATTTTAATGTGTTTGTTCCCATGGAGACAGGAGGATGTAAAGACATTTGTTTGTATTTGAATGTGTTTGTTCCCATGGAGACAGGAGGACGTAAAGACAGTTTGTATTTTAATGTGTTTGTTCCCATGGAGACAGGAGGATGTAAAGACATTTGTTTGTATTTTAATGTGTTTGTTCCCATGGAGACAGGAGGACGTAAAGACAGTTGTTTGTATTTTAATGTGTTTGTTCCCATGGAGACAGGAGGACGTAAAGACAGTTGTTTGTATTTTAATGTGTTTGTTCCCATGGAGACAGGAGGACGTAAAGACAGTTGTTTGTATTTTAATGTGTTTGATCCCATGGAGACAGGAGGAAGTAAAGACAGTTGTTTGTATTTTAATGTGTTTGTTCCCATGGAGACAGGAGGATTTAAAGACAGTTGCTTGTATTTTAATGTGTTTGTTCCCATGGAGACAGAAGGACGTAAAGACAGTTGCTTGTATTTTAATATGTTTGTTCCCATGGAGACAGGAGGATGTACATAATACATTTCACAAAGTTATAACCAGTGGCTGTTGTCTATGCAGGCTCATATCCCAGGCCACATCCACACCACACAGGACAGAGGTAGTAAAGGGTTGAATGTAGAGTGCTTCTACACCTGCATTGTTTGCTGTTTGGGGTTTTAGGCTGGGTTTCTGTACGAAGGGGCTATATAAATGAATTTGATTTGATTTGAGTATGGTTGAATTTTATGGAGCTCTTTTTTTTAAGACGAAGAAGAAGAAGGGACATCGGTCAGGATTTACCAACCATCTGACCTGTACCCACGTTTCCTTGTAGATTCTTACCATACATAAAATATCCAGCTTGGAGTCTTCCACAACATATACTAACTCGGAGTCTTCCACAACATATCCTAACTCGGAGTCTTCCACAACATATACTAACTCGGAGTCTTCCACAACATATCCTAACTCGGAGTCTTCCACAACATATACTAACTCGGAGTCTTCCACAACATATACTAACTCGGAGTCTTCCACAACATATCCTAACTCGGAGTCTTCCACAACATATACTAACTCGGAGTCTTCCACAACATATACTAACTCGGAGTCTTCCACAACATATACTAACTCGGAGTCTTCCACAACATATACTAACTCGGAGTCTTCCACAACATATCCTAACTCGGAGTCTTCCACAACATATACTAGCTTGGAGACTTCCACAAAAGCCATGCCTCTTATCTCTTTAGATCCCAAAGCCAAGGACCTAGGATTCTCTTAAAAAAAAAGTATTCCTGCTCACTCAGCCTTTGCATTCCCCATGACCACCGGACTATTTACATTGACACCAGCCCCCACATTTGTTTTTACACGGTTGCTACTCACGGTTTATTATCTACGCATAGTCACTTCACCCCTACCTACATGTACAAATGACCTCAACCAGCATGTACCCCCACACACTGACTCGGTACTCACTGTTTATTATCTATGCATAGTCACTTCACCCCTACCTACATGTACAAATGACCTGTATAAATCCTCATTATTGTTATTTTTTTGTGTTACTTTTAATTATTTGAATTTGAATTTTATAAAAGTAAATCTTTTCTTAACTCTTCTTGAACTGCACTCTTGGTTAAGGGCTTGAAAGTAAAGCATTTCACAGTAAAGTCTACACTTGTTGTTTTTGGTGCACGTGACAAATAAAGTTTTATTTGATTTGTCTTTGGCACTGGGCACCCACAGTTTACAAGGTGTCCCTTCGATTTTACTCATCAAACAATGGTTGTGTACACAGCCCCATTCACGGCAGGCAACATGCAAAACAACGTGACAAGACCATCAAGCATTTAGACCATCTGGGAAAGAAGAGCTAGAGCGAAATAACGACTCTCAGTGATTGTCTATTTGAGTGTTATTATTTATGTCCTTGTCACAGTCAAAAAGGAATAAAGGAGATGAATCTGTGGCCCTTTATCTATCCATATTTCCACTCATCTGCTTGTTTCAGTAGCCATGGTGAGCTTCCATCTCCTCCTACAACATCATCTGCTTGTTTCAGTAGCCATGGTGAGCTTCCATCTCCTCCTACAACATCATCTGCTTGTTTCAGTAGCCATGGTGAGCTTCCATCTCCTCCTACAACATCATCTGCTTGTTTCAGTAGCCATGGTGAGCTTCCATCTCCTCCTCCTACAACACCATCTGCTTGTTTCAGTAGCCATGGTGAGCTTCCATCTCCTCCTACAACATCATCTGCTTGTTTCAGTAGCCATGGTGAGCTTCCATCTCCTCCTCCTACAACACCATCTGCTTGTTTCAGTAGCCATGGTGAGCTTCCATCTCCTCCTACAACATCATCTGCTTGTTTCAGTAGCCATGGTGAGCTTCCATCTCCTCCTCCTACAACACCATCTGCTTGTTTCAGTAGCCATGGTGAGCTTCCATCTCCTCCTACAACATCATCTGCTTGTTTCAGTAGCCATGGTGAGCTTCCATCTCCTCCTACAACATCATCTGCTTGTTTCAGTAGCCATGGCCAGCTTCTTTCTCCTCCTCCTACAACACCATCTGCTTGTTTCAGTAGCCATGGTGAGCTTCCATCTCCTCCTTCAACATCATCTGCTTGTTTCAGTAGCCATGGTGAGCTTCCATCTCCTCCTACAACATCACCTGCTTGTTTCAGTAGCCATGGCGAGCTTCCATCTCCTCCTACAACATCATCTGCTTGTTTCAGTAACCATGGTGAGCTTCCATCTCCTCCTACAACGTCATCTGCTTGTTTCAGTAGCCATGGTGAGCTTCCATCTCCTCCTACAACGTAATCTGCTTGTTTCAGTAGCCATGGTGAGCTTCCATCTCCTCCTACAACATCATCTGCTTGTTTCAGTAGCCATGGTGAGCTTCCATCTCCTCCTACAACGTCATCTGCTTGTTTCAGTAGCCATGGTGAGCTTCCATCTCCTCCTACAACATCATCTGCTTGTTTCAGTAACCATGGTGAGCTTCCATCTCCTCCTACAACATCATCTGCTTGTTTCAGTAGCCATGGTGAGCTTCCATCTCCTCCTACAACATCATCTGCTTGTTTCAGTAGCCATGGCCATCTCCTCCTACAACATAATCTGCTTGTTTCAGTAGCCATGGTGAGCTTCCATCTCCTCCTACAACGTCATCTGCTTGTTTCAGTAGCCATGGCCATCTCCTCCTACAACATAATCTGCTTGTTTCAGTAGCCATGGCCATCTCCTCCTACAACATAATATGCTTGTTTCAGTAGCCATGGCCATCTCCTCCTACAACATAATCTGCTTGTTTCAGTAGCCATGGCCATCTCCTCCTACAACATAATCTGCTTGTTTCAGTAGCCATGGCCACCTCCTCCTACAACATAATCTGCTTATTTCAGTAGCCATGTGAGCTTCCATCTCCTCCTACAACATCATCTGCTTGTTTCAGTAGCCATGGCCACCTCCTCCTACAACCAAAGAAAAGACACTGTGAAATGTTTTCAAAGAGAGAGCTTCTAGTCATTGGCGTTTAGTGATTGAGGGCTCCCCAGTCACTTTCCAATGCAATTCATTCCACCTGCTTTTGTTCCCAGCAGGGCCAGTCTAGTCCCTGACCTTACAAAGGACAGTCATTAAGATTGAAATCTTCACCACATAAAAATGTATTTGAAATCAATTCTATGACCTTTATATGCAAAGGAAGGGAGTGTCAAGCCCATCAAACTCTGAGTCGCTGCGTTATACGAGTGTTGCATGGCTGAATTAATCAGTTCTCTTTGAGTGACATTAACGAGATAAAATAAACTGGAGATATTTTGTTCCTGGACTTGATAGCAAACTTTTAAAGTTGGAATCCATAGCTGTGAAACCACCAGGTCTGTTTGCAACATTACAACAGCAAAGACTACAAACAAACAAACAAACAAACAAACAAACAAACAACAACAAAAAAACAAGATGTTACCTCTGACATCATTGCACGCTCGATAGAACAGCAAAGTTATTTTTACCCACAATGCAGGATGCTCATTTCCTCAAAGCAAAATCAAAAACAACACATGGGCCTGGGTGGCGCTGTTTGGCCTTTTGCAGATCTCCTGTTTCAGGGAGAATTAAAGCAGTATAGCTGATGTAATGGTACACTACAGAGCTTTGCAAAAGTATTCATTCCCCTTCACGTTTTCCCCATTTTGTTGTATTACAACCTGTCATTTAAATTGATTTTGATTTGGATTTCATATAATGGACATACATAAAATAGTCCAAATTTGTGAAGTGAAATAAAAAAAAATAACTTGTCTCATAAATGTAAAACAAATTAAAAACAGAAAGGTGGTACGTGCATATGTATTCACCCACTTTGCTCTGAAGCCCCTAAATAAGATCTGATGCAAACAATTACCATCAGAAGTCACATATTTAGTTAAATAAAGTCCACCTGTGTGCAATCTAAGTGTCACATGATCTGTCACATGATCTCAGTATATATACACCTGTTCTGAAAGGCCCAAGAGTCTACAACACCACTGAGCAAGGGGAACCACCAAGCAAGCAACACCATGAATACCAAGGAGCTCTCCAAACAGGTCAGGGACAAAGTTGTGGAGACGTACAGATCAAGGTTGGGTTATAAAAAAATATCTTAAACTTTGAACATCCCACGGAGCACCATTAAATCCATTATTAAATCATGTAAAAAAATATGGCACCACAACAGACCTGCCAAGAGAGAGGCACCCACCAAAACTCATGGACCAGGCAAGGAGGGCATTAATCAGAGAGACAAAAAAGAAACCAAAGTTAACCCTGAAGGAGCTGCAAAGCTCCACACCAGAGATTGGAGTATCTGTCCATAGGATCACTTTAAGATGTACAACAACAGAGCTGGGATTTACGGAATAGTGGCCAGACAAAAAGCCATTGCTTAAAGAAGAAAATCAGCAAACACGTTTGGTGTTCGCCAAAAGGCATGTGGGAGACTCCCCAAACATATGGAAGAAGGTACTCTGGTCAGATGAGACTAAAATGTTGCTTTTTGGCCATCAAGGGTGGCACAAACTCAACACCTCTCCCAACACCCAACACCTCCCAACACCTCTCACAAACCCAACACCTCCCATCACCCCGAGAACACCATCCCCACAGTGGAGCATGGTGGCGGCAGCTTCGTGCTGTGGGGATGTTTTTCATCGGCAGGTACTGAGAAGCTGGTCAGAATTCAAGGAATGATGGATGGTGCTAAATACAGGGAAATTCTTGAGGGAAACCTATTTCAGTCAGAGGTTTGAGACTGGGACGGAGGTTCACCTTCCAGCAGGACAATGACCCTAAGCATACTGCTAAAGCAACACTTCAGTGATTTAAGGGGAAACATGTAAATGTCTTGGAATGGCCTAGTCAAAGCCCAGATTTCAATCCAATTGAGAATTTGTGGTATGACTTAAAGTATGCTGTACACTAGCGGAACCCATCCAACTTGAAGGGGCTGGAGCAGTTTTGCCTTAAAGAATGGGCAAGATCCCACTGGCTAGATGTGCCAAGCTTATAGAGACACACCCCAAGAGACATGCAGCTATAATTGCTGCAAAAGGTGGCTCTACAATGTATTGACTTTTGGGGGTTGAATAGTTATGCAAGCTCAAGCTTTTTCTTTTGTCTTATTTCTTGTTTATTTCACAGTAAAAAATGTTTTGCATCTTCAATGTGGTAGGCATGTTGTATAAATCAAATGATACAAACCCCCCAAAAATATCTTTTTAATCCAGGTTGTTGTCACGCCCTGGTCGAAGTATTGTGTGTTTATCTTCATTTATTTGGTCAGGCCAGGGTGTGACATGGGTTTTTGTATGTGGTGTGTAGGTAGTGGGATTGTAGCTTAGTGGGGTGTTCTAGGTAAGTCTATGGCTGTCTGAAGTGGTTCTCAATCAGAGGCAGGTGTTTATCGTTGTCTCTGATTGGGAACCATATTTAGGCAGCCATATTCTTTGGTTGTGTTGTGGGTGATTGTCCTGAGTGTCTTGATGTCCTTGTGCTGTGTTAGTTGACAAAAGTATAGGCTGTTTTCGGTTTTCGTTACGTTTATTGTTTTTGTAGTGTTTTGTATTGATTCGTGTTACGTTTGTCTGATTAAACATGGATCGCAATCTACACGCTGCATTTTGGTCCGACTCTCCTTCACCATTAGAAAACCGTTACAGTTGTAAGGCAACAAAATAGGAAAAATGCCAAGGGGGGTGAATGCTTTCGCAAGCCTCTGTATGGGTATACATACAGTGGGGCAAAAAATTAATTAAAAATCCTACAATGTGATTTTCTGGATTTTTTTCTGATTTTGTCTGTCATAGTTGAAGTGTACCTATGATGAAAATTACAGGACTCTCTCATCTTTTTTAGTGGGATAACTTGCACAATTGGTGGCTGACTAAATACTTCTTTGCCCCACTGTATTTTAAGAACATTTTATTTGATTGTGTGAGGGAGGTGCCATTGGTTGTGTGTTGAAATTTGCTTGAAAAAAATCCTACCAACCGTATTACGTAATCACAGTTATCTGCTTGACAAGTGACGAAAGAAACCCAAACTAAAGTGCTGAACACTTTCTCTGAGTGGAGCAACAGCATCTGTGTCCTGCCTTGGTTTTATCTACTCAGAACACAGCTGGAGGGGAAATCACTGTCCAGTTGTCTAGAACAACCAAAAGAAAGTGTCTGTCAACCACATTAAGCCTGAACATGGAAAACAAAATCAATTCTGAGAAAGCATCATGGGAAACTCAGAAGAATGGAACCAGCAGTTGATCTTCAAAGGTTACAGTATCAACATTATCCTAGTTCTTAAAAGATTATATTCTTGGTGTGCACATATATTTGTATTTGTGTGTCTGTGTATGTGTCTACTGTAGCTGTTTGTAGAGCACTGTGGGACATTTGCTAAGCATGCAAATGAAAAATGTATCATGCAATGTACTGTCACAGAAAGCAGATGCTGTATGCAATGATGTATGTGAAAGAACAGGAAGATTGCTGCCCATTAATATAATTTCTTATTCAAATTTAATGCAAAGAACAAACAGTGGCTCCCATTCATGGCAAGATGAGCAAACATAATGATAACAAAACTGTCATTTCTCCACCTGCACTGTTATACAAGAACCTAGTATTCAATGATAAATTAAATCCGACACGAAAGAGAATATGAAATTAATGAAGTACCAATACAAAAATATACTATGCTATATATAAATATATTAAACACAGGGGTGCATTTGATGACATCACTCCCACAGTAATGTTACTGATTGATGACATCACTCCTGCAGTAATCTTACTGATTGATGACATCACTCCCGCAGTAATGTTACTGATTGATGACATCACTCCCACAGTAATGTTACTGATTGATGACATCACTCCTGCAGTAATGTTACTGATTGATGACATCACACCTGCAGTAATGTTACTGATTGATGACATCACACCTGCAGTAATGTTACTGATTGATGACATCACTCCTGCAGTAATGTTACTGATTGATGACATCACATCTGCAGTAATGTTACTGATTGATGACATCACACCTGCAGTAATGTTACTGATTAATGACATCACTCCCACAGTAATGTTATTGATTTCATCCATTTTTCTGAATGTGAAAATACTTTTTTATTTAACAGAAAGTATATAGATTAAAAAGGGACATGAAATCCAATCAAATCATTACATGATCATTGAATCTAACACAGGTAAAAATGTAAATGTCCTAATCGATGTCCCATTCTCTCCATAGCTCACTACATTTGACAGAGGCCCATAAAGGGAACTACGTAGGGAATATCAAATCAAATCGTATTAAGTCACATGCGCCGAGTAAATGCTTACTTACGAGCCCCTAACAAACAATGCAGTTTAAAAAAATAATATGAATGAGAATAAGAAATTTAAGTAACAAGTAATTAAAGAGCAGCAGTAAAATAACAATAGCAAGGCTATATACAGGAGGAACCAGTACAGAGTCAATGTTAGTCGAGGTAATTGAGGTAATATGTACATGTAGGTAGAGTTATTAAAGCGACTATGCATAGATGACAACTACAGAGAGTAGCAGCGGAATAAAGGGGACGGGGGTTAACGCAAATAGTCTGGTGGCCATTTGATTAGCTGTTCAGGAGTCTTATGGCTTGGGGGGGTAGAAGCTGTTTAGAAGCCTCTTGGACCTAGACTTGGCGCTCCGGTACCACTTGCCGTGCGGTAACAGAGAGAACAGTCTATGACTAGCGTGGCTGGAGCCTTTGATCATTTTTAGGGCCTGGTCCTGGATTTCAGGACGCTTGACCCCAGTGATGTACTGGGCCGTACGCACTACCCTTTGTAGTGCCTTGCAGTCTGAGGCCACTGAGGACCCATGCCAAATATTTTCAGTTTCCTGGGGGGGAATAGGTTTTGTCGTGCCCTCTTCACATGTACATATTACCTCAATTACCTCGACTAAACAGTGCTCCCGCACATTGACTCTGTACAGGTACACCCTGTATATAGCCTTGCTATTGTTATTTACTGCTGCTCTTTAATTATGTGTTACTATTATTTATTTTTCTTATTATTATTATTTAAATATTTTTACTGCATTTGTTGGCTTGGACCTAAGCATTTCACTGTAAAGTCTAAACCTGTTGTATTCGGCACCTTTAGATGTGTCAGGACCACTAAAACGTTCTGTATACTATATATACACTATATGTATACTATATATACACTATATGTATACTATATATACACTATATGTATACTATATATACACTATATGTATACTATATGTATACTATATATACACTATATGTATACTATATATACACTATATGTATACTATATATACACTATATGTATACTATATGTATACTATATATACACTATATGTATACTATGTATACACTATATGTATACTATATATACACTATATGTATACTATATATACACTATATGTATACTATATATACACTATATGTATACTATGTATACACTATATGTATACTATATATACACTATATGTATACTATATATACACTATATGTATACTATATGTATACTATATATACACTATATGTATACTATGTATACACTATATGTATACTATATATACACTATATGTATACTATATGTATACTATATATACACTATATGTATACTATATATACACTATATGTATACTATATATACACTATATGTATACTATATATACACTATATGTATACTATATATACACTATATGTATACTATATATACACTATATGTATACTATGTATACACTATATGTATACTATATATACACTATATATACACTATATGTATACTATATATACACTATATGTATACTATGTATACACTATATGTATACTATATATACACTATATATACACTATATGTATACTATATATACACTATATGTATACTATGTATCTATAAGCAGCTGTATAAAAATAGTCCTTTCAATTAACTCTGTTATTCAACGCTCATTTGAATCCATCCCTAGATACTAAACAGTGTACCTCATCAGTCCATTAGTTTTCAGATAGAGGAGAGTCAGATAGTGTCAACTGAGACAATAATGGATATATACACAGTCCTGGGTATAGTCTAATTAGTCCCTTATAAATACATGCCAATCAATGGAAGATATTCATTACGCTGCCAGTCAGGTCCTGTCTTATTCCATGTGAAAAATGACATTTGTATGTAGCTATAAAGATTTTATTTTTAAACCTGTGGATATTTTATATTGTAATGATCCTTGCCTAGTTAGGTTTGTTACAGTATCCTCCAAGTGGGTTGATTAACCCCATTGGAGCAGTGGTTAGGATGTTTTCCCTACAGATCTGGGTTTGAGAGTCGTTTTTATTTCCCCCCTTCACTTCTGCTGTTTACCACAATGTGGACTTGTTGGCCTCGTGGTAGCGGTCCTAGTGCCCGTTGGCCCAAGAACCCAGACATTACCATATCCCTAAAGGACTGTGTTGATTCTGTATAGATCTCCCAGTCTGCATCCCAAATGGCACTCTGTTCCCTTTATAGTCCACTGTTTTTGATCTGGGCCAATCTGTCAAATGTATATAGTACGTGTCAGCTGGAAGTAGAAGCCTAAGTGTTATTGTTTTATTTGTTTATTCCAATTGGGAGAGGGGTGGTAGGGTTTGTGGGTAATAATAAAGGAAAATATATTCTAAAAATATGCGTATATATGTATGCATGTTTATGTATATATATGTATGTGTATGTATGTATATATATATTTACCCCGAAAAAATATATTGGGGATTGGAAATAATGCAGAGAATTACATTGATGGAAACGACAATCTATCCTCAATATTTAAGCTGATTTCCCCCCCCCTAATAAAATAATAATGATAATAAAAGGAACAAAGAAATGTCCAGCACTGAAATGACAAATGAAGTTTGTCATTTCCTGTTTACTTCTGGGCGATTGCCATTAATAATTGTGATTAGTCTTGTGCCAAGGAAAGAAACAAAGTCTCCTCCCTCTGATTCCGCTAATTTCACCCGTGTTTATGATGGCCAAAAAGGAACATTTTTGTTTTCGTGAATTTTTACCATAAAGCCATTTTTTGACATTGAGGTTGTGGAAATTGGTGGAAATCGTTCATCATCCGGACATGGGGTTGAAAATCACAGCAACAGTTTAAGCACCATCTTCGTCCCAATCATGATTCATCCAAATAATCAGAAACATAATCACCAAACCAGGAACTACCGTTGCTCGTATAATCACATAATTATACTTGAGCCTTCTCACTGTTTTATCTGTCCATGAGAATCTGTCCACGAGGGATTAGAAGGAACCTAATCATCTGACGCTTCAAATGTTACGTTTCCAGCCAGGAACAACAGCTCTAGAAACATGGAATTCTTGGAAAACAGCAATATAATTTCGCTCCTGGCTTTTATTTGTGATTAACTGCAGTGGCCTGACCAGTGGTATACAAACCAGCCAAGGTTATACCTTGTAATTCATTGAATGATTCCTTTCCTCTCTTCTTTTCTTCATTTCTCAGCCTTGAAGGTTGTTGTTAAGCTTTCTATTGTTTTATTTTCTTGTCTTGGAAACCTTAGCAAAGTCAGTCAGCATAGGGCAATGGAGGCTGGTGTGAAGCCTGTGGCCATGTCTTAGCCCACGTGCTTCCAAGGCCTAGAGGAAATCAAACAAACATTACACAGCAAACAAACACAGCTGAGCTAATAAACCCTGATAACCTTACAGGCAAACATTAGACACCTAATAAACCCTGATAACCTTACAGGCAAACATTAGACACCTAATAAACCCTGATAACCTTACAGGCAAACATTAGACACCTAATAAACCCTGATAACCTTACAGGCAAACATTAGACACCTAATAAACCCTGATAACCTTACAGGCAAACATTAGACACCTAATAAACCCTGATAACCTTACAGGCAAACATTAGACACCTAATAAACCCTGATAACCTTACAGGCAAACATTAGACACCTAATAAACCCTGATAACCTTACAGGCAAACATTAGACACCTAATAAACCCTGATAACCTTACAGGCAAACATTAGACACCTAATAAACCCTGATAACCTTACAGGCAAACATTAGACACCTAATAAACCCTGATAACCTTACAGGCAAACATTAGACACCTAATAAACCCTGATAACCTTACAGGCAAACATTAGACACCTGCATTCATTTGCCAGAAATCCAAGAACTGTACAAGATTCAGGAAAAAAACGGTCATGTTGTTTTTCTCTATTCACACCCCTGTTAAACATAAGTAGAGGTTTAAGAAACCCTGAATAGTCATATCATAATACTGTTGTACATTGACTGTACTAAATATTAAGAACACCTGCTCTTCCCATGACAGACTGACAAGGTAAATCAAGGTGAAAGTGATGATCCCTTATTGATGTTAACTAAATCCACTTCAGTCAGTGTAGATGAAGGGGAGGAGACGGGGTTAAAGAAGGATTTTTAAGCCTTGAGACAAGCGAGACATGGATTGTGTATGTGTGCCACTCAGAGGGTGAATGGGAAAAACAAAATATTTAAGTGCCTTTGAACGAGGTAAGGTAGCAGGTGCCAGGCGCGCTAGTTTGAGTGTGTCAAGAACTGCAACACTGCTGGGTTTTTCACGCTCAACAGTTTACCGTGTGCATTAATTAAGAATGGACCACCATCCAAAGGACATCCAGCCAATTTGACACAACTGTTGGAAGCATTGGAGTCAACATGGGCCAGCATCCCTGTGGAATACTTTCAACACCTTGTAGAGTCCATGCCCCCGACGGATCAAGGCTGTTCTGTGTTCCTAAGGTTTGGTTTACACCTAAAGAATGTTTATCTTATATGGGTTGATGCTTGCTTCAAGAGTTGTACTGACTGATTTTAGTATAGTATATATATTTATCATATGGGAGTATGCTATGTATGTCAATGCTTAACTGTTGACTGTTGGTGAACGTTGTTCTCAGTGTAATTTAATTACTTTTCTCCATTGTGAACTTTGGCACTAAGATGAATTTGCTGATGGACTTTTTACTTGCAACCATGGAGGTTGTATGTTATATTTTTCACATATTTGCAGACCAACACCTATATATATATATATATACAGTGGATTCAGAAAGTATTCAGACCCTTTAACTTTTTCCACATTTTGATGATTCTAACTGTCAAATCATTCCAATTCTAACTGTCAAATCATTCCAATTCTAACTGTCAAATCATTCCAATTCTAACTGTCAAATCATTCCAATTCTAACTGTCAAATCATTCCAATTCTAACTGTCAAATCATACCAATTCTAACTGTTTATTATTTTATTCATTTATTCTAAAATTGACTAAAATGTTTTTTTTCCCCCCAGTTGATCTATATACTATATACCAAAATGGCCAAGAAAAAAACAGGTTTTTAGATATTTTCGCAAATGTACCCGTGAAACACCAGCCTCAACGTCAACAGTGAAGAGACGACTTAGGGATGGATGCTGGCCTTCTAAGCAGAGTTGCAAAGAAAAAGCCATGTCTCAGACTGGCCAATAAAAATAAAAGATGAATAAGATGGGCAAAAGAACACAGACACTGGACAGCTGCCTAGAAGGCCAGCATCCCGGACTCGCTTCTTCACTCTTTACGTTGACACTAGTGTTTTGCGGGTACTATTTCATGAAGCTGCCAGTTGAGGACTTGAGAGGCATCTGTGCATCTGTTTCTCAAACTAGACACTCTAATGTACTTGACCTCTTACTCAGTTGTGCCCCTTGGCCTCCCACTCCTCTTTCTATTCTGGTTAGGGCCAGTTTGTGCTGTTCTGTGAAGGGAGTAGTACACAGCGTTGTACGAGATCTTCAGTTTCTTAGCAATTTCTCACATGGAATAGCCTTCATTTCTCAGAACAAGAATAGATTGATGAGTTTCAGAAGAAAGTTGTATTGCTTCATTAATCAGGACAAAAGTTTGGTTCCAGTAGTTTCAGATGTGCTGACATAATTGCAAAAGGGTTTTCTAATAATCAATTAGCCTTTTAAAATTATAAACTTGGATTAGCTGACACAACGTGCGATTGGAACACAGTAGTGATGGTTGCTGATAATGGGCCTCTGTACACCTATGTAGATATTCCATAAAAATCAGACGTTTCCAGCTACAATAGTCATTTACAACATTAACAATGTCTACACTGTATTTCTGATCAATTTGATGTCATTTTAATGGACACATTTTTTTGCTATTCTTTCAAAAACAAGGATATTTCTATATGATCGGTAGTGTAAGTATTACTCACTACTCTGTTGAAGCACCTTTGGCAGCGATTAAAGCCTTGAGTCGTCTTGGGTATGATGCTGCAAGCTTGGCACACCTGTATTTGGGGAGTGTCTCCCATTCTTCTCAGAATATTCTCTAAACCTCTGTCAGGTTGGATGGGGAGGGTCGCTTGCACAGCTATTTCCAGGTCTCTGAAAATAGCTTTGTTCGATTGGGTTCAATTCCAGGCTCTGGCTGGGCCACTCAAGGACATTCAGAGACTTTCCCCGAAGCCACTCGTGCATTATCTTGGCTGTGTGCTTAGGCTCGTTGTCCTGTTGAAAGGTGAGAGCACTCTGGAGTAGGTTTTCATCAATGATCTCTATGTATTTTGCTCCGTTCATCTTTCCCTTGATCCTGACTCGTCTCACAGTCCCTGCTTCTGAAAAACATCCCCACAGCATGATGCTGCCACCACCACAAGGATGGTGCCAGGTTTCCTCCAGACGTGATGCATTCAGGCTAAAGAATTCAGTCTTGGTTTCATCAGACCACATATTCTTGTTTCTCAACGTCTGGGAGTACATCAGTGCCTTTTGAAAAACTCCAAACGGGCTGTCTTGTGTCTTCTACTGAGGAGTGGCTTCCGTCTGGCCACTCTACCATAACGGCTTCAATGGTAGAGTGCTGTAGAGATGGTTGTCCTTCTGGAAGGTTCTCCCATCTCCACAGAGGAACTCTAGAGCTCTGTCAGAGTGACCATCGGGTTCTTGGTCACCTCCATGGCTAAGGCCCTTCGTCCTCAATTACTGAGTTTGGCCGGGCGGCCAGCTCTGTGAAGAGTCTTGGTGGTTCCAATCTTCTTCCATTTAAGATTTATGCAGGCGACTGTGTTTTTTGCCCAGATCTGTGCATCAACAAAATCCTGTCTTGAAGCTCATCGGACAATTCCTTGGACCTCATGGCTTGTTTTTGCAGTGACATGCACTGTCTACCTTTTATAGACAGGTGTGTGCCTTTCCAAAATCAATTGAATTTAACACGGGGGGACTCCAATCAAGTTGTAGAAACATCTCAAGGATGATCAATGGAAACAGGATAAATCTGATCTCAATTTGAGTCTCATAGCATAGCCTCTGAATACTTATGTAAGGTATTTATTTTATTTTTTTGAAAAAATTGCTAAAAAATGTGAAAAACTTGTTTTCGCTTTATCATTATGGGGTTTTATGTGTAGATTGATGAGGGGAAAAGGGTTTTAATCCATTTTATAATAAGGCTGTAACGTAACAGTATGTGGGACAGGTCTAAGGCTATGAATACATTCTGAATGACATACTAATTATATGTTTATCAAAAACATGAGGATGTTTGAAATCTAGTGTTGGGATTAGTGAACCAAATGCAGTTCAACTAGAAATTAAGCTATATTTTGCAGTACTTTGGGAATAGCTTTACTAAATTTAAATGTAGGTAGTGTTTTCAGTAGTTAATTACTATGCCGTGTAGCGGTGTAGCTAACTACTGGAACTAAACACTACTGTTTTACCATGTAGCGGTGTAGCTAACTACTGGAACTAAACACTACTATTTTACCTGTAGTGGTGTAGCTAACTACTGGAACTAAACACTACTGTTTTACCTGTAGCGGTGTAGCTAACTACTGGAACTAAACACTACTGTTTAACCTGTAGCGGTGTAGCTAACTACTGCAACTATTAACATACAGTGTCAATAGAAAGTATTCACACCTCTTGACTTTTCCCACATTTTGTTGTGTTACAGCTCTGAATTAAATTGAGATGTTGTGTCACTGGCCTACAAACAATACCCCATAATGTCAAAGTGGAATTATGTTGAAATAATAATAATAATAATAATAGCTAAGATTTCTTCAGTCAATTATTCAACCTGTCACGCCCTGACCGTAGTATACTTTGTTTTCTTTATTATTTTGGTTAGGTCAGGGTGTGATATGGGTGATGTATGTGTCTATGGGTTTTGTATGTGTATGGGTGTTCACTAGTCTAGGTGTTATGTATGTTTATGGTTGCCTAGATTGGTTCTCAATTAGAGGCAGCTGTTTATCGTTGTCTCTGATTGGGAACCATATTTAGGCAGCCATATTCCTTCTGTATTTTGTGGGTTATTGTCTACGTGTTAGTTGCCTGTGCACTCATCAATATATATATATATATATATATATATATATATATATACAGCATCACGGTTGTATAAGTGTTCTTCCTTTCATTAAATAAGAAGATGTATTCATCTCACGCTGCGCCATGGTCTCATCCATTCAACGAACGTGACACAACCCTTTTGTTATGGCTTAAATACGTTCAGGAGTGCAGATGTGTTTAACAAGTCACATAATAAGTTGCATGGACACTGTGTGAAATAATAACATGGTTTTGAATGACTACCTCATCTCTGTACCCCACACATACAACTATTTGTAAGGTCAGGTCCCTCAGACGAACTGTGAATTTCATGAATTTCATACACAGATTCAACCACAAAGATTCAGGGAGGTTTTCGGATGCCTCGCAACTAAGGGCACCTATTGGTAGATGTGTTTAAAAAAACAAAGCGGACTTTGAATATCCCTTTGATGGTGAAGTTATTAATTACACTTTGGATGATGCATAAATACACCCAGGCACTACAAAGATACAGGCGTCCTTCTTAACTCAGTTGCCAGTAGAGGAAGGAAAAACACTTAGGGATTTCACCATGAGGCCAATGTTGACTTTAAAACAGTTACAGAGTTGAATGGCCGTGATAGGAGCAAACTGAGGTTGCTCCTATCACAGCTCCTATGTGGAGTAACACAAGTTACTCCCACAACACTAACCTAATTGACAGAGTGAAAAGAATGAAACCTGTACAGAATAAAAATATTCCAAAACACGCATCCTGTTTGCAATAAAGTGTGGCAAACGTATTAATTGTATGTCCTGAATACAGAGCGTTATGTTTGGGGCAACTCCAACACAACACATCACTGAGTACCACTCTTCCTATTTTCAATCATGGTGGTGGCTGCATCATGTTATGGATATGCTTGTCATCGGCAAGGACTAGGGAGTTTTTTTTAGTATCAAAAAGAAACAGTGTAGAGCTAAGCACAGGCAAAATTGTAGAGGAAAACTTGGTTCAGTCTGCTTTCTAACAGACACTGGGAGACAAATTCGACTTTCAGCAGGACAATAACCTAAAACACAAGACCAAATATACACTGGAGTTGCTTACCAAGACAACATTGAATGTTCCTGAGAGGACTAGTTACAGTTTGTACTTTAATTGGCTTGACAATCTGTGGCAAGTCTTGAAAATGGCTGTCTAGCAATGATCAACAACCAACCTGACAGAGCTTGACTAATTGTTTTAACAACAATGTTCAAATATTGTACAATCCAGGTGTGGAAAGCCTTACCCAGAAAGACTCACAGCTGCCAGAGGAGATTCTAACATGTATTGATTGACTCAGGGGTGCGTGAATACTTGTGATATTTCATTTACAAATACATTTTCAAAAACATTCTAGAAACATGTTTTTCCCTTTCTCATTATGGGATATTATATCTAGATGGGTGAGAGAAAAACAATATTGGAATCCATTTTGAAATCAGGCTGTAACACAACAGAATGTTGAATAAGTCAAGAGGTATGAATATTTTATGAAGGCACTGTATGACCCCAACATGATCTGTCCTTGGAAGTTGTAGTGTATGCCATATTAGACTTACGTGTGATAATTTTGCACAAAATAGTTTGGATTTAGAAACTTTAGTTAATTAAACTATATACACTATATATACAAAAGTATGTGGACATGCCTTCAACTTAGTGGATTTGGCTATTTCAGCCATTCCCGTTGCTGACAAGTGTATAAAATCGAGTACAAAGCAATGCAATCTCCATAGACAAACATTAGCAGTAGAGGGGCCTTACCGAAGAGCTCAGTGACTTTCAACGTGGCACTGTCATAGGATGCCACCTTTCCAACATGTCAGTTCGTCAAATTTCTGCCCTGCTAGAGCTGTCCAGCTGTTATTATGAAGTGGAAATGTCTAGGAGCAACAACGGCTCAGCTGCGAAGTGGTAGGCCACACAAGCTCAAAGAACAGGACTGCCAAGTGCTGAAGCGCATAGTGTGGAAAAATCTCCTGTCTTCGGTTGCAACACTCACTACCGAGTTTCCAACTGCCTCTGGAAACCACGTCAGCACAATAACTGTTCGTCAGGAGCTTCAGGAAATGGGTTTCCATGGCTGAGCAGCAGCATACAAGCCTAAGATCACCATACGCAATGCCAGGTGTCGGCTGGAGTGGCGTAAAGCTCGCCGCCATTGGACTCTGGAGCAGTGGAAACACTTTCTCTAGAGTGATGAATCACGTTTCGCTATCTAGCAGTCCGACGGACGAATCTGGGTTTGGCGGATGCCAGGAGAAAGCTACCTGCCTGAATGCATAGTGCCAAATTTAAAGTTTGGTGGAGGAGGAATAATGGTCTGGGGCTGTTTTTCATGGTTCGGGCTAGCCCCCTTAGTTCCAGTGAAGTGAAACGGTCCATACAGAAATGGTTTGTTGAGATCGGTGTGGAAGAACTTGACTGGCCTGCACAGAGCCCTGACCTCAACCCCATCAAACACCTTTGGGATGAATTGGAAAGCCGCCCAATCGCCCAACATCAGTGCTCAACCTCACTAACGCTCTTGTGGCTGAATGGAAGCAAGTCTGAATGGAAGCAATGAATGGAAGCAATATTTCATCATCTAGAGGAAAGCCTGTTATAGCAGCAACGGAAAGGCTGTTATAGCAGCAAAGGGGGGGGGGACCAACTTCATATTAATTACCATGATTTTGGAATGAGATGTTTGATGAGCAGCTGTCCACATACTATTGGTCGTGCAGTGTGTATTTGTCTTAAGGGTAGCTTTAACTTACTTAAGGGTAGCTTTAACTTACTTAAGGGTAGCTTTAACTTACTTAAGGGTAGCTTAAGTGTAGCTTTAACCTCCTTAAGGGTAGCTTTAACTTACTTAAGGGTAGTTTTAACTTACTTAAGGGTAGCTTTAACTTACTTAAGGGTAGCCTTAACTTACTTAAGGGTAGCTTTAACCTCCTTAAGGGTAGCTTTAACTTACTTAAGGGTAGTTTTAACTTACTTAAGGGTAGCTTTAACTTACTTAAGGGTAGCTTTAACTTACTTAAGGGTAGCCTTAACTTACTTAAGGGTAGCTTTAACCTCCTTAAGGGTAGCTTTAACTTACTTAAGGGTAGCTTTAACCTCCTTAAGGGTAGCTTTAACTTACTTAAGGGTAGCTTTAACTTACTTAAGGGTAGCTTTAACTTACTTAAGGGTAGCTTTAACTTACTTAAGGGTAGCTTTAACCTCCTTAAGGGTAGCCTTAACTTACTTAAGGGTAGCCTTAACTTACTTCAGTGTGAAATAAATGATTACTTAGTCAACCATATTTTCAGAGTAGCTTCCCACCACTGTTGAAATCTAACATATTCCATCGAGCTCACTATCACGTCTGAAATAGACGAAGGCCTCTGATGCAGCTCTCTGAAGCGTTTTGTTTAGCGTCGTCCATTTTGAGACGAGCCAATGATGGTCATGCATGAAGGCCCTTTCTATTTTGAATGCCAAACAGGTGTAATTGGATAGAAACTGAATGGTGCATGTTTGTATGAGAAAGGTCAAACCTGGTTACTCTTACTCTCTCTGGCCATCTCTCAACAAGCCCATTTCTGTTGTCAATTTTTTTTTTTAACAGCTATGGCTTTGTTCATTCTTTCCCTCCACTGTCTCTCAAAATGACAGCTTCTATCTCTTGAGATCCTTGAGAGAGAAACAGAAACAGCGAAAGAGAACTGCATGGAGAAAGTTGCTATGGATACTTACACGGCCCATAAGGTTTGATAAAGAAGGGTTTGTCTGGATTTATCTAACTTTCTACGGTCATGTATTTGACACCCAGACAACCCTCGTATGTCGTCGTAAAAAGCATAATATTGTAATACCAATATTAACAATTGAGGTGAAGTGATCAAAAGCCAGGAATTCAATAGCGGGGATTTTGAAATGGTTGTTGAACAGGAAAGATTGAAGAAGAAAAAGCTGGCAAATGCGTTGTGCTTCTCTTCAGATCGGTTGAGCTGTAAAGGTAAAAGGATAATACTCCGACGTCTAAAACCATGAATCAGTTTTTTTTGTGTTTTTTTTAAGAACCTGACATGTTAATATACGGGAGGCATACCTTGCAATTTACCTCCCTTACCCTTCCAACCCTCCCGATCCTGGCCCAGCTGTAGTCCACTGATAAGGTATATTAGTGTGTGCTTTTCCTTCCAATCATTTCTCTTCAAGGGATACGTCTTAAATGGCACTCTATTCCCTATGTAGTGCACTACTTTAATCCAGGGCCCATAGGGTAGTGCACTACTTTAAACCAGGGCCCATAGGGTAGTGCACTACTTTAAACCAGGGCCCGTAAGGATAGGGTGCCATTTGGGATGCAGGCCCTAAAGTGTAGGTAATGAGTCATGGATCCAGTGGAGAAGCCTACAACATGCAGATTGAAGTCAGCGTTATAGAGGAAAACTCCATTTGATCTGTAGAGGAAACAAAAGCCTTGTACCCGACTGCCTCCCAGTTTACTCTCTACAGGTTCCCGTGATTTTACATTTAGCAGGAAATGACCAGAGGCTGTGGCTGAGATGGCACCCTGTCCCTGTAGTGCACTACTTTTGACCAGGCATACCGCAGGCATGTAGTGAAACCAATTTTGTTTGTAAGTATTGACAGAGGATTTGATGATTTTTTAAAAATATTCCTCTCCTTTATTGCTTCCTGTTGCTTCTTGCTACTTTAAAAGGGATTGTTTTACTGTGTGTCTCGATTGAAAATGCACTTTAAAATTAAGTTTGTTTTGATGTTTTTGGATTATCAATGACTTTTTTTTCCCTATTTTGATCATCACAACCTACCGTTTTTTTAAATATATACGCAAACTTAATTTAGAAATACCGGAGTCTGATAAGGAATAGTGAAACATAAACTGATGTTCAGGTTTGATCTGATATAGCTGCAAACTGTTAGTATGTTTCCTTACAGCCATGCGTAATCCCCGGGATAAACACTAGCTTATTGTCATGAGTATTTCCCTGGAGGCAGAAATGAGAGATTTCTGCTAGATGTGGCCAGCTGCAAAGTCAAAATGGTTTCTATTCAATCTTCATGGCGGAAGTTTAGCTGTACAGCGTGATTGAAATTTAAAGGCAATGTTCCCACTTTAGCGGAGACTGCATTCACGGTCACTTATGCATATCAGTTGGCTCAATATGAAATTACCTTTAAATTTATACTGCAAAATATGTCATGCTTCAGCTTGAATGGAGCCCCAAAACTGTCTACATTATAAAAAATTAATGAAAACAAAAATGAGCTTTTGGGTCTTAATTGGAGGTTAGGGAATTATGGTTAATGTTAGGGTTCGTTTTAAAATGAGAGTTTGGGTCTTAATTGGAGGTTAGAGTTAGGCATTATGGTTAATGTTAGGGCTAGTTTTAAAATGAGCTTTTGGGTCTTAATTTCAGGTTAGGGTTAGGCATTATGGTTAATGTTAGGGTTAGTTTTAAAATGAGCTTTTGGGTCTTAATTGGAGGTTAGGGTTAGGCATTATGGTTCATGTTAAGGTTAGGGTTAATGTTAGGGTTAGGCATTATGGTTAATGTTAAGGTTAGGGTTAAGGTTAGGGTTAGGCATTATGGTTAATGTTAGGGTTAGTTTTAAAATGAGATTTTGTGACTTTGTGGCAGTGCCAGCTAGTGACCACTCTGCAAAGCTGCCTCCAGAACAACATTCATGACACACAAAAAAACGCTAACCTGCTACACACTTTGAGCTCAATCCTACTTTGACATATGCTGTCAGGACATATACTTGGACCTTCCCGTAGATCACTTAATAATGAATTTTGATCCATTGACAATTGGTGCATTGATGGAAAATATAAAGGAGAAGTTCAGGATCTGACCCTCCATACACCCTCTTCTTATAGTGAGGATTGTCCTGACTGATCAAAAAAACTGCTTGTCTCTCCTAAAGTTAGTTTTGTGGAGTAGAGAAGCAAAATAGCTCTTTGAATAACGCATGAGGAGTTTTGTGCCTTTTTATAACGCTTGAAGGCTTTCACATTAGCATTTCTTAAACATGCCTTGAAGAAGTCCTAAATTGACAAACAGTATAATTAAGAAAACGTAGATCAATGCCCTTTCAGGTCTGTGGTCCTTCTGTAGCTCAGTTGGTAGAGCATGGCGCTTGTATCGCCAGGGTAGTGGGTTCGATCCCCGGGACCACCCATACTTAGAATGTATGCACACATGACTGTAAGTTGCTTTGGATAAAAGCATCTGCTAAATGTCATATATTATTATTATTATTATTATTACCACAGACAGATGTAGCTGTGGCCTTATAGAACGGAACAGGTTGTAAAGGAGTTATGCCAAATCAGTATGCTATATAGTGTTCCTGAGATAATATAACAACAGTAACTCTCCCTTGCATATCCAGGTCAGTGCTGGATGTAGCTCTACACATCAAGTTCATTACTTTATTTCTACCAATCAAAAGTACACACTTGAATTGTAAACTAGGCTTGTTCCAGTCTCTCTTTAATATTTTATTTTACTTTCCTCCTCATGCCATAGAACACTGGCTATGTCCCAATGGCACCACATTCCCTATGTAGTGCACTGCATTAAACCAGGACTGGTCAAAAATTGGTGAACTATTTAGGGAAGAGGGTACCATTTGGGAACAGAGTGTGAAACACTATTTGAACTGAACAACACCAATCACCTGCCCTACTGGTTCCCGCTGTCTTAGTGGGTGAGGAGTGTGGCACCTACTACAGGGGGATAGATGGAAGGTAGAAGGGGGATAGATGGAGGGTGGGAGGGGGATAGATGGAGGGTGGGGGAGGGAGGGGGATAGATGGAGGGTGGGAAGGGGATAGATGGAGGGTGGGAAGGGGATAGATGGAGGGTGGGGTGAGGGAGGGGGATAGATGGAGGGTGGGAAGGGGATAGATGGAAGGTGGGAAGGGGATAGATGGAGGGTGGGAGGGGGATAGATGGAGGGTGGGAAGGGGATAGATGGAGGGTGGGAAGGGGATAGATGGAGGGTGGGAGGGGGATAGATGGAGGGTGGGAAGGGGATAGATGGAGGGTGGGAAGGGGATAGATGGAGGGTGGGGGGAGGGGGATAGATAGATGGTGGGAAGGGGATAGATGGAGGGTGGGAAGGGGATAGATGGAGGGTGGGAAGGGGATAGATGGAGGGTGGGAAGGGGATAGATGGAGGGTGGGGGGAGGGGGATAGATAGATGGTGGGAAGGGGATAGTTGGAGGGTGGGAAGGGGATAGATGGAGGGTGGGAAGGGGATAGATGGAGGGTGGGAAGGGGATAGATGGAGGGTGGGAGGGGGATAGATGGAGGGTGGGAGGGGGATAGATGGAGGGTGGGAAGGGGATAGATGGAGGGTGGGAAGGGGATAGATGGAGGGTGGGAAGGGGATAGATGGAGGGTGGGAGGGGGATAGATGGAGGGTGGGAAGGGGATAGATGGCGGGTGGGAAGGGGATAGATGGAGGGTGGGGGGGAGGGGGATAGATAGATGGTGGGAAGGGGATAGATGGAGGGTGGGGGGGGGTTAATAATAAGGTGATTTGTTGCAGGAAGGCAGTGTTAAACTGACAGAGGTGATCAATTATTACATGGTGGAGGGGACATTGACCTCTGATGACCTCTGATGACCTATGAAGGCTCACTAACATCCCCTTTTTGACCACTGATTTCTGGACTATTAAACATACATATTGGGCCCTAACTTTCCAAATGGATATCTATTTCATTCCCCAATTTATAGTCGGTCACATATGAAATACCCACAACTTGTTTTCACCCATGTGGATTTGGGAAAGTTATTACATTTTTTAATAAGCATTAAAAAACACTACAATGCAATAACACGGCAGTTACTACTTAAACAACATATTATTATAATGTTATCACATTGTTATAACTTAGGTATAAGACCAACTTTAAGAGCAACGTTATGCTAAGTGTTTCCCATAAGGATTAAAGGCATTATCACATTGGCTTTGCATTTAAAACATGACACAAGTCAGCAAATCATTTGGACTTGGGAATCCATGATGCCTTCGGATCGTTTTCAGCCACTAACGTTTTAATACGACGACACCATTTTGTTTTCTTCCGGCCCTTCTTTGGACACTGTGTTAACTAAACTCCAGACGAGCTTCAATGCCATACAACTCTCCTTCCGTGGTCTCCGACTGCTCTTAAATACAAGTAAAACAAAATGCATGCTCTTCAACCTATCGCTGCCTGCACAAGGCCGCCCGTCCAGCATCACTACTCTGGACGGTTCTGACTTAGAATATGTGGACAACTACAAATACCTAGGTATCTGGTTAGACTGTAAACTCTCCTTCCAGACTCACATCAAACATCTCCAATCCAAAGTTAAATCTAGAATTGGCTTCCTATATCGCAACAAAGCATTCTTCACTCGTGCTGCAAAACATACCCTCGTAAAACTGGCCATCCTACTGATCCTCGACTTTGGCGACGTGATTTACAAAATAGCCTCCAATACCCTACTCAATAAATTGGATGCAGTCTATCACAGCGCCATCCGTTTTGTCACCAAAGCTTCATATACTACCCACCACTGCGACCTGTACACACTCGTTGGCTGGCCCTCGCTTCATACTTGTCGCCAAACCCACTGGCTCCAGGTCATCTACAAGACCCTGCTAGGTAAAGTCCCCCGTTATCTCAGCTCGCTGGTCACCATAGCAGCACCCACCTGTAGCACGCGCTCCAGCAGGTAAATCTCTCTGGTCACCCTCAATACCAATTCTTCCTTTGGCCGCCTCTCCTTCCAGTTCTCTGCTGCCAATGACTGGAACGAACTACAAATATCTCTGAAAGTGGAAACACTTATCTCCCTCACTAGCTTTAAGCACCAACTGTCAGAGCAGCTCACAGGGTAGCCTAGTTGTTAGAGCATTGGACTCTAAAAGTTGCAAGTTCAAATCCCTGAGCTGACAAGGTACAAAATCTGTTGTTCTGCCCTTGAACAGGCAGTTAACCCACTGTTCCTAGGCTCTCATTGAAAATAAGAATTTGTTCTTAACTGACTTGCCTGGTTAAATAAAGGTAAAATAAAATAAATAAAAATTACTGCACCTGTACATAGCCCAACTATAATTTAGCCCAAACAACTACCTCTTCCCCTACTGTATTTATTTATTTATTGTCCTCTATTGCACCCCATAATTTTTATTTCTACTTTACACATTCTTCCACTGAAAATCTATCATTCCAGTGTTTTACTTGCTATATTATATTTACTTCGCCACCATGGCCTTTTTTTGCCTTTACCTCCCTTATCTCACCTCATTTGCTCACATCGTATATAGACTTATTTTTCTACTGTATTATTGACTGTATGTTTGTTTTACTCCATGTGTAACTCTGTGTCGTTGTATGTGTCGAACTGCTTTGCTTTATCTTGGCCAGGTCGCAATTGTAAATGAGAACTTGTTCTCAACTTGCCTACCTGGTTAAATAAAGGTGTTCTCAACTTGCCTACCTGGTTAAATAAAGGTGTTCTCAACTAGCCTACCTGGTTAAATAAAGGTGTTCTCAACTAGCCTACCTGGTTAAATAAAGGTGTTCTCAACTTGCCTACCTGGTTAAATAAAGGTGTTCTCAACTTGCCTACCTGGTTAAATAAAGGTGTTCTCAACTTGCCTACCTGGTTAAATAAAGGTGTTCTCAACTTGCCTACCTGGTTAAATAAAGGTGTTCTCAACTAGCCTACCTGGTTAAATAAAGGTGTTCTCTACTTGCCTACCTGGTTAAATAAAGGTGTTCTCTACTAGCCTACCTGGTTAAATAAAGGTGTTCTCTACTTGCCTACCTGGTTAAATAAAGGTGTTCTCTACTTGCCTACCTGGTTAAATAAAGGTGTTCTCTACTTGCCTACCTGGTTAAATAATGGTGTTCTCTACTAGCCTACCTGGTTAAATAAAGGTGTTCTCTACTTGCCTACCTGGTTAAATAAAGGTGTTCTCTACTTGCCTACCTGGTTAAATAAAGGTGTTCTCTACTAGCCTACCTGGTTAAATAAAGGTGTTCTCTACTTGCCTACCTGGTTAAATAAAGGTGTTCTCTACTTGCCTACCTGGTTAAATAAAGGTGTTCTCTACTTGCCTACCTGGTTAAATAAAGGTGTTCTCTACTTGCCTACCTGGTTAAATAAAGGTGTTCTCTACTTGCCTACCTGGTTAAATAAAGGTGTTCTCTACTTGCCTACCTGGTTAAATAAAGGTGTTCTCTACTTGCCTACCTGGTTAAATAAAGGTGTTCTCAACTTGCCTACCTGGTTAAATAAAGGTGTTCTCTACTTGCCTACCTGGTTAAATAAAGGTGTTCTCTACTTGCCTACCTGGTTAAATAAAGGTGTTCTCTACTTGCCTACCTGGTTAAATAAAGGTGTTCTCTACTTGCCTACCTGGTTAAATAAAGGTGTTCTCTACTTGCCTACCTGGTTAAATAAAGGTGTTCTCTACTTGCCTACCTGGTTAAATAAAGGTGTTCTCTACTTGCCTACCTGGTTAAATAAAGGTGTTCTCTACTTGCCTACCTGGTTAAATAAAGGTGTTCTCTACTTGCCTACCTGGTTAAATAAAGGTGTTCTCTACTTGCCTACCTGGTTAAATAAAGGTGTTCTCTACTTGCCTACCTGGTTAAATAAAGGTGTTCTCTACTTGCCTACCTGGTTAAATAAAGGTGTTCTCTACTTGCCTACCTGGTTAAATAAAGGTGTTCTCTACTTGCCTACCTGGTTAAATAAAGGTGTTCTCTACTTGCCTACCTGGTTAAATAAAGGTGTTCTCTACTTGCCTACCTGGTTAAATAAAGGTGTTCTCTACTTGCCTACCTGGTTAAATAAAGGTGTTCTCTACTTGCCTACCTGGTTAAATAAAGGTGTTCTCTACTTGCCTACCTGGTTAAATAAAGGTGTTCTCTACTTGCCTACCTGGTTAAATAAAGGTGAAATAAAATACAAATACAAATTTGGATATGGTCATGACCTCCCCTGTTAAGAAGTAACATTTATTCGAAAAGTGAACAGTGCCCCCCTCTTTCTCAGGCGGTTATTGGAGCCAGATTGACGAGGCTAGGCTGGTGCAGTGCCCCCTCTTAGTCAGGTAGTTATTGGAGCCAGGCTAGGCTACGCTACAGCAGAGCCGATGCATCTTGGGGTGCTTGTTGTGGTCAACACTATACTCTACACACCCAGCTAAAACAATGCAGGCATCTTCTGTTTACAGTACAGCTTTAAGAGGATGGGAGAAGATGGGAGCTGTATTATTTGCTGTAGGCTCCTCCTCTCACAGTGATGTCAGTCGGAGGCAGAGAGGCGGGCAGTACTGAGGGATCGGATTCATACAATACTACTGAGACAACTAGGCACAGTTTAGCACACTGATACAGCATACCGTCGGCCCCGCTGTAAGTGATGCCGCACTAAGGAACACTTTCACCCAAACTCCTTTGGGGGACAGAACACTACCCAGGCTACAGTTCATTTATGTGTTATTTTTTGTTGTTGCTGTATAATAACCTTTACAAAAATGAAAACAGTTTTTGTCAGAATTGAAGTTTTCAGACATCGTACCAAACTGTTTCATTTTTGCGCGTTCTTGGATGGAAGTTTATGCGCTTGGAAGCTTTAACACATGCTGAGTGAAACGATCTTCCATACAAGCGGTTTTCACCATTTATATCAGGAGAAAACATTTAAAAAACACACACACACACGTAGGGCTAGGGCTATTTCATGTGACTCAATCAACTTGGACCATCAGCATCTCTCCTGCCGCACCGTAATTGAACCACGCTTAACTCAAGATATCCGAAGAGGATTTACGTCGGCTCTTCGAGTTACAAAGTTATTCCGCAAGCAATGCTTTTTTTGCCTTTCGAATGTGGACCATAGACTTTTTATGACATGGATCATTTTCTGTAGCGGATAACCCTATTTATTTGCGTTATATTTGATTCCCGCTACCAGAACAGGATCTTTTTCTCTCCTCTATTCCACTTCAGTGTAATTCTATGGCACTTCTTCTAAAGCAGTGATGTCGCTACGTGACGGGAATTGCGATTGATTTGACATATTCTGTTTCAAAGGGATATAAGGTAAGCATTATTATTATAATCACTAGAGTCAAGTAAAAAAAATGGTAACAACATTGATGTATAGTATTAGCTTATTTAATTCTCAATACCAGCCTACAAGTTGTCAATGTCTCATGTCATATGGAAATGTTATGTACATTTTAAGAGGAAATTGTTCAACCTATATAGATGAAAATACTTTATGATGTCGGTATCGCTAAAGGAATCCGAATTTACCACAAATTTACGCAAACCTGCCGACCATCTGCCGCATCGCAGTTGATTCGCATCCCTCGATAACTGGGGTTGCATGCATGCCACCATAATGTTGTCAAATAATTTATAGATAAAATTACAAGAATCACATTCAGTGTTAAAACGAGGAACCCCATTGCGCCATGTCTTTACGCATCGGATTTGGTCAGTCCGTCCATAGTGCAAAAAAGGATTCCGTTCATCGTAGCTATTATAGTCGCCGTTATAGTTATGGTCACGATCTATTTCAAAACATTTATATTTACTTCAAGCAGCCTATAGGATATTACTCACTATACTTTTCAACCATAGCTGTCGCATGACCATTATTTTCGGCCGGGCATGAGTTATTCAATCCGTGCATAGTCAATATAGCTACATTGTTTTCAAATCAAATGTTCAAGCTAGGCTACAGCATACCTTTCGACAGGTGAGTTTTTTTTTGACTGCATGTTTAATAAGCAAGTTATCGTTGTTCGTCAGGAATCGCAGAGCGGTCACCAGCTGGCACAGTCACCTAACACCAACCTTAACCACGCTGCTAACCCACATGGCTGTTAATGACTATCCTGACTAGTCCATAACTTCCTGGCTAATATCATTATGGATAATGCACACAGAGCCAGGCAGGCATCTTTCAACTTCGGGGGCATTATCCTCTTTCCCATGAGCATTGCCAGTAGGTCCATTTTTTTGACATTGGACTGATTAGTGCTCTTGAGGAACACATATGCTGTATAATAAACACAGTATACATACACTCCATGCTCGAAAACGACACCCAATAGGCTATAAGGGAAGCTAGGGAACCATATTGATGCTCAACGTCCCCGGTGCTTCATTGTATTGAGGGGATTCATTGGTCAACAGATCCGTCAGTTTCCATCTCTCCACATTGCCTCTAAAACAGCAGGCGATGACATACTGTTATTGAAGCTTAGGTCGATTCGATTATCTAACTAACCATAGGCCTATACCGTATATGATAAAAATGGAGGCTATTCATATATTTTATTCACGGATGTTATCCAGATTGATTGGTTAATGATTTCCTGACTTAGATGACAAGCCTGAATTTACTCTTAGACAAATGTTTTCTGATAATTGATATGGATTGCAGTGCAGGCTAACAGAGATTGATAAAAGCTTTAGTGCTTAGATCTAAACTTGTTCAGAAGTGTTCATAATCTTAGTTTTATATACATTTAAATGTAGGCCTATACCACTGCTTGGTAGACCTTAGTTGTGGTAACTAACCACTGCTTAGTAGACCTTAGTTGTGGTAACTAACCACTGCTTAGTAGTCCTTAGTTGTGGTAACTAACCATTCCTTACTAGACCTTAGTTGTGGTAACTAACCATTCCTTAGTAGACCTTAGTTGTGGTAACTAACCATTCCTTACTAGACCTTAGTTGTGGTAACTAACCATTCCTTAGTAGACCTTAGTTGTGGTAACTAACCATTCCTTAGTAGACCTTAGTTGTGGTAACTAACCATTCCTTACTAGACCTTAGTTGTGGTAACTAACCATTCCTTAGTAGACCTTAGTTGTGGTAACTAACCATTCCTTAGTAGACCTTAGTTGTGGTAACTAACCATTCCTTAGTAGACCTTAGTTGTGGTGACTAACCATTCCTTAGTAGACCTTAGTTGTGGTAACTAACCACTGCTTAGTAGACCTTAGTTGTGGTAACTAACCACTGCTTAGTAGACCTTAGTTGTGGTAACTAACCACTGTTTAGTAGACCTTAGTTGTGGTAACTAACCATTCCTTAGTAGACCTTAGTTGTGGTAACTAACCACTGCTTAGTAGACCTTAGTTGTGGTAACTAATCATTCCTTAGTAGACCTTAGTTGTGGTAACTAACCATTCCTTAGTAGACCTTAGTTGTGGTAACTAAACCACCTTAGTTGTGGCTTAGTAGACCTTAGTTGTGGTAACTAACCACTGCTTAGTAGACCTTAGTTGTGGTAACTAACCACTGTTTAGTAGACCTTAGTTGTGGTAACTAACCATTCCTTAGTAGACCTTAGTTGTGGTAACTAACCACTGCTTAGTAGACCTTAGTTGTGGTAACTAATCATTCCTTAGTAGACCTTAGTTGTGGTAACTAACCATTCCTTAGTAGACCTTAGTTGTGGTAACTAACCATTCCTTAGTAGACCTTAGTTGTGGTAACTAACCATTCCTTAGTAGACCTTAGTTGTGGTAACTAACCATTCCTTAGTAGACCTTAGTTGTGGTAACTAACCATTCCTTAGTAGACCTTAGTTGTGGTAACTAATCATTCCTTAGTAGACCTTAGTTGTGGTAACTAACCATTCCTTAGTAGACCTTAGTTGTGGTAACTAACCATTCCTTAGTAGACCTTAGTTGTGGTAACTAACCATTCCTTAGTAGACCTTAGTTGTGGTAACTAACCATTCCTTAGTAGACCTTAGTTGTGGTAACTAACCATTCCTTGGTAGACCTTAGTTGTGGTAATTAACCGTTGCTTAGTTGAATGATAAACTGTTATTCTGCTAATTAAGTATGACACCTGAGTATTTCACCTGGATGTGCAGTTTTATATTTGACTGAAGTTGCCTCTTACAAGTCCACACACTGATAAGCAGTTGGTTTTTACATTGCATTATGGGTTTTATAGCTGCTGAAGCTATAGCAATAGTGTCCAAAACAATGATTCTTCAGTCACATCCTTCAAAATGTAGTTATGAATGGCTCTCCTCTTTCCCCTTATTATTTGTATGATATTATTAATATTATAATTAATATTGTGATTAATAATACCAATCACTTTCTCCTAATATCCTCCTATATGTAAATAGCTGAAATACTCTATTATCCCTGCACATGGTACATTTGGTATTGGCACTGACCCTGTATATAGCGTTCTATCTTATTTACTATTTCTTGTGTTTTTCTTATATATATATATATATAGTAAATAAGATAGAACACTATATACGGGGTATATATTATTAGTTATAACTGTGTTGATATTAATTAATAATTAATAATTACCCTGTTGGGTTGAGCATGCAAGTTAAGCATTTCACTGTACTTGTGCACGTTCCAATACAATTTGAACTATCATTGTATTTGAATTGTATTGTCACACACATGATGTTTCAGTAGCCTAACTTCCACAACGATTCAGAACGATACAGAATAATTTGCACCTGCGTAATGTAATGTCTGTATCATAGAGCATGGCCACCATCAGACGCACGAACAATGATGGTATCAATTGTGTGTGTAATATGAGTATTTAACAGTATAGTCTTCATCGACTATTTGGCTAACACAACAAACATGTTTTATTTAATCCTGCTGCATTGAACAATTTTTTTCCAAATGCGTAGATGTAAAAAAAAAATTATAATACTGGTTACTAAACAAATGGTTTCTCGAGAATTCTAGGAAAGGGCACAGAAAGCAAACGAAAAATATATATATATATAACTAATACTATTCACTACTCTCGATAGCTACCAATAGTTATTTGACTATCCAATCAAACGTTTGAATAAAGCAAATGTTAGCAAAATATTGATTATTTTACTGTAGCATTATGTAGCATCAAATGATAGTGATCTTTATATTGGCGTTGGTCGTATTCCATGTGTAGTTAACTAATATGTCCCTTTACTGCCCTCTAGAGGTCATTTACAGTAATATCAGATTAACTGACGTGACAAGATGTGATAAGGATTTTCGTGCCAATTTATGTGAATTTATCACGTCTGTGTTGGTGATTGTTAATGCTGGATGGAATATCTTGAAGTCCTCTTTCTTATATTAAACAGAAATTATTTTGATTATTATCTCATCGTGTTGACATTTCTAACTAGAAAATATGGGAGAGGAAATTTGAAATGTTTGATTTATTTTCCCTCGGTGTTGATATATGATTGAAGCATTTACTCTACATTGGGTCCTAAATTAGATTTTTTTCACAAATTTGACTGAAAAATTAAGACATATGGAAATGGTATTTGTCTTAGCCGAACACAATTAACGAAGAGTAAATATGATTTAGCTATTTTACAATGGTTCATTCTTATCAGCAGGAACCCCTTTGGCATTTGGAATTTAATCTGCCCCAGCTGTGAAGACCAAAGTCATTACTCAGTCAAGAGAAATCCACCATTATTCCTCTTGTGACAACTAGATAAGGAAACTTCGAGGCTATAGATCTTTTAAAGGGAGACTGAATAGATCTTGACAATAAACCTGTCTGTCTGCCAGTCTGTCGACGATCAATGGTACCAGGAGAGATAGAGCCTGGCGTTACCAAGATTGTGTCCCTTTGCAAGTCCAGCTTGCAATGCGTTTAGAAACATCTCTTAATGTACAGTACCAGTCAACAGTTTGGACATAACTCATTGCAGGCTTTTAAAAAAAATAATTGAAAACTATTTTCTACAATGTAGAATAATCGTGAAGACATTAAAACTGAAATAACACATATGGAATCATGTGGAGACCCCTCCCCCCAAAAAGTGTTAAACAAATCAAAATATATTTTATATTTGAGATTCTTCAAATTAGCCATCTTTTGCCTTGATGACAGCTTTGCACACTCTTGGCATTCTCTTGAAAATAGTAAAACAATAAAGAAAAACACTGCAATGAGGTGTGTCCAAACTGGCGCTGTATATCCATGGAAACCCACATCACAGTCTTTTGGATAGAGGAGTTTGTTGCGGCTCCTCCATTGCTGGAGTCACTCCATCAAACTTCCATTTTAAGATGCCAGATCAATAGATTCTTTGGGAAAGTGAAGGTGTTTCCCCCCTCTGCCCCCCTCTCTCCTCTTCCACAGGTCAGTCTGATAATACTACCCTGCCCGCGTGGCCTGTCCATCATATTGTCATGTAAAGTGATCCAGGAGCTGTCTGCTACTAGCCCCCCCTGCTCAGCTCTGTCTCCAGAGAGAGAGAGAGAGGAGAGAAGCAGAGTTGTCTGCTACTAGCCCCCCCTGCTCAGCTCTGTCTCCAGAGAGAGAGAGAGGAGAGAAGCAGAGTTGTCTGCTACCAGCCCCCCCTGCTCAGCTCTGTCTCCAGAGAGAGAGAGAGGAGAGAAGCAGAGTTGTCTGCTACCAGCCCCCCCTGCTCAGCTCTGTCTCCAGAGAGAGAGAGAGGAGAGAAGCAGAGTTGTCTGCTACTAGCCCCCCCTGCTCAGCTCTGTCTCCAGAGAGAGAGAGAGAGGAGAGAAGCAGAGTTGTCTGCTACTAGCCCCCCCTGCTCAGCTCTGTCTCCAGAGAGAGAGAGAGAGAGAGAGAGAGAGAGAGAGAGAGAGAGAGAGAGAGGAGAGAAGCAGAGTTGTCTGCTGAGTCTCACAGCTCAAAATAACTTTTTCTGGAATCTAGTAAAATGTTTGCATGGAAAGATGTTCTGCTTGATTGACATTGAAACATTAAAAAAAAAATGTCCTCGACATTATTTTTCCCGATTCTTCATTGCCAAACTGTACATGTTTTGCATTTGTAAAGTTGAAGCTCATTGCTCAACCCCATCAGATCCAATGTATAGTTTTGAAGAGAGTGTTTATCATTATCCATGGTTTGGTTCAGCCTTGGACTCCTCTTCACACGTGGCACAGTGAATAGTAATGAACCCTTCTTTGCCTTTAGGAAAGGTGCCAACTTCACAGTCAAGCAAATCACAACCCCCATGCAGCGTTTCATTCATATGACAACACTGTTTTATACTGCAGAGAGTCACCTTCAAATAGATGTCTGTCATGTAGATACCGTCAGCCATGTTTTTCTATCCCAACAGGATTCTAATGAGTCTAAACCTAACCCTATAATGACTCTAACCCTATAATGACTCTAACCCCATAATGAGTCTAATCCTAACCCCATAATGAGTCTAATCCTAACCCGATAATGAGTCTAATCCTAACCCCATAATGAGTCTAATCCTAACCCCATAATGAGTCTAATCCTAACCCCATAATGAGTCTAATCCTAACCCCATAATGAGTCTAATCCTAACCCCATAATGAGTCTAAACCTAACCCTATAATGAGTCTAAACCTAATCCTAACCCTATAATGAGTCTAATCCTAACCCTATAATGAGTCTAATCCTAACCCCATAATGAGTCTAATCCTAACCCTATAATGAGTCTAAACCTAACCCTATAATGAATCTAAACCTAACCCCATAATGAGTCTAATCCTAACCCTATAATGAGTCTAATCCTAACCCTATAATGAGTCTAAACCTAATCCTATAATGAGTCTAAACCTAACCCCATAATGAGTCTAATCCTAACCCTATAATGAGTCTAAACCTAATCCTATAATGAGTCTAAACCTAACCCTATAATGAGTCTAAACCTAACCCTATAATGAGTCTAAACCTAACCCTATAATGAGTCTAAACCTAACCCTATAATGAGTCTAAACCTAACCCTATAATGAGTCTAATCCTAACCCTATAATGAGTCTAATCCTAACCCCATAATGAGTCTAAACCTAACCCCATAATGAGTCTAAACCTAATCCTAACCCCATAATGAGTCTAATCCTAACCCCATAATGAGTCTAAACCTAACCCTATAATGAGTCTAAACCTAATCCTAACCCCATAATGAGTCTAATCCTAACCCCATAATGAGTCTAAACCTAACCCTATAATGAGTCTAAACCTAATCCTAACCCCGGTGTAGTACAGCTGTTCGGTGTTATGTACGATCTCTTTTACAGATGAGCCCTGCAAAAATGAATCAAACACAAACAATATACACAATTACAAAACATATTAAGAATAACAGACACATTTATCAACTTAGTGGTCTCTGATCATCACTCTGAACTGACTAAGGGGGAGCAGAACATCTCATTTCAGAGAGCTCTGTAAGTTGTTCCACATGAAGGGGGCCACAAAATAAAAAGCAGCTTTACCCAACTCTGTGGAGACCGAAGGGGCCTCCAGTGTTATCCAAGCCTGAGACTGGGTTTGGTCATTTGGAAGTCTAAATTGAATTAATGATGATAAATACACAGGAAGTTTCTGCATGAGTGCTTTGTAGATAAACACAAGAAAATACCGCTCTCTCCTTACATACAAAGAGGCCAACCCAGTTTTTGAAACAAAACACAATGGTGAGTTTTACAACCATCACCAGTAACAAACTTAAGGGCCTAATGGTGAGTTCTAGAACCTTCACCTGTAATGAACCTAAGGGCCCAATGGTGAGTTCTAGAACCATCACCGGTAATAAACCTAAGGGCCCAATGGTGAGTTCTAGAACCATCACCGGTAATAAACCTAAGGGCCTAATGGTGAGTTCTAGAACCTTCACCTGTAATGAACCTAAGGGCCCAATGGTGAGTTCTAGAACCATCACCGGTAATAAACTTAAGGGCCTAATGGTGAGTTCTAGAACCATCACCGGTAATAAACCTAAGGGCCCAATGGTGAGTTCTAGAACCATCACCGGTAATAAACCTAAGGGCCTAATGGTGAGTTCTAGAACCATCACAGGTAATAAACCTAAGGGCCCAATGGTGAGTTCTAGAACCATCACCGGTAATAAACCTAAGGGCCCAATGGTGAGTTCTAGAACCATCACCGGTAATAAACCTAAGGGCCTAATGGTGAGTTCTAGAACCTTCACCTGTAATGAACCTAAGGGCCCAATGGTGAGTTCTAGAACCATCACCGGTAATAAACTTAAGGGCCTAATGGTGAGTTCTAGAACCATCACCAGTAACAAACTTAAGGGCCTAATGGTGAGTTCTAGAATCTTCACCTGTAATGAACCTAAGGGCCCAATGGTGAGTTCTAGAACCATCACCAGTAACAAACTTAAGGGCCTAATGGTGAGTTCTAGAACCATCACCGGTAATAAACCTAAGGGCCTAATGGTGAGTTCTAGAACCTTCACCGGTAATAAACCTAAGGGCCTAATGGTGAGTTCTAGAACCATCACCGGTAACAAACCTAAGGGCACAATGGTGAGTTCTAGAACCATCACCGGTAATAAACCTAAGGGCCCAATGGTGAGTTCTAGAACCATCACCGGTAATAAACCTAAAGGCCCAATGGTGAGTTCTAGAACCATCACCGGTAACAAACCTAAGGGCCTAATGGTGAGTTCTAGAACCATCACCGGTAATAAACCTAAGGGCCCAATGGTGAGTTCTAGAACCATCACCGGTAATAAACCTAAGGGCCCAATGGTGAGTTCTAGAACCATCACCGTTAATAAACCTAAGGGCCCAATGGTGAGTTCTAGAACCATCACCGGTAATAAACCTAAGGGCCCAATGGTGAGTTCTAGAACCATCACCAGTAACAAACTTAAGGGCCTAATGGTGAGTTCTAGAACCATCACCGGTAATAAACCTAAGGGCCTAATGGTGAGTTCTAGAACCTTCACCGGTAATAAACCTAAGGGCCTAATGGTGAGTTCTAGAACCATCACCGGTAACAAACCTAAGGGCACAATGGTGAGTTCTAGAACCATCACCGGTAATAAACCTAAGGGCCCAATGGTGAGTTCTAGAACCATCACCGGTAATAAACCTAAAGGCCCAATGGTGAGTTCTAGAACCATCACCGGTAACAAACCTAAGGGCCTAATGGTGAGTTCTAGAACCATCACCGGTAATAAACCTAAGGGCCCAATGGTGAGTTCTAGAACCATCACCGGTAATAAACCTAAGGGCCCAATGGTGAGTTCTAGAACCATCACCGTTAATAAACCTAAGGGCCCAATGGTGAGTTCTAGAACCATCACCGGTAATAAACCTAAGGGCCCAATGGTGAGTTCTAGAACCATCACCGGTAATAAACCTAAGGGCCTAATGGTGAGTTCTAGAACCTTCACCTGTAATGAACCTAAGGGCCCAATGGTGAGTTCTAGAACCATCACCGGTAATAAACTTAAGGGCCTAATGGTGAGTTCTAGAACCATCACCAGTAACAAACTTAAGGGCCTAATGGTGAGTTCTAGAATCTTCACCTGTAATGAACCTAAGGGCCCAATGGTGAGTTCTAGAACCATCACCAGTAACAAACCTAAGGGCCCAATGGTGAGTTCTAGAACCATCACCGGTAATAAACCTAAGGGCCTAATGGTGAGTTCTAGAACCATCACAGGTAATAAACCTAAGGGCCCAATGGTGAGTTCTAGAACCATCACCGGTAATAAACCTAAGGGCCCAATGGTGAGTTCTAGAACCATCACAGGTAATAAACCTAAGGGCCTAATGGTGAGTTCTAGAACATTCACCTGTAATGAACCTAAGGGCCCAATGGTGAGTTCTAGAACCATCACCGGTAATAAACTTAAGGGCCTAATGGTGAGTTCTAGAACCATCACCAGTAACAAACTTAAGGGCCTAATGGTGAGTTCTAGAATCTTCACCTGTAATGAACCTAAGGGCCCAATGGTGAGTTCTAGAACCATCACCAGTAACAAACTTAAGGGCCTAATGGTGAGTTCTAGAACCATCACCGGTAATAAACCTAAGGGCCTAATGGTGAGTTCTAGAACCTTCACCGGTAATAAACCTAAGGGCCTAATGGTGAGTTCTAGAACCATCACCGGTAACAAACCTAAGGGCACAATGGTGAGTTCTAGAACCATCACCGGTAATAAACCTAAGGGCCCAATGGTGAGTTCTAGAACCATCACCGGTAATAAACCTAAAGGCCCAATGGTGAGTTCTAGAACCATCACCGGTAACAAACCTAAGGGCCTAATGGTGAGTTCTAGAACCATCACCAGTAATAAACCTAAGGGCCCAATGGTGAGTTCTAGAACCATCACCGGTAATAAACCTAAGGGCCCAATGGTGAGTTCTAGAACCATCACCGTTAATAAACCTAAGGGCCCAATGGTGAGTTCTAGAACCATCACCGGTAATAAACCTAAGGGCCCAATGGTGAGTTCTAGAACCATCACCGGTAATAAACCTAAGGGCCTAATGGTGAGTTCTAGAACCTTCACCTGTAATGAACCTAAGGGCCCAATGGTGAGTTCTAGAACCATCACCGGTAATAAACTTAAGGGCCTAATGGTGAGTTCTAGAACCATCACCAGTAACAAACTTAAGGGCCTAATGGTGAGTTCTAGAATCTTCACCTGTAATGAACCTAAGGGCCCAATGGTGAGTTCTAGAACCATCACCAGTAACAAACTTAAGGGCCTAATGGTGAGTTCTAGAACCATCACCGGTAATAAACCTAAGGGCCTAATGGTGAGTTCTAGAACCATCACCGGTAATAAACCTAAGGGCCTAATGGTGAGTTCTAGAACCATCACCGGTAATAAACCTAAGGGCACAATGGAAAACAGCATCTAGTGTTTTAAGGATGGTTGCTGCTGCATGCATGTAGATAATATCTCCATAATCTATAATAGACATTAAAAACCTCTTAAGGATCTCTACAGATCTGTGTCCCACCAGCGGGATGGTTGAGCTAATGTGCGCTAATGCGATTAGCATGAGGTTGTAAGTAACAAGACATTTTCCCAGGACATAGACATATCTGATATTAGCAGAAAGCTTAAATTCTTGTTAATCTAACTGCACTGTCCAATTTACAGTAGCTATTACAGCGAAATAATACCATGCTATTGTTTGAGGACAGTGCACAGTTATGAACTTGAAAAGTTACTAATAAACAAATTAGGCACATTTGACACAAATTATTTCACAGAAAGGCAATGTTTCATTGGATCAGTCTAAAACTTTGCACATACAAAGAAACAAACCTTGAACTTCAACTTCTTAACCAGCTCAGTGAAATGTTTTATAAATGACACTTTGTCATCAAACCAGATACCAAAATATCTTTATAAAGGAACTCGCTCAATTTTTATACCGTTCAAACTAGTCATTACAAATGCATTTAAATATGGATCCATTTGGAACCTAAAAAAACCCATGCATTTTGGTGTGTTTGCATTTGGCACTAACTTTAGATCCAACCGTTATCTCTGCAATGGTTGAAAATCAAACTTCAAATGTGAAAAGGTTTGGTCCACTGATGGGGCAATGGAATTCAACACTGTATCATCTGCATACAAATCAATATATATATTTTTACAGCATTACTAATGTTATTTATATTGATTGTAAACAGTAGTGGGCCGAGTAATGAACCTTGGGGAACCCATTTATGTAACTCAAGGAACTCCGATTTGATCCATCTACTGTGATGGCCTGAGTTTTGTCACAGAGAGGACAGCTTTTTCAACCGAATAACATGGTCTACAGTATCCTATCAGGACAGCTTATTCAATATAATAACATGGTCTACAGTATCCTATCAGGACAGCTTATTCAATATAATAACATGGTCTACAGTATCCTATCAGGACAGCTTATTCAATATAATAACATGGTCTACAGTATCCTATCAGGACAGCTTATTCAATATAATAACATGGTCTACAGTATCCTATCAGGACAGCTTATTCAATATAATAACATGGTCTACAGTATCCTATCAGGACAGCTTATTCAATATAATAACATGGTCTACAGTATCCTATCAGGACAGCTTATTCAATATAATAACATGGCCTACAGTATCCTATCAGGACAGCTTATTCAATATAACATGGTCTACAGTATCCTATCAGGACAGCTTATTCAATATAATAACATGGTCTACAGTATCCTATCAGGACAGCTTATTCAATATAATAACATGGTCTACAGTATCCTATCAGGACAGCTTATTCAATATAATAACATGGCCTACAGTATCCTATCAGGACAGCTTATTCAATATAACATGGTCTACAGTATCCTATCAGGACAGCTTATTCAATATAATAACATGGCCTACAGTATCCTATCAGGACAGCTTATTCAATATAATAACATGGTCTACAGTATCCTATCAGGACAGCTTATTCAATATAATAACATGGTCTACAGTATCCTATCAGGACAGCTTATTCAATATAATAACATGGCCTACAGTATCATATCAGGACTGTTTATTCAATATAATAACATGGTCTACAGTATCATATCAGGACAGCTTATTCAATATAATAACATGGTCTACAGTATCCTATCAGGACAGCTTATTCAATATAATAACATGGCCTACAGTATCATATCAGGACTGTTTATTCAATATAATAACATGGTCTACAGTATCAAAAGCTTTTGTCAAGTCTACAAACACGACAGCACAAGGCATTTGCAATATCATTTACAACAAGCGTAGCAGCCGTAGTAGTGCTATGTTTTGGTTCAGAATCCAGATGGATTTATATTAAGAACAATAACAAGGTTTACAGATTGATAATAACATAGCTGTTTGTTGACCAATGATTCTAGTATTTTCACCAGACAAGGGAGCCTGGAAATGGGTTGATAGTTAATTTAAAAAATCACTACTGTTCCCTGTTCTTATGGAGTGGTAGAGAAAACATTCCAAGCTATTGGAATATTTCTTGATACTAAAGTAAAAAAAAATATATATAAAAAAAAATAAGAATGTTTGTTACTGAGGCTGATGCATACTGTAAGCAAAGTCTGGTACTATTTTTTTTATTTAACTAGGCAAGTCAGTTAAGAACAAATTCTTATTTGCAATGACAGCCTAGGAACAGTGGGTTAACTAACTGCCTGTTCAGGGGCAGAACGACAGATTTGTACCTTGTCAGCTCGGGGGTTTGAACTTGCAACCTTCCGGTTACTAGTCCAACGCTCTAACCACTAGGCTACCGTGCCACCTCTACACTCTAACCACTAGGCTACCGTGCCACCTCTACACTCTAACCACTAGGCTACCGTGCCACCTCTACACTCTAACAACTAGGCTACCGTGCCACCTCTACACTCTAACAACTAGGCTACTCTGCCGCCTCTACACTCTAACCACTAGGCTACCTTGCCACCTCTACACTCTAACCACTAGGCTACCCTGCCACCTCTACACTCTAACCACTAGGCTACCCTGCCACCTCTACACTCTAACCACTAGGCTACCCTGCCGCCTCTACACTCTAACCACTAGGCTACCGTGCCACCTCTACACTCTAACCACTAGGCTACCGTGCCACCTCTACACTCTAACCACTAGGCTACCCTGCCACCTCTACACTCTAACCACTAGGCTACCCTGCCACCTCTACACTCTAACCACTAGGCTACCCTGCCACCTCTACACTCTAACCACTAGGCTACCCTGCCACCTCTACACTCTAACCACTAGGCTACCGTGCAACCTCTACACTCTAACCACTAGGCTACCCTGCCACCTCTACACTCTAACCACTAGGCTAGCTGCTGCCTCTACACTCTAACCACTAGGCTACCCTGCCACCTCTACACTCTAACCACTAGGCTACGCTGCCGCCCCTACACTCTAACCACTAGGCTACCCTGCCACCTCTACACTCTAACCACTAGGCGACCTGCCACCTCTACACTCTAACCACTAGGCCACCCTGCCACCTCTACACTCTGACCACTACGCTACCCTACCATCTCTACACTCTAACCACTAGGCGACCTGCCACCTCTACACTCTAACCACTAGGCCACCCTGCCACCTCTACACTCTAACCACTAGGCGACCTGCCACCTCTACACTCTAACCACTAGGCTACCCTGCCACCTCTACACTCTAACCACTAGGCAACCCTGCCACCTCTACACTCTAACCACTCGGCTACCCTGCCGACATGTTTTACAATACATCACAACGGCATCACAATGCATTATACCTGCAGACTTTAAGTCTCCCCTTCGTCCAGGTCTCCCTTGTAAAAAAGGGAGACCTCAATGGAACGTCCTGGATAAATACACGTGAAATACGTAACGTTTTGAAGTGTCACGTGAGCATAAATTCTAATCCTAATAACCTGAAAGTTGTTCTTGCTATAACAAGCAGAGCGACTGCCATCTTATCTCTATGGTCCCTCTTTGGATGGCCTAGTTTGTTTTTGGCAACAGGGACCTTTGCCCTCTAGCCAGGTTTCAGCACACAAAGCTTTGATATAATTGGTGGAACTACCGATCAAGCAAACTGGCATAAAATAAGAAAACACTGATATATTGATACTGTCAGATGGTGCTGAAACCCTTAGGCTGTTGATTTACTATTGACTATTTACTAATTTTACCATGAGCTTAATGATAGAGTGAGAGAGAGATCAGTCAGAGACCTTCTTTTCTATCTAAGAACAATACATGTGGCATGTTAGAGAAAACGATCAACTAATGTTACTGATTACATTGGTATGATTATAATATTCTAATGTGAGACATGGTGGCTTTCGTAATGTGTCGATTCATTGTTGTGCAGAACATGGTGTTGTCATATCGTAATGTGTCGATTCATTGTTGTGCAGAACATGGTGTTGTCATATCGTAATGTGTCGATTCATTGTTGTGCAGAACATGGTGTTGTCATATGGCATTCATGTCATCTTTCATGTTACTGGTTATTTAATATATTTATTTAGATACTCAGTAAATGAGTTTCTGAGTTAATGATCAATGTATTTCTAATATGTGGTTCAGGAAGATGGATGCTGCCTGCATCCTGAGTGGTAACCTATTCCCTATATATATATATATATATTATGATGAATTTATTTAACCTTTATTTAGCTAGGAAAGTCATTTAAGAACATATTCTTCTTCATAAACCCCTCCCCTAACTCGGGACGATACTGGGCCAATTGTGCGCCGCCCATGGTGGGACTCCCAATAACGGCCAGTTGTGATACAGCCCGGGATCGAACCAGGGTCGGTTGTGACGCCTCTAGCACTGAGACCGCTGCGCCTATACAATGCACATACGTTGTACTTTTGACCAGGGGACAAATCTGAAGTGTTTTTTCCCCATGTTTCCTGCTCGTGATGATCTGACTGATTCCCAAAAGCTACGTATCTTTAAAGCCCTGATGACACCCCCAAAAGGTAATAATAATAATAATATATGCCATTTAGAAGACGCTTTTATCCAAAGCAACTTACAGTCATGTGTAAATACATTCTACGTATGGGTGGTCCCGGGGATTGAACCCACTACCCTGGCGTTACAAGCGCCATGCTCTACCAACTGAGCTACAGAAGGACCATAGGTCAACTCATGTGCCAAAAGTACTACCTCACACCAGGTAAACTCGTCAAACATTCATGCAAGGTCGTCTATTGACTACGCCAATGATGATCTCCTGCGGCGAGGAAAATATGAATTGGTTGATTACCTCAATGTAACGGATTGATGGAAATGTGTGAACTAATAACCTTTTCATGTCTTTGTGTTCAACCGGAGGTGTCGGTTAATTGTGTAAAACTGCTGTTAATTTGCTCTCAAAGACATTGGAGATATGCAGGCTCAGAGCTAGTTAGGTTGATAGGTCAAGTTCAACCCTCTCCATTAGTGAGAATCATACTAATTACAGTCAGAATATATGGATCTGGAATAGAACTCTGTTTCTTATATAGTGCACTGTGTTAAATCATAGAGAGCTGGTCACAAGTAGTGCACTATACAGGGAATAAGGTGCCATTTTCAGATGTAACCTGGGTATCATGTAACTTTTGCAGTAACAAGATCATTTATCTTCCCCTCTCTCTCTGTTTCTCTTTCTGTTTCTCTCTCTGTCTCTCTCTCTCTGTCTGTCTCCCTCACCCCCTCCGTCTGTCTGTCTGTCTGTCTGTCTGTCTGTCTGTCTGTCTGTCTGTCTG
Source organism: Oncorhynchus gorbuscha (assembly GCF_021184085.1). NCBI lineage: Eukaryota > Metazoa > Chordata > Actinopteri > Salmoniformes > Salmonidae > Oncorhynchus > Oncorhynchus gorbuscha. The sequence continues at coordinate 6,716,380 of NC_060195.1, read as the reverse complement.
TCTGTCTGTCTGTCTGTCTGTCTGTCTGTCTGTCTGTCTGTCTGTCTGTCTGTCTGTCTGTCTGTCTGTCTGTCTGTCTGTCTGTCTGTCTGTGTCTCTCTGTCTCTCTCTGTGTCTCTCTGTCTCTCTCTCTCTGTCTCTCTCTGTCTCTCTCTGTCTCTCTCTCTCTGTCTCTCTCTCTCTGTCTCTCTCTGTCTCTCTCTCTGTCTCTCTCTGTCTCTCTGTCTCTCTCTGTCTCTCTCTCTCTCTCTGTCTCTCTCTCTCTCTCCCTCTCTCTCTCCCTGTCTCTCTCTGTCTCTCTCTCTGTCTCTCTCTCTCTCTCTCTGTCTCTCTCTCTGTCTCTCTCTGTCTCTCTCTGTCTCCCTCTCTCTCTCTCTGACAGAGTTGCATCCTTACAAGGAAAGCTCCCATCCTCTATGATTATGGACTTAGCAGGTCAGACTCATGTGTTGGTGGTGTTGCTCACCTGCCTGGTCATGCTGTCCTGGGCCCAAGAGAAGGACTACACGGTGAGGGAGGAACAGCCCGAGAATGTCCGCATCGGGAACCTACGGAAGGACTTGGACCTGAACCTTGACCCTGACTTCAAGCTGACCTCGCCACTGCAGTTTAAGCCTGTCTACAAAACGGGCGATGTGCCTTTGGTGAGGGTAGAGGCCAACACCGGGGAGATCTTCACCACGGCTCACCGCATCGACCGCGAGAAGCTCTGCTCGGGAGTATTCAGCGAGAAGCGCTGCTTCTACGAGATCGAGGTCGCCGTTCTGCCTGACGAGATCTTCCGTCTGGTCAAGATCCGGTTCCTGATTGAGGACATCAATGACAACGCTCCACTCTTCCAGTCCACCGTAATAAACATCTCCATCCCAGAGAACACTGCCATCAACACCCGGTACCCCGTGCCCTCTGCATTTGACCCAGATGTGGGGATCAATGGGATCCAACACTATGAACTTGTCAAGGTGAGCTCACACTTCTCTCTATCAGGTTCGAGTGACTGTCACTGCTTGTGTGATTGACATAAAGACCAATAGTTTGTTATGTTTTATGAATAATTTGTTTTCATCCTTATTCGTTGGAAAAATAATTACACCAGAAGATTGTAATTTGTGGCATTTACCACTAGCATAAATCATTTTACCGTCATTGAAGATTCCAGAAAAGACAAATGTACAGGCAAAACCTAACTAGATATATGATAAGATAACTAGCTACATACAGTACCACCCCTTCCCAATGTCACTGCTGTTCACCTGCATTTAGTTGAACCCATAAGGCTGTGTGTTAGTAGAGCTGTTCTTTGCTGTTAGACTTTACGGGCCACGTTTCCACGCTTAAATCAGAACAGAGCCTTAGGCCACCATGTAACTACAATGCTTTCTTTGAAGAGGCTTTATGTTATTATGTGTATCAAGTGATAAGCGCGGTGTCGTTTTGCTATAAACCAGACACAGCGTGTTCCTCCAATTTTCAGAGGGGGAAAAAAAAAGGTTTTATTGTTGGGAATATTGTAGATTATTGACTAGAAAATGAACTGTGTTATGGTAATAGGTGCCTCGTGCAGAACCCAATGTTCTTTTTTTATCATCTAATTGATGTTCTATTCAATCGCAGCGCAATATTCTCACTTACCTTAATGAAGTCGTCCTAAAAACAGAAAGTAGGATAATGTCATGCATTCTCCAATTTATAGTCTAGACAATACTCAATACGTCGTGGAGGAAGATGAATATTGCAGATTATCTGAGGCCTGCTTGCCAATTCAAATTCAGATCTTTTTTTTGAGAGAAGATAAAGCACAACATTTGCTGTACGGAGGTGGTACTAAACACACACACACACGTAAAGTAAAGTAAACAGACAGTCTTCTAAAATAATCAACTACAATGAAAATGTTGCTTTGCAGAGGTTGTCTCATCTCTGTGACATGAGTATGTTTTTTTGGGGGCGGGGAGTGTGAGATGGTAAAGAGTCTATCAGGGTGTATCAGATTAAGTGTGCTTTGTGTGAACATTAACAGTATCCTTGCTACCCATGTCCTACTTGATTACCAATTTGCATTTTTATGAGTCATTTCTATGCCAAGACCTCCCCCGCTGAAATGTCCTGAATTGTTCATGCCTGGGAAATGACCAGCCAAGTATTCTGCACATAGCAACGATGATGTTCCCCAGTCATTTCCCTTATTTTTTATTTCCTCTCATTTATATTATTACTTTTCTATTTCCTTGTTTTATTTAGATTCAATTTATTTATTTCGATTCATTTCCTATCATAGCTTCTTTTTTTTCCCTAGTTAAATTTCAATTTCAATTAAGTTGCATATCTTATCTTGTCTTGGGTAAATATTGCTGTTTTATATTTTCTCTCCATCCTTTTCATTCAAAAGAGGTTTTCTGAATAGCAGTCAATAAACATAAATACAGGTACAGCATACGAAGACACTACCGGTCAAACGTTTTAGAACACCTACTCTGTACTCAATTGTTTCTCTTTTTTTCCCCACTATTTTCTACATTGTAGAATAACAGTGAAGACATTAAAACTATGAAATACCACATATGGAATCATGCATAACCAAAACAAAGTGTAAACCAATCAAAATAAATTTTATATTTGAGATCCAGTAGCCACCTTTTGCCTTGATGACTGCTTTGCACATGCTTGGCGTTCTCTCAACCAGCTTCAGTGTTGAAGGAGTTAACACATATGCTGAGCACTTGTTGGCTGCTTTTCCTTCACTCTGTGGTCTAATTCATCTCTCAATTGGGTTGAGGTTGGGTGATTGTGGAGGCCAGGGCATCTGATGCAGCACTCCATCAGTCTCCTTCTTGGTCAAATAGCCCTTCCACAGCCTGGAGGTGTGTTGGGTCACAGGCCAGCATCCTAGAGTTGCCTCTTCACTGTTGACGTTGAGACAGCTGTTTTGCAAGTACTATTTAATGAAGCTGCCAGTTGAGGACTTGTGAGGCGTCTGTTTATCAAACTAGACATGTACTTGTCCTCTTGCTCAGTTGTGCACTGGGGCCTCCCACTCCTCTTTCTATTCTGGTTAGACCAGTTTGCTCTGTTCTGTGAAGGGAGTAGTACACAGCGTTGTACGAGATCTTCAGTTTCTTAGCAATTTCTCGCATGGAATAGTCTTCATTTCTCAGAACAAGAATAGACTGACGAGTTTCAGAAGAAAGTTATTTGTTTCTAGCAATTTTGAGCTTGTAATTGAATCCACAAATGCTGATCCTCCAGATTCTCAACTCGTCTAAAGAAGGCCAGTTGTATTGCTTCTTTAATCAGGACAACAGTTTTCAACTGTGCTAACATAATTGCAAAATGGTTTTCTAATAATCAATTAGCCTTTTAAAATGATAAACTTGTATTAGCTAACACAACGTGCCATTGGAACACAGGAGTAATTGTTGCTGTTTCGGGTTAGGGCTTCTGTACGCCTATGTAGCTATTCCATAATGAATAAGCCATTTCCAGCTACAATAGTCATTTACAACATTAACAATGTCTACACTGTATTTCTGATCAATTTGAGGTTTTTTTAATGGACAAAAAATGAGCTTTTCTTTCAAAAACAAGAACATTTCTATGTGACCCCAAACTTTTGAACGGTAGTATGTACAATATATATATATTGTACATACTACCGCATATATACTACCGTATATATATATATATTACCCTCTAACCCTACCCCCCCCTCCCCTAATTGTAGTAAACTAATGGACAACACTTAGGCCTGTATTTCCAGCTTATACATACTATATACATTTTAAGGACACAGTCTATTTTACAATAGTTTTATGTGGTTTGTTTTTAACTCCTGTCCTTCCTCTACCCTATATCTTTCAAACTGTACTCTTTCACAAAAGTTCCTTAGTAACATTGGTTATCTTGTTGTTATTCGTCCCACCCTACAGCTCTATTCAACCCCTCCCATATATCTCCTAACAACATCCATTTTGGATTTCTATTCAGATTTCTATTTGAACACTATACATTCTTACAGTACAAGACACAGTTTAGTTCAATAGAGGCTTGTGCAAAAGCATTCCTAGAATAGCCGATGGTCTTTAAACCACCCCTTGGACTATCTTTGTATGGTCCTCAGAGATTTGTCTTGGAGCTCCACACAGAATAATGGTTTACTACCAATGTGTTCCTGCTATGTTCCTGACGTCCAGCTGAAACTGTTTCCATCGTGTGTCATCACAGTGTTCCTGCTATGTCCCTGACGTCCAGCTGAAACTGTTTCCATCGTGTGTCATCACAGTGTTCCTGCTATGTTCCTGACGTCCAGCTGAAACTGTTTCCATCGTGTGTCATCACAGTGTTCCTGCTATGTCCCTGACGTCCAGCTGAAACTGTTTCCATCGTGTGTCATCACAGTGTTCCTGCTATGTCCCTGACGTCCAGCTGAAACTGTTTCCATCGTGTGTCATCACAGTGTTCCTGCTATGTCCCTGACGTCCAGCTGAAACTGTTTCCATCGTGTGTCATCACAGTGTTCCTGCTATGTTCCTGACGTCCAGCTGAAACTGTTTCCATCGTGTGTCATCACAGTGTTCCTGCTATGTTCCTGACGTCCAGCTGAAACTGTTTCCATCGTGTGTCATCACAGTGTTCCTGCTATGTCCCTGACGTCCAGCTGAAACTGTTTCCATCGTGTGTCATCACAGTGTTCCTGCTATGTTCCTGACGTCCAACTGAAACTGTTTCCATCGTGTGTCATCACAGTGTTCCTGCTATGTTCCTGACGTCCAGCTGAAACTGTTTCCATCGTGTGTCATCACAGTGTTCCTGCTATGTCCCTGACGTCCAGCTGAAACTGTTTCCATCGTGTGTCATCACAGTGTTCCTGCTATGTTCCTGACAGTGTTGTAGTACTCAAGTCTGGTCTCGAGACCACATATTGAGTGTCTCGGTCTTGTCTCGGTGTCGGATACATTTGTACTCGGTCTTGAGTTGGTCTCGGGACGGTGAGAACTCTTCATTTCTTCCCGAGATTAGCCGAGACCTGCGGAGTAAAAAGAAAACCTCATAATTATCAGCTTCCATTCAGTCAGCGCATAATACTGCTTCGCCAGGCCAAATGTGTAACACTCCTTTGTTGAAACATGAATATCGTCACGGTCTTTAAATCTATTAATAAACACATGTTTGCGCATTCGCAAAACCTATAGGCCTTCAGCGTGTGACAGGTTCGTGATTCTGAAAGGACTGCAACCGTAATAATTATGTAGTACACAGTAGAGAAATCATGCACAAAGTAGCCTACACAATCGCAAAGCACGTGACATATATTCACATGCGCGGCTGCTCATATAGCCCATTTTCAGTGGAATATCATCTGCAGGCAGCAAGGGTGTGCAACTCTCAGCCGGTTTTGGCATGGAGCAGCTCACATCGGTAGTCAGTAGGGTAGGAAATATGTTTCACCTGTATGATGACTACCAGTAAATGCTAACTAAGGCCACAATGGGTATGCAAAAAAAGCATGACGTTTAAAGCACCACTACACCACTGCGTAGGGCTGACGGAAAGACAGCAGTCACACACAGCGTGATGTTTAAAGCACCACTACACCACTGCGTAGGGCTGACGGAAAGACAGCAGTCACACACAGCGTGACGTTTAAAGCACCACTACACCACTGCGTAGGGCTGACGGAAAGACAGCAGTCACACACAGCGTGATGTTTAAAGCACCACTACACCACTGCGTAGGGCTGACGGAAAGACAGCAGTCACACACAGCGTGATGTTTAAAGCACCACTACACCACTGCGTAGGGCTGACGGAAAGACAGCAGTCACACACAGCGTGATGTTTAAAGCACCACTACACCACTGCGTAGGGCTGACGGAAAGACAGCAGTCACACACAGCGTGATGTTTAAAGCACCACTACACCACTGCGTAGGGCTGACAGAAAGACAGCAGTCACACAGCATGATGTTTAAAGCACCACTACACCACTGCGTAGGGCTGACGGAAAGACAGCAGTCACACACAGCATGATGTTTAAAGCACCACTACACCACTGCGTAGGGCTGACTGATAGACAGCAGTCACACACAGCATGATGTTTAAAGCACCACTACACCACTGCGTAGGGCTGACGGAAAGACAGCAGTCACACACAGCATGATGTTTAAAGCACCACTACACCACTGCGTAGGGCTGACGGAAAGACAGCAGTCACACACAGCATGATGTTTAAAGCACCACTACACCACTGCGTAGGGCTGACGGAAAGACAGCAGTCACACACAGCATGATGTTTAAAGCACCACTACACCACTGCGTAGGGCTGACGGAAAGACAGCAGTCACACACAGCATGATGTTTAAAGCACCACTACACCACTGCGTAGGGTTGACAGAAAGACAGCAGTCACACACAGCATGATGTTTAAAGCACCACTACACCACTGCGTAGGGCTGACGGAAAGACAGCAGTCACACACAGCATGATGTTTAAAGCACCACTACACCACTGCGTAGGGCTGACGGAAAGACAGCAGTCACACACAGCGTGATGTTTAAAGCACCACTACACAACTGCGTAGGGCTGACGGAAAGACAGCAGTCACACACAGCGTGATGTTTAAAGCACCACTACACCACTGCGTAGGGCTGACGGAAAGACAGCAGTCACACACAGCGTGATGTTTAAAGCACCACTACACCACTGCGTAGGGTTGACGGAAAGACAGCAGTCACACACAGCATGATGTTTAAAGCACCACTACACCACTGCGTAGGGCTGACGGAAAGACAGCAGTCACACACAGCATGATGTTTAAAGCACCACTACACCACTGCGTAGGGCTGACGGAAAGACAGCGGTCACACACAGCATGATGTTTAAAGCACCACTACACCACTGCGTAGGGCTGACTGAAAGACAGCAGTCACACACAGCATGATGTTTAAATCACCACTACACCACTGCGTAGGGCTGACAGAAAGACAGCAGTCACACAGCATGATGTTTAAAGCACCACTACACCACTGCGTAGGGCTGATGGAAAGATGCAACTATATAAGAGGTTATAAAAATAGCTTCTATTTGACTCAGCGTTCCATGAAGTGTAGTAAGGCATTGTTGGCAGAATAGATGGATGCAGTTCAATGCATGGTTAATAAAATTCACCAATACATTTCTTGGTAGGTCCAAAAATATTGTTATCAGGGTGAAAATCACAGCTGGCCTGGTACATTGTTTTCTGCCTCCATTTGGGATTCAGTGTTTTAGTTTCAATGACATATTATTTTGGACAAAAAACGGACGAATGTAACTAAGGCTGGGAATGTCAAAACAATCAAACTAGCAAGGGCAATGGTCACAAGTCAGTCATAATGTGGCTAATAGGCTAGCGTATCTATTTATGTAGCAAGCTAAAAAAACTGAGCTTAACGTTAGCAAGATAGCTAGCTAGCTAGCTGCTAGGAGGATGTCATGTCATTGGAGGAGTGGGTGAATGACTGACCTTTTTCCCTTCATACCGTTTTTTGGTGGCTATACACACCTATAGATGTAGGTGTCATTTGGTTAGCTAGCAAGTACTTGAACAACTGTTATCCAGTTAGCATATCTCTTGTGTTCGCAAATTCACTATGGCTATCTACTCCGATTTTAGAGCACTCTCGTTTGAGTGGGCCAGAGCACACAACAAGTGATGAATTTACTAACATGTAACACCCGCTAAATATGACAAAAATAAATGCTAGTTAGTCAAGCACGCTTTAGATAACACGTAAACAGCCAAACCAGCGACTAAAATGGTCAGAGCGAGGTGTTCTCTCAATTGTGGCTGGAAGTAGCTAGCTAGCAAGCTAGCCAACTTTAACCAGTTAACTTGGGTGCTTGGTTGGGACAAGCATGCATTGGCAGGCGAGCTGCAGAAGGGTGAGGAGGTTACAATTCTCCGTCATTTATTAATGCAATTTTGACGGCCAACGAGTTGAAAAAGTTTGAGAGCGTTTATCTAATGTTCCTTTCTTTGATTTTAGCTCATCTTGCTCTGGCTAGCATTAGTTGTTGACCTTGTTGTTGTTAATATGCATAACTGGGTTTGTTTGATCAATAGGACTGTAAAGTTCTCAAATGTAAGAGGACTCCTTTGGTGTTTACATATTTCATAATCCATAATCCATTCATTTGTATTTTGTGGCCTTTGGCAATTCTATAATGATCGAAAGTCGTGTTCTTGCAACCAGTCTCACTTTGACTTGGTCTCGGTCTTGACTCGGTCTCGCCCACCCCTCCGGTCTCGGTCTTGACTGTGTCTCTCCCACCCCTCCAGTCTTGGTCTTGACTCGGTCTCGCCCACCCCTCCAGTCTCGGGTCTTGACTCTGACTCTATTTGCTCTGGTCTTGGTCTTTAATCAATCTCGCTTTGGATGGTCTTGAATGCAACACTGGTCATGAAGCTAAAACTGCTACCGTTGTGTGTCATCACAGTGTTCCTGTTATGTTCCTGACATCAAGCCAAAACTGCTATCATTCTGTATCATCACAGTAGGCCAGTTATGTCCCCTCAGCTGACAGACATGTAGGCTAGCTGGTATCAGAATGGACAGATTAGATATGACAGCCACTTTAATTCAAAACCAGGTTGGTCTGTCCTTTCACATATGAAACCAGTCATGCCACCTTAATAATGAGTGTAGCAATCATCCATAGCAGCATAATTATGGGATTCTAAAATGGAATGTGTACCATTAGCAGTGTCAGTGCTGGTACTGCTACGTCGTCTTGGAATGACGCAATGATGTTCCACGAACATGTGCAGGGTCAGGGGAAAGTAATACCGTCCATGTTCTCTGGTCAAAAGTAGGGCACTATATAGGGAATAGGAAGCCATTTGAGACATTGACATGTGAAGCAGTTCAGACTCAAGGGATGGAGGAATTGACTTTGGTTGTTTCGGGTTCTACTCTACTCCAAATGGTATTTTTCCCCAAGCATTTAAAGAGTTTTGCACCACACTGCAGGAAACCGAATCCTTCCTATTTTGAGTCATTTTCAGTATCTCTTATATCTTATATCTTAACAGCATTTGTTGTGGGCGGGCTCTGTCAGCATCACCTTGTGCAGATCAATATCCTGCTATAGGAGAGCCAGATAAATTCAGTGTTGAGAGAAAGAGGAAGTCTTTATTTCAGTGGGTGGATTTGGAGAAACAACTCCTCTCTGTTTAGAAATTCTGTTCTAACTTCTTTGCCTGGCTATTAGGAGCATATGGTAGAACCAGTAGGTTCTGACTGTCACAGAAAACAAAGAGAAATGTTGAAAATGTATATTATTGTCTATTTGTACAGATGCCAGTTATGCCAGAACACTGTAATAGACACTAGGTGTTGGCATTTCATAATTGATTAATGTTCTTCATTGGATGCTAAATTAGACAGTTCAAAATTAGACAGTTCAATTATACTAATACTATTTCTCAGAGAAATTGATTCTGTTTATTAAGCAATATATGTTTTTTGAAAAAGAAAGGTATCAAAATGATTGGCACCCCTAAAGATTCTTGTAATAAAATAAATACATTTTTTTTAAAATCTGGTTTAACGTTCTACTCTTTAAAATTAATCTCAGTTAACGTGGCCTTCCATGGCTTCCTCTGCCACTAGGGTATACAAATTTTGGTAGCATGCATGAAAAATCCATTCGTTATCCATCACCATGGGTAAAGTCTACTCTGAAACAAAGATTAATATAAAGAATGATAGTAAAACACTTTGGAGTACCTTAAACTACATTTTGGGAAAAAAAGGCAAACTCATTAATTGAATCAGATGCCTCATTCATCTCAAACCCCACAGATATTGCCAACTCCTTTCATAGTTTTTTTAATGGCAAGATTAGTAAATTTAGGCATGACATGCCAGCAACAAACACCAAACCCACAAATTTTGAAAGACAAGCTTTGTAATTTTGAATTTCGTAAAGTGAGTTTGGATTTGGTTGAACAAATGATTGTTGTCTATCAACCATGACAAGGCCACATGGGTCAAACAACTTGGTTGGTATTGTCATTCCTATTTGCCATCTCTTTAATACAAGCATAAAAAAAGTGTGTGCCCTCAGGCCTGGAGGGAAGCAAAAGTCATTCCGATAGTAAAGCCCCCTTTACTGGCTCAAATAGCCAACCAATCAGCCTGCTACCAACCGTTAGTAAACTTTTGGGAAAAAATGTGTTTGACCAGATACAATGCTATTTTACAGTAAACACATTGACAACAGCATGCTTATATTGAAGGACAATAAACAAGCACAGCACTTACACAAATGACTGATGATTGGCGGAGAGATTGTGGGAGCTGTTTTGTTGGACTTCAGTGCAGCTTTTGACGTTAGTCTGCTGCTTGAGCAATGTGTATGTAATGGATTTACACCCCCTGCTATACTGTGGATTGATAGTTACCTGTCTAACAGAACACAGATGGTGTTATTTAATGGTAGCCTTTCTAACATAATCCAGCTGGAATCAGGCATTCCCCAGGGCAGCTGTTTAGGTCCCTTACTTTTTTAATTCTTTACTAATGACCTGCCACTGGCTCTGTGTAAATCCCATGTGTCTATGTATTTGGATGACTCAACACTATGCAAGTCAGCTACTATAGCTAGTTAAATCACTGCAAAACCTAACAAGGAGATGTAGTCAGTTTCAGTAAGGGTGGCAATACACAAGTTAGTCCTAAATTTAAAAAAATACCTAAATGCATTGTATTTGGGACAAATCATTCAATTCACTCAACTAAATCTTGTAATGAATAATGTGGAAATTGAGCAAGTTGAGGAGCCTAAACTGCTTGGAGTAACCCTGGATTGTAAACTGTTATGTCAATCTCTCATGGCTCAATGTGGAGGAGAGATTGACTTCATCGCTACTTGTTTTTGTAAGAGGTGTTGACAAGCTGAATGTACCAAGCTGTCTGTTTAAACTACTAGCACACAGCTCGGACAAGACATGCCAGAACAGACTATGGGAGATGCACAATATTAAATAAACCCAAGGCTACATGGAACTATTCCACATCAAGTAACTCACGTAAGCAGTACAATTTGATTTTAAAACAGATTACAATAAACCTTATAGAATGGCAAGGACTGTGAAGAGTCACACACACAGGTACAAACACACACAGGTATAAAAACACACAGGTACAAACACACACACAGGTACAAACACACACACACACACACACACACACACACACACACACACACACACACACACACACACACACACACACACACACACACACACACACACACACACACACACACACACACACACACACACACACACACACACACACACACACACACACACACACACACACACACACAAACACACTATACATACACACTATACATGCACACTATAAACACACGCACGTATACTGTTGCCTTACATTTTGCTGGACACCTAGAAGAGTAGCTGCTGCCTATGGCAGAAACTAATGAGGATCCATAATAAACCCCAGGAAGAGTAGCTGCTGCTTTGGCATGAACTAATGGGGATCCATAATAAACCCCAGGAAGAGTAGCTGCTGCAATGGCAGGAACTAATGGGGATCCATAATAAAACCCAGGAAGAGTCGCTGCCTCCTTGGCATGAACTAATGGGGATCCTTAATAAACCCCAGGAAAAGTAGATTCTGCCTTGGCAGGAACTAATGGTGGTCCATTCCTGGGTAGCCTAGTGGTTAGAGTCTTGGACTAGTAAATGAAAGGTTGCAAGTTCAAATCCCCGAGCTGACAAGGTACAGCTCTGTCTTTCTGCCCCTGAACAGGCAGTTAACCCAGGCTGTCATTGAAGATAAGAATTTGTTCTTAACTGACTTGCCTAGTTAAATATATATATATTTTTTAAATAAACCCCAGAAAGAGTAGCTGCTGCCTTGGCAGGAACTAATGGGGATCCATAATAAACCCCAGGAAGAGTAGCTTCTGCCTTGGCAGGAACTAATGGGGATCCATAATAAATCCCAGGAAGAGTAGCTTCTGCCTTGACAGGAACTAATGGCGATCCATAATAAACCCCAGGAAGAGTAGCTGCTGTCTTGGCAGGAACTAATGGGGATCCATAATAAACTCCAGGAAGAGTAGCTGCTGCCTTGGCATGAACTAATGGGGATCCATAATAAACCCCAGGAAGAGTAGCTGCTGCCTTGGCAGGAACTAATGGGGATCCATAATAAACCCCAGGAAGAGTAGCTTCTGCCTTGGCAGGAACTAATGTGGATCCATAATAAACCCCAGGAAGAGTAGCTGCTGCCTTGGCAGGAACTAATGGGGATCCATAATAAACCCCAGGAAGAGTAGCTGCTGCCTTGGCAGGAACTAATGGGGATCCATAATAAACCCCAGGAAGAGTAGCTGCTGCCTTGGCAGGAACTAATGGGGATCCATAATAAACCCCAGGAAGAGTAGCTGCTGCCTTGGCAGGAACTAATGGGGATCCATAATAAACCCCAGGAAGAGTAGCTGCTGCCTTGGCAGGAACTAATGGTGATCCATAATAAACCCCAGGAAGAGTAGCTGCTGCCTTGGCAGGAACTAATGGGGATCCATAATAAACCCCAGGAAGAGTAGCTGCTGCCTTGGCAGGAACTAATGGGGATCCATAATAAACCCCAGGAAGAGTAGCTGCTGCCTTGGCAGGAACTAATGGGGATCCATAATAAACCCCAGGAAGAGTAGCTGCTGCCTTGGCAGGAACTAATGGTGATCCATAATAAACCCCAGGAAGAGTAGCTGCTGCCTTGGCAGGAACTAATGGGGATCCATAATAAACCCCAGGAAGAGTAGCTGCTGCCTTGGCAGGAACTAATGGGGATCCATAATAAACCCCAGGAAGAGTAGTTGCTGCCTTGGCAGGAACTAATGGGGATCCATAATAAACCCCAGGAAGAGTAGCTGCTGCCTTGGCAGGAACTAATGGGGATCCATAATAAACCCCAGGAAGAGTAGCTGCTGCCTTGGCAGGAACTAATGGGGATCCATAATAAACCCCAGGAAGAGTAGCTGCTGCCTTGGCAGGAACTAATGGGGATCCATAATAAACCCCAGGAAGAGTAGCTGCTGCCTTGGCAGGAACTAATGGGGATCCATAATAAACCCCAGGAAGAGTAGCTGCTGCCTTGGCAGGAACTAATGGGGATCCATAATAAACCCCAGGAAGAGTAGCTGCCGCCTTGGCAGGAACTAATGGGGATCCATAATAAACCCCAGGAAGAGTAGCTGCTGCCTTGGCAGGAACTAATGGGGATCCATAATAAACCCCAGGAAGAGTAGCTGCTGCCTTGGCAGGAACTAATGGGGATCCATAATAAACCCCAGGAAGAGTAGCTGCTGCCTTGGCAGGAACTAATGGGGATCCATAATAAACCCCAGGAAGAGTAGCTGCCGCCTTGGCAGGAACTAATGGGGATCCATAATAAACCCCAGGAAGAGTAGCTGCTGCCTTGGCAGGAACTAATGGGGATCCATAATAAACCCCAGGAAGAGTAGCTGCTGTCTTGGCAGGAACTAATGGGGATCCATAATAAACCCCAGGAAGAGTAGCTGCTGCCTTGGCAGGAACTAATGGGGATCCATAATAAATACTAATACAAAATACAGAAGATACTTCATTTTTTTAATCATATGTTGCATGACAGTGATTGCAATATTTTGTTTTACTGAATATTGACAAAGATAATGATCTGAAGGGGGTTAGCCATCAGTGAAGGACAAACCACTGACAGAGTTGAAAACAGGTACGTAAAACATGCCCATGTTTGCAGTCCACACCTAGATAAGGAGTGTCTGGTGCTGTCCCTTTGATGGGTTACCAAATGAGCAGATTGCGGACTTAAGAAAAAACATGAGTCATCGGCATACATTTCAGAGCAATTGTATTAGTAGAAGAAATATAATCAACAACAAAAACAATTTTATGCTGTATAGCTCAGTATTTGTATTATTTCTACAGTATATTTTGCTAATGTTTATCAACGATGTCAATAATTATGGAGGTGACTGTAGATGTATGGTCCATATAGATGCGTGATCCACAATGGTAGATGAATGCTTCATCAACAGGGTTTAGGAGGTCAGTATGGGTGAAGAGGAAGGAACCACTCTCTTATAAACAGTTCAGTTGTGTATTTTATTTATAGGTTATTGTCACTCCCACCTTAGGGCCAGTGATTCATATTCTTGCTTAACCTTTTCTACAGTAAGTATACCTGCCCTCAATGTTATCACAATCCATCAGCCTAATTTGAATTCACTCAAGTAAAAATAAACAGCCATTATAGATAGTTAGCCACAGCTCTATGAAACTGATTGAAATGCTCTAAATGTTATGTTGTATAACGTGAAAATGAGACAGAGGTGGTGAAAAACCTTGTCTGGCTCATAAATCAAATTAGAAGCAGCTGTGACATCGACTGGATGGAAGCACTGAGCCAAAGTCCCAGAAAAGAAAGTTTATAATAAGATTTAACAACCATATTGTACGAAGGGCTAAAAAAAAATGTCACTGTGTTCCAACGGTGAAATCACTTCGATTAATTTTATAGAAAAGTTTCGCCCACAGTTTTTTAATGTGGGCTTGGTCAATGGTGAAATAGTTAGTCAGAAAACTCATGTGGAGTTCTTAGTAATTAGTAAATTTATGTTCAAGAACTACTCCATGAATATACATCTTCTACAAGATCCAATCTTCGACTAGAACTCATCTTCTACTAGAACTCATCTTCTTTTAGAACTCATCTCAACTAGAACTCATCTTCTATTAGAACTCATCTTCCATTAGAACTCATCTTCTATTAGAACTCATCTTCTATTAGAACTCATCTTCTATTAGAACTCATCTTCTATTAGAACTCATCTTCTACAGAACTCATCTTCTATTAGAACTCATCTTCTACAGAACTCATCTTCTACTAGAACTCATCTTCTATTAGAACTCATCTTCTATTAGAACTCATCTTCTATTAGAACTCATCTTCTACAGAACTCATCTTCTATTAGAACTGATCTTCTACAGAACTCATCTTCTACAGAACTCATCTTCTACTAGAACTCAACTTCTACAGAACTCATCTTCTACAGAACTCATATTCTACTAGAACTCATCTTCTACAGAACTCATCTTCTACTAGAACTCAACTTCTACAGAACTCATCTTCTACAGAACTCATATTCTACTAGAACTCATCTTCTACAGAACTCATCTTCTACTAGAACTCATCTTCTACAGAACTCAACTTCTACAGAACTCATCTTCTACAGAACTCATCTTCTACTAGAACTCATCTTCTATTAGAACTCATCTTCTACAGAACTCATCTTCTACTAGAACTCATCTTCTACAGAACTCATCTTCTACAGAACTCATCTTCTACAGAACTCATCTTCTACAGAACTCATCTTCTACTAGAACTCATCTTCTACAGAACTCATCTTCTACAGAACTCATCTTCTACTAGAACTCATCTTCTACAGAACTCATCTTCTACAGAACTCATCTTCTACTAGAACTCATCTTCTACAGAACTCATCTTCTACAGAACTCATCTTCTACAGAACTCATCTTCTACAGAACTCATCTTCTACTAGAACTCATCTTCTACAGAACTCATCTTCTACAGAACTCATCTTCTACTAGAACTCATCTTCTACTAGAACTCATCTTCAGAACTCATCTTCTACAGAACTCATCTTCTACAGAACTCATCTTCTATTAGAACTCATCTTCTATTAGAACTCATCTTCTAATAGAACTCATCTTCTATTAGAACTCATCTTCTATTAGAACTCATCTTCTATTAGAACTCATCTTCTATTAGAACTCATCTTCTACAGAACTCATCTTCTATTAGAACTCATCTTCTATTAGAACTCATCTTCTATTACAACTCATCTTCTATTAGAACTCATCTTCTATTAGAACTCATCTTCTATTAGAACTCATCTTCTATTAGAACTCATCTTCTATTAGAACTCATCTTCTATTAGAACTCATCTTCTATTAGAACTAATCTTCTATTAGAACTCATCTTCTATTAGAACTGATATTCTACAGAACTCATCTTCTACAGAACTCATCTTCTACTAGAACTCAACTTCTACAGAACTCATCTTCTACAGAACTCATATTCTACTAGAACTCATCTTCTACAGAACTCATCTTCTACAGAACTCATCTTCTCATCTTCTATTAAAACTCATCTTCTATTAGAACTCATCTTCTATTAGAACTCATCTTCTATTAGAACTCATCTTCTATTAGAACTCATCTTCTATTAGAACTCATCTTCTACAGAACTCATCTTCTACTAGAACTCATCTTCTACTAGAACTCAACTTCTACAGAACTCATCTTCTACAGAACTCATATTCTACTAGAACTCATCTTCTACAGAACTCATCTTCTACAGAACTCATCTTCTCATCTTCTATTAGAACTCATCTTCTATTAGAACTCATCTTCTATTAGAACTCATCTTCTATTAGAACTCATCTTCTATTAGAACTCATCTTCTATTAGAACTCATCTTCTATTAGAACTCATCTTCTATTAGAACTCATCTTCTATTAGAACTCATCTTCTATTAGAACTCATCTTCTATTAGAACTCATCTTCTATTAGAACTCATCTTCTATTAGAACTCATCTTCTATTAGAACTCATCTTCTATTAGAACTCATCTTCTATTAGAACTCATCTTCTACAGAACTCATCTTCTATTAGAACTCATCTTCTATTAGAACTCATCTTCTATTAGAACTCATCTTCTATTAGAACTCATCTTCTATTAGAACTCATCTTCTATTAGAACTCATCTTCTATTAGAACTCATCTTCTATTAGAACTCATCTTCTATTAGAACTCATCTTCTATTAGAACTCATCTTCTATTAGAACTCATCTTCTACAGAACTCATCTTCTATTAGAACTCATCTTCTACAGAACTCATCTTCTATTAGAACTCATCTTCTATTAGAACTCATCTTCTATTAGAACTCATCTTCTACAGAACTCATCTTCTATTAGAACTCATCTTCTATTAGAACTCATCTGCTACAGAACTAATTTTCTACTAGAATTAATCTTTTACTAGAACTCATCTTCTACAGAACTCATATTCTACTCGAACTCATCTTCTACAGAACTCATCTTCTACAGAACTCATCTTCTACTAGAACTCATCTTCTATTAGAACTCATCTTCTATTAGAACTCATCTGCTACAGAACTAATTTTCTACTAGAATTAATCTTTTACTAGAACTCATCTTCTACAGAACTCATCTTCTATTAGAACTCATCTTCTACAGAACTCATCTTCTATTAGAACTCATCTTCTATTAGAACTCATCTTCTATTAGAACTCATCTTCTATTAGAACTCATCTTCTATTAGAACTCATCTTCTACTAGAACTCATCTTCTATTAGAACTCATCTTCTATTAGAACTCATCTTCTATTAGAACTCATCTTCTTAGAACTCATCTTCTAGAACTCATCTTCTATTAGAACTCATCTTCTATTAGAACTCATCTTCTATTAGAACTCATCTTTCTATTAGAACTCATCTTCTATTAGAACTCATCTTCTATTAGAACTCATCTTCTATTAGAACTCATCTTCTATTAGAACTCATCTTCTATTAGAACTCATCTTCTATTAGAACTCATCTTCTACTATTAGAACTCATCTTCTATTAGAACTCATCTTCTATTAGAACTCATCTTCTATTAGAACTCATCTTCTATTAGAACTCATCTTCTATTAGAACTCATCTTCTATTAGAACTCATCTTAGAACTCATCTATTAGAACTCATCTTCTATTAGAACTCATCTTCTATTAGAACTCATCTTCTACAGAACTCATCTTCTATTAGAACTCATCTTCTATTAGAACTCATCTTCTATTAGAACTCATCTTCTACAGAACTCATCTTCTATTAGAACTCATCTTCTATTAGAACTCATCTTCTACAGAACTCATCTTCTATTAGAACTCATCTTCTACAGAACTCATCTTCTACAGAACTCATCTTCTACAGAACTCATCTTCTATTAGAACTCATCTTCTACAGAACTCATCTTCTACAGAACTCATCTTCTACAGAACTCATCTTCTATTAGAACTCATCTTCTACAGAACTCATCTTCTATTAGAACTCATCTTCTACAGAACTCATCTTCTATTAGAACTCATCTTCTACAGAACTCATCTTCTATTAGAACTCATCTTCTATTAGAACTCATCTTCTATTAGAACTCATCTTCTACAGAACTCATCTTCTATAGAACTCATCTTCTACAGAACTCATCTTCTATTAGAACTCATCTTCTATTAGAACTCATCTTCTATTAGAACTCATCTTCTATTAGAACTCATCTTCTATTAGAACTCATCTTCTATCTTCTATTAGAACTCATCTTCTATTAGAACTCATCTTCTACAGAACTCATCTTCTATTAGAACTCATCTTCTACAGAACTCATCTTCTACAGAACTCATATTCTACTCGAACTCATCTTCTATTAGAACTCATCTTCTACTAGAACTCATCTTCTATTAGAACTCATCTTCTACAGAACTCATCTTCTACTAGAACTCATCTTCTATTAGAACTCATCTTCTACAGAACTCATCTTCTACTAGAACTCATCTTCTACTAGAACTCATCTTCTATTAGAACTCATCTTCTACTAGAACTCATCTTCTATTAGAACTCATCTTCTACAGAACTCATCTTCTACTAGAACTCATCTTCTACTAGAACTCATCTTCTACTAGAACTCATCTTCTATTAGAACTCATCTTCTATTAGAACTCATCTTCTACTAGAACTCATCTTCTATTAGAACTCATCTTCTACCTGAACTCATCTTCTATTAGAACTCATCTTCTACTAGAACTCATCTTCTACAGAACTCATCTTCTACTAGAACTCATCTTCTACAGAACTCATCTTCTACTAGAACTCATCTTCTATTAGAACTCATCTTCTACAGAACTCATCTTCTACTAGAACTCATCTTCTATTAGAACTCATCTTCTACAGAACTCATCTTCTACTAGAACTCATCTTCTACTAGAACTCGTCTTCTACAGAACTCATCTTCCACTAGAACTCATCTTCTATTAGAACTCATCTTCTACTAGAACTCATCTTCTACTAGAACTCATCTTCTATTAGAACTCATCTTCTATTAGAACTCATCTTCTATTAGAACTCATCTTCTACTAGAACTCATCTTCTACAGAACTCATCTTCTACTAGAACTCATCTTCTACAGAACTCATCTTCTACAGAACTCATCTTCTACTAGAACTCATCTTCTATTAGAACTCATCTTCTACAGAACTCATCTTCTACTAGAACTCATCTTCTACTAGAACTCGTCTTCTACAGAACTCATCTTCCACTAGAACTCATCTTCTATTAGAACTCATCTTCTACTAGAACTCATCTTCTACTAGAACTCATCTTCTACTAGAACTCGTCTTCTACTAGAACTCATCTTCTACTAGAACTAATCTTCTACAGAACTCATCTTCCACTAGAACTCATCTTATACTAAAACTCATCTTCTACAGAACACATCTTCTACAGAACTCATCTTCTACAGAACTCATCTTCTATTAGAACTCATCTTCTACAGAACTCATCTTCTACAGAACTCATCTTCTATTAGAACTCATCTTCTACAGAACTCATCTTCTATTAGAACTCATCTTCTATTAGAACTCATCTTCTATTAGAACTCATCTTCTATTAGAACTCAATTAGAACTCATCTTCTACAGAACTCATCTTCTACAGAACTCATCTTTAGAACTCATCTTCTACAGAACTCATCTTCTATTAGAACTCATCTTCTATTAGAACTCATCTTCTATTAGAACTCATCTTCTATTAGAACTCATCTTCTACAGAACTCATCTTCTACAGAACTCATCTTCTACAGAACTCATCTTTAGAACTCACAGAACTCATCTTCTATCTTCTAGAACTCATCTTCTTCTCATCTTCAGAACTCATCTTCTACAGAACTCATCTTCTATTAGAACTCATCTTTCTATCTTCTATTAGAACTCATCTTCTACTAGAACTCATCTTCTACTAGAACTCATCTTCTATTAGAACTCATCTTCTATTAGAACTCATCTTCTATTAGAACTCATCTTCTATTAGAACTCATCTTCTACAGAACTCATCTTCTATTAGAACTCATCTTCTACAGAACTCATCTTCTATTAGAACTCATCTTCTACAGAACTCATCTTCTATTAGAACTCATCTTCTACTAGAACTCATCTTCTATTAGAACTCATCTTCTATTAGAACTCATCTTCTATTAGAACTCATCTTCTATTAGAACTCATCTTCTACAGAACTCATCTTCTATTAGAACTCATCTTCTATTAGAACTCATCTTCTATTAGAACTCATCTTCTATTAGAACTCATCTTCTATTAGAACTCATCTTCTACTAGAACTCATCTTCTATTAGAACTCATCTTCTATTAGAGCTCATCTTCTACTAGAACTCATCTTCTATTAGAACTCATCTTCTATTAGAACTCATCTTCTATTAGAACTCATCTTCTACTAGAACTCATCTTCTATTAGAACTCATCTTCTATTAGAACTCATCTTCTACTAGAACTCATCTTCTATTAGAACTCATCTTCTATTAGAACTCATCTTCTATTAGAACTCATCTTCTATTAGAACTCATCTTCTACTAGAACTCATCTTCTATTAGAACTCATCTTCTATTAGAACTCATCTTCTATTAGAACTCATCTTCTATTAGAACTCATCTTCTACTAGAACTCATCTTCCACTAGAACTCATCTTCTTTTAGAAGTCATCTTCTACTAGAAGTCATCTTCTATTAGAACTCATCTACTAATAGAACTCATCTTCTACGAGAACTAATCTTCTACTGGAACCATTCTTCTACTCGAGCACATCTTCTACTCGAGCACATCTTCTACTAGAATGCATCTTCTACTAGAACACATCTTCTACTAGATGCACATATTCTACTAGAACTCATCTTCTATTAGAACTCATCTTCTACTAGAACGCAGCTTCTACTAGAACACATTTTCTACGAGAACTGGTCTTCTATGAGAACTTATCTTCTACTCGAGCACATCTTCTACTAGAACTGATCTTCTACTCGAGCACATCTTCTACTAGAACTAATTTTCTACTAGAACTCATCTTCTACTAGAACACATCTTCTACTAGAACTTATCTTCTACTAGAACTCATCTTCTACTAGAACACATCTTCTACTAGAACACATCTTCTACAGAACTCATTTTCTACAGAACTCATCTTCTACTAGAACTCATCTTCTACTAGAACTCATCTTCCACTAGAACTCACCTTCCACTAGAACTCATCTTCACTAGAACTCATCTTCCACTAGAACTCATCTTCCACTAGAACTCATCTTCCACTAGAACTCATCTTCCACTAGAACTCATATTCTACTGGAACTAATTGTTACTGGATGGTCATTGTTCTTGCTCTCCAGTCTTTCGTTGAGTTATGTCTCAGACTGTAGAAAGAATTAGATGTATGTCAAGTATCGATAAAGTGACCCTTCTCATTCCGGCAGTGCTGCTTTGGTTTCTGGAGGGACTTCTGTCACTTGGCAGTGGTTCAGACTGGTGACAACATTCACAGCAAATGAACCCTCAGCACCAACAACAACCATGTACAACATGTTTATGCTGCAGCTACCATGCATAGTACTGGCCTTCCGCCCACTGCCATGGTCCTTACTATATTGTTACAGGAAGGATTCTGGTTCTAAATCTACTGGGTTGTCAAGAGAACACATTTGTTCTCAATTGTACCGTTCACAGTCAGAATGTATGTATCTTCATCTCATTTCATTGCTGTGCCTAGACAGAGTAATCTCTTACAACATTATGTGCAGCATGAAGCTTATCTCTTTAAAGAGGCTGCTTTTTCTTGTTTTAGCATGAAACTGCTTCTGACTGAAAGACCTTCAAAGACCCTCTTTGTTTCTTAAAATGCATGTGTCTCATTTAGGTTCTTAGATTTCTCTCTCCCCCTTTCCCTCTACCTCTCCCTATCCCTCGCCACCTCCCTCTCCACCTCCACGTCCCTCTCCACCTCCCCACCTCCCTATCTCCCTCCACCCCCCTCTCCACCTCCCTATCCCCCTCCACCTCCCTCTCCACCTCCCTCTCTCCCTCTCCTCTCTCCCTCTCCCTCTCCACCTCCCTCTCCACCTCCACCTCCCTCTCCACCTCCCTCTCCACCTCCTCCACCTCCCTATCCCCCTCCACCTCCCTCTCCACCTCTCTGTCCCTCTCCACCTCCCTCTCCCTCTCCACCTCCCTCTCTCCACCTCTCTACCTCCCCCTCCACCTCCCTCTCCACCTCCCTCTCCACCTCTGTCCCTCTCCCTCTCTCCACCTCGCTGTCCCTCTCCCTTTCCCTCTCCACCTCCCTCTCCCTCTCCACCTCCCTCTCTCCACCTCTCTACCTCCCCCTCCACCTCCCTCTCCCTCTCCACCTCCCTCTCCACCTCTATGTCACCTCCCTCTCCCCTCCACCTCCCTCTCCACCTCCCTCTCCGTCTCTAAATCAAAACGATTGCAAATATGCCAGGACCCATCTTTACCACATAGCTGATCTGTAATCATAAATAATAGTGCTACATTTTTTTGGGGGGGCAGGCAATTACTTTGAACAGTCAGAGTCAGTTTCTCATGGGGATTACATGCATTTGTTTTCATTTTCATGAGGCTTTACTATGGCCTACTGGTTTAGCACCCCTTGGGTGAAAGTCTGTTTAATGTGGAGTCTCTCTGTCCCTTCTAATACATAAAGCTTATCTCTGTGGTTTCACTTTCAGCTGTCTCTCTCACATATGAACTTGACATTTTGTGAGCTGTCTCCTCTATTCCAAAGTAGACGGAAGATAGTAAAAGATCAAATTGAATCAAATTTGTGTCAAAGCAGTTCCTCTGCGGAAGGCAGGGGGGCTAAAACATTATACGATGTGTGCAGATTCCGTCTGTCAGTTTCCTGTTTATAACATAAAGAAGAGATAAACGTTTTGGGTTATGGATATAACGGTGTACCTCGCTCTCAGCATCCCAACCGTATTTCGGTAATAAGTGGATCCTTTTCCTCTGGATTTAATCGTCAAGCAAATATTTTGAGAACATTATAGAACTTTTTCTGCAATGAGAACAAACATCCTGTTGAAGCTAAAAACAAACTACATTTTATTTGTGTTAATTCTGGACAATGAAACCAGCTGTGTGAGTCTAGTGACAGTTTACAGGACAACTTGTAGACAATAGCGCTGCATATCATGTCATATAAGATAGTCATGTTTCAGGTGAAATGCATGTGAAATGACCAGAATTCAGGCTGTGAATTGCATACGTCCCCACACTGATGAATAACAAAGCAATGAATAGCTGCAGGATTTACAGTGCAGTAGTTTCCTCTAGTCCAGGAACAAATGACTGAAACTAATTATCTGTGTTTTCATTATCCTCCTGTCTCTACAGAGTGTGAGTGAGTTTGGCCTGGACATCATCGAGACCCCAGAGGGAGACAGATGGCCTCAGCTGATCGTCCAGCAGAGCCTGGACCGCGAGCAGAAGGACACCTTCGTCATGAAGATCAAGGTGGAGGACGGAGGAACGCCACCCAAGTCCAGCACGGCCATCCTCCAGGTTACCATCTCCGACGTCAACGACAATCGACCGGTCTTCAAGGACAGTGAGGTGGAGGTGAACATCCCCGAGAACGCCCCCATAGGAACCTCCGTCACCCAACTCCACGCCACAGACGCAGACCTCGGCTCCAACGCCCAGATCCACTTCTCCTTCTCTAATCAGATCTCCTCATCCACCAAGAGGCATTTTTCTATCGACAGCACCACCGGGCTGATCACTGTCAAGCAGCCCTTAGACAGAGAAGCCACTCCAGTCCACAAACTCATTGTCCTGGCCAGCGACGGCAGCTCCACCCCCTCCAGAGCTGCTGTTATCGTCAACGTAATGGACATTAATGACAATGTTCCGTCCATAGACACTCGGTACATAATGAACCTTGTAAATGGAACGGTTCTACTGTCGGAGAATGCTCCTCTCAACACAAAAATAGCCCTAATTACAGTGACGGACAAGGACTCTGATCTGAACGGAAAAGTGACTTGTTATACTGACCACGATGTTCCTTTCAGGTTAAAGCCCGTCTTTAATGACCAGTTCCTGCTGGAGACTGCGGCCCCCCTAGATTACGAAACAACCAGGGAATATGCAATTAAGATAGTAGCGTCGGATTCTGGGAAGCCTCCTTTGAACACGTCAGCGATGGTTTTAATTAAAATTAAGGATGAGAATGACAACGCTCCCATCTTCCCTCAGCCTGAGATTCAGCTGTCCATACCAGAGAACAATGATCCATCCACGCAGCTCATAAAGATCAGTGCCATGGACGCAGACAGCGGACATAATGCAGAGATTATTTATTCTCTTGGCCCTGACGCTCCTGATGGGTTTAACATAGATCGACGGTCAGGAATCCTCTCCGTTGGCAAACGCCTGGACAGAGAGAAGCAGGAGAAGTATTCGTTCACTGTCATGGCGAGGGACAATGGGTCTACTTCCCTGCAGAGCAATGTCACAGTGAGGTTAATAGTGCAGGACCTCAACGACAACAGCCCAGCTTTCACCCATCCTGAGTATAACTTCTACGTGCCTGAGAACCTGCCTCTGTACGGGACCGTGGGCCTGATCACCGTCACAGATTCAGACGCAGGTGACAACTCCGTCATAACACTGTCCATCCTGAACGGGAAAGACAATTTCATTATTGATCCCCAGACCGGTGTGATCAAACCCAACATCACGTTTGATAGAGAGCAGCAAAGCTCATACACTTTTATGGTGAAGGCTATAGACGGAGGGCAACCACCCAGCACTTCATACGCCAAGGTCACCATAAATGTTGTGGATGTCAATGACAATCGACCCGTTTTTGTTATCCCCTCATCCAACTACTCTTACGATCTGGTCCAGTCTACCACCAGCCCTGGGTCTGTGGTCACCAGAGTGTTCGCTATAGACAATGACACTGGCATGAATGCTGAGCTGCAGTACAGTTTCATTGGGGGATCACCAAGAGGGCTGTTTTCCATAGACAAAACAACTGGTAATATAACTCTGCAGGAGAAGATAGTCTCAGCCGATCAGGGTTTACACAGGCTAGTGGTGAAAGTCAAAGACCTGGGCCAGCCAGAGTCCTTACACGCAATCGCTCTCATTCACCTGTTCATTAACGAGACTGTATCCAACGCTACGTTCATTCTAGAGCAGCTACGTAAGAGCTTGGAGACTCCATTGGACCGTAACGTGGGAGACAGTGAGGTCACACCCCAAGCCAACGGATACGTGATTGTTGTCATCGCAATTATAGCTGGGACTATGACAGTCATCTTAGTCATCTTCGTGACGGCCTTGGTGCGCTGCCGTCAGACTCCCAGGCACAAAGTGGTGCAGAAGGGCAAGCAGAGCGGCGAGTGGGTGTCGCCCAACCAGGAGAACCGTCAAATCAAGAAGAAAAAGAAGAAAAAGAAGAGATCCCCTAAGAGCCTCCTCTTGAACTTTGTCAGCATAGAAGAATCCAAGCCTGATGATCCCAGCCAGGAGCACATTAATGGAACCCTGGACCTGCCTGTGGAGCTAGATGAGCAGACCATGGGGAAATATAACTGGGCCACTACTCCGACCACCTTCAAACCTGACAGCCCAGACTTAGCCAAGCATTACAAGTCTGCCTCTCCCCAGCCAACCTTCCAAATCAAACCAGAGACCCCGATGGCGCCCAATAAACACCACGTGATTCAGGAGCTCCCGCTAGACAACACGTTTGTGGTGGGCTGTGACTCGCACTCCAAGTGCTCCTCCACCAGCTCAGACCCGTACTCGGTCTCAGAGTGCAGCTGTCAAGGGGGATTCAAGACTCCTGGGCAAATCCACACCAGACAGGTAATTCATAACTTATTTTCTAAAGCTACCTATTGTTCCCACTCCCACTCCTTGTATCACTGTCCCTTTGTTAATAAGATGGAGGGTGATGGGTGGCAGCGGGAGGGAGCCGGGAGAATGAACCACACAAAAAGTCACATGTGCATTAATGTCATCAGCATTGAATATTGAGGAAGAATACCTCAGAGAGGAAGGAGATTAAAAAAAAAAAAGTTTGGCCAAGAAACTTCATTCAAATTAAATCTATCTTTACTTCGTGAAAAAGACAGATTGTACCTCCCTTTGCTATCTTGTATTATATGTTTGTAAAAAAAACTTTAACCTTATTTGGGTTAATGTTCCACTTTAAAGTATAATGGAGGCAGTGAAATGGTGGGAACTAGTCTTAAATTAGAATCTTAAGTGAGAAAGGCTGGTGGCAGAGTAATAGCATGCTTGAGAATCAAGTCGGCCACGCTACTAATTGAACTCTGCTCAGGTGTATTTGCTGAGGACCAAAGGATTAAAGCAGCGCTAAGCTTTTTTTGATTGACACACCTGAAAAAAAAAAAACTAGCATGTCTGACAGACAGAGGAAAACCAAACATAGAGTGTTTGATTTGGGTTCAATCAGCTGTTCACTTTCCCTGAAATAGTAGGAAACGTATCCCCTAAGAGTTTCCACTACAGAATAATAAGACCTCATTAAATAATCACAGATTTCCGTTG